>NW_022631017.1:17046122-17179294 GCF_010015895.1 Lontra canadensis
ATATATATATATATATATATATATATATATATATATATATATTTATGGTAATAAAATGTGAAATTTGGTTCAAATTAGTTACTTTATTCTCAAACCTGGGATTTCCTTAAAATTATCAAAACATTGAGAGGCAAAACAGAATTGACAGGATTTTTATAATGAAAGCTAATTGTCAAAAAGTTGGACTTTCTAATAAGACTCATCTTTATGGGGATTGAAATTTATTTTAAATATTCCCTAGCCAACTAAATATACAGGGTTATAGTTGCTTACTTCCTCTTGGAAAATAAACCTTCATAAAGCTTTCATAATGTTTCAATTACTCCATTTTTTTTCCCCACACATAGATTACTTTAAGATCTGGATTCTCCTCCATAGAGAAACAAAGAGCTGTCCAACTTTAAACAAGTTATTTAATAAATTCTAAAATTTATGAAGCCCATTTGGCTCTAAGAAATAATATCCAATTTAAATTCCAAATCACAGTTTATAGAGTTATTTTTAGCTTTTAAAATTACTTGTCTTCAAAATATGCCAATTATATATAGACTTCATTCTGGTTTATAAAAGTAAAAGCTATATTAACAAACACATCTTATGATTTGACACATTTTATTACTGGAAAATAACCTACTCAGCTAAAAATCACTTATTCTAGGTTCAAATATTTTGGCACTTAAGAATGAAAGATTTTCATTAGATATTGATTAACATAATTTTTTCTGGCAATATAGATCTCCTTTTTGACATTTTAATTAATTTTTAGAACCTAAAGTAATAGATTACTACAAGTGGTTAAAATTATTATAGCCTTTATTAATGACAGATGTTTTAGACCATACAAAACTGTGTGATTCAATTTGACCTTCTTATGGAATTAAGTAATATATTCCCCATCCTGGGATTCTTACTACTTGACACATTAATAAATACAGTTATAAGAATTGCAGGGCTGTATCATTCTCCATGTAGTAAGCATCTGTGATATAAATACACATATTCTACTTATTATAATGAATAATTAATGGGTTATTATTACCAGCCAACATTTGTTAAACTTTGCTTGTAAACAAGATGATTTATCATCAGATTCTCAAGTTGTAAAAGCTTTTAAAATAGTAAGCTCCAGGAGATGGAAAAAGAAAAATACAAGATACATTAATCCAAACTTTCTAAAGGGCACAGTGTGCACTGTAAATCAGAGCTGGATTGTTCTTTAAAATCTTCTGCAAGAAGGAGCAAAGAGAAGCATAATGATTAAATTAACTAAGAAAAGACCAAAAAGGAATATGTGAGTCAGAGGAGAATTTGAATTTAAAAATGTATTTGTAAATAATATTAAATTTGACATGATTAAGATTTTGCTCTCATTATTAATTCAATCTGAATCCACTTCTAAAATGACAGTTACCTCTATTTCACAATTTTCTTAATCACAAGCTCAACTCTAGTTGAATGTATGTCCTGATCAACTTTTCCATTCCTGACCTTCTGTTTTCATCTAGTCTATCAATATAAGAAAAATTCAACAACTATACACTAAATGTTGAACATATTTTCAGCACTTTACAGTTTTAGAGTGGTATAAGACCATTTAAAGCTATGGAACCAGAACACTCTAACTGATCAATTTTACCCTTCCCCAATTCAGATAAGCTTTATAGCCTTTTGTTTTTGAAAGATGGTCAATGTTATCAAAGACAAAAACCATAGGAACTCCAAAGCCTGGTAGACCAGAGAAACATTCTGTTCTACTTTTTACTCCTTCTTATGTGTGAGATACCATTCTAAGTTCCCTCTGATGGAAATGTTATATTGTATTTATTATGAAACAATATAAAAGCAGGTAATATCTCTCACTTTTACAACATCATTTTTATATAACCTTTTATCTATTCAACAAATATTAAGTGTCTATTAATAATTTATTAACTACTAATGTAGTCATTTCTACGTAATTTCTAAAATGTTAACTCATCTTTTGGCCTGAAATGTTTTCTTTCAATTTCTATAATTAATTTAAAAGTTATCAGTCTTGGTTTTTTGTTTTGTTGCTCTTTTGTAAATCTTACATAGTCCATGGTTAAAAATAGTGTAACTCTAACCTAAAATAAAAATAAACTTGGATGTGTCTATAGGACAGTGAGCCTGACAAGAACAGATGGAGTTAAAAGGAAAAGGAATAGGACTTATTACATGGTGAAAGTTAAAGGACAGGATTACCAAGAGGTAAGTAGTCAGTAAAGATAAATGTGCAAGAAAGAAACAAAAAATAATAAAGTAACAAAGGATGGCACTAGATCTAAAATCTATATTATGGGTAGTAGTCATGAGAAAAATTTCAGAAGAGAGGACCACTTGAAAAGAAGTTCATGTAATTGATCAGCGGAGTTAAGTCATAGTTATATTTATCATACATAGTGATTCACTATTACAGCCTAATCACTGTCCAGTTGTTCCCTTGAATATAGCATAATCTTATTTTTTCTTTCTAAAAACAGCTTAATTAATATATAATACACATTTTTACTTTTAGATACATATTTTTGGAATTAAGATTGCTTAAAAGTATATTTATCCTACTCTGACAATTTCTTAAGTTTTACTTCAATTCTTTTTACTATAGCTGAGTTTAAGTAACAATGAATTAAACTTTGGTTAAAAATAGAAAATATATAATGTCCTATTTTCCTAAAAGCATTTCATATCATATTTATCTTAGTGAAAGCAGTATTATTGTTTATCTAGTTTTATAAATAATGTTTACCCAAAATAAAGCTTTCAAAAGATATATACAACATAAAGAAAGTAAAAGTCATCTGAATCCCACCATTCAGGAAAACCATTATAAATATTATGGAGTATATTATTTATACATTTCTTTAACAGTGGCTTTAACTTTAGTTGTCATTTATATAACTCTCATCTATTTATTAAATAACACATATATAGTAGAGTTTATTATATTGTTATATAGTAAAATGTACATATCACTCTGTTAACCCTTACATAAGACTAGTCTAAGTGTGACTTCTCCTATATCCATTCATGTGAATGAAACTATAATAGCAAATGAAAGTCATTTCTTACTGCATACTTAATGTCTATAATCATTTATGTGTTATAGGTAATGGTTGTTTGCTACAAATCAGGTTAGATTTACTGATAGAGAGTGGAAAAGGCAAAGGAATCTCCCAGTGGAAGAGTCAGATAATAATATATTTTATGGAACTGAATTTACTGAGTTATATGATTTTTTGATTTACTTGTTTACATGCTCAAGATTTTTTTAAGTGTTATATTCTAGCAAGATACTCTATTCATTTACCCAATGAACATTTAATGTCTATTTAAAAATCAAAAATCAAAACAAAACATGGAAAACTTCACTGTTTTATAGGTGAAATAACCTCAAAAGATAGTAAGTAACTCAAAAATTAACAAGGACTGAGGAAGTGGCCAGAATCAAATGTTCATCTACCTTCAAAAGTTGGCTAATTAACAAGCCAGGATCTGGTACAATGTCATATTTACACATCTAGGATTAGATAACCCAAGAAGTAATCAATTATTATGTAATAAATGAAAACTATATTATATTAAAGGTAGAAATGATAGAATAAGGTTAATTGATATACCGGGCTCTTTTAAATAAAAATTATCTCACCTAACCCTCATCTAAACCCTTTCCCAGAAAAGTATTATCTCACTTTTTTAAAAAAATTAAATTATGTGGCCAGCCTCACAACTAAGATTATGACAGAATAAATATTCAAACCCAGATTCATTTGACATAAAATCTCAAATTTCCATTATTCCATTTAGTTCCTATAAGAAAAAATATATATCAGACCTTAGAAACTCTTCCTACAGCCTATGATAAAACTCTGCAGACTGCCATGATGTAACATATGAGTCAGAAACGTCTATTCTGGTTATTTTGATCACCCCCATGGACTGGACGTATCTGCCAGGGAATACTTAATGGATCTTTAGAGTAGCTTAAGTAACTAGATCCAACCATGACTTTTCCATCTATGTAAACACCTTGTAAAAGTATATTTCAAAGTTGATAAGGGAGGTGCCTGGTGGCTCAGTCAGTTAAGCACCCAACTCTTGATTTTGGCTCGGGTCATGATCTCAGGTCATGAGACAGAGCCTGGAGCAGGGCTCCATGCTTAGCACAGAGTCTGCTTGTCCTTCTCCCTCTGCTCCTCCCCCACTTGCTCTCTCTCTTTCTCAAATAAGTAACTAAAACCTTTTTTAAAAAGTTGATAAGGTAACTATGTTTTCTATTTGATAGTTTTAAATAAACACAGTGCATTAATATAAAAGCTAAATCAAAATCTTGTGATAAGCACAAAAGCTAAAAGCTGCAGAGTAGATGCAGGTTTTATTGTCTGTTTCTACTGATAAGGGAAGGGAAGTTGAAGATTGAGTAGGAAAGGTCAATGGGAACGAACCTTTATTAAAGATCTGCAACATGCCAGGTACTTTGACATTATCTCATTAATCTTCATTACAAAAAAAAAAAAAAAAAAACCTTTCTTATGAGGAAATACATGTTTATATGCTTACTACAAAGGTAGTCTCACAATCTGGTATCTTCAGTCTGAATCTTGGCCAGAAGTATCTTTAGAATACTTTAATTGCTTGCCAAATTTAAAAAACAGAGGACTGAACACAGAAACTATATATCCACCTTCTCTGAGACCTCAAAATATCTAATAATACTGAACATGGAAACAAGTGATACCCAGTTTGGATGAGGCACAGACACTCAGATCACCAAACCCCCATCCTGACAATTCCACTCATTTCAGTTTTGCCAGGTCACTGTAGGCATGGCATTTAGATTTATATTTGTGATCCGATTTTGAGTAAATTGTCAAGATTATATTTCTAGTAAGGCACAAGGTTTAAAATCAAAACCACATCTGTTTCTCTCCAAAGACCATACTCACATTTACAGCTCCTGGTAAAGTCTCTGTGTATAGACAAAAACAATGAAATTTTCCATAAGTGATTCTGATTTTCTCCTACCTTTTAAAAATCACTGCTGATAGCAGCATTTTCCTGAATATCAAAGTTTTATCTTATTTTTTTTTATTTTTAGCTCAATTATTCACTTTTCCCATATATTGTATATAGACTCAAGGCAAAATAAATTCAGAGAATCATAAGTTAATATCATTATTGTTCTACCTCATTTAGGTATGTCTTGTGGTTCTGTAAAAAGTACAAGTAACACTGAAAAGCTTTATTTAATTCAATGAAAGCTGTAAATAATACACCTTATGTATCATTTCATGTATCAGTAAAATGAACCAAATCTTTATAGTGTTTAAACTTTTTATTAAAACTAACTAGCTTGTGTTCTGTGTTGCCCCCAACCACCTTTACGATTTAAGAGAACTTCAAAGGAACTCACAGTTAATATCTAAATATTACTGACACAATAGAGAAATAATTCAATATATACACATTTAACATTGAGTGTTAAGAATGTAAGTGCAAAAAGCATGATATTTGGACAGTCATGGGCATAGAGATGTGCTTTTTGGCTTAAAGAGGGTAAGCTTCTCAAGATGGGCAACTTAAACGAGTTTGTTCTGTTAACCTGGAAACTCCTATATTATCAATGAAGGTTTTGAAAGAGGTGGTACCAATATAAGCCTTAGCATTTTTTTTCAGTACATCTGCAAAGTTTATTTGGCTACTATTTAAATACAGATGAGCCAAGAAAACTAATGAATTACTTTGGTTGGTAGTGGGTCTTCCATACCTTCTATGAGCACACTGCTATTAAAATTAGCCCCAGATGGCTGGCTTTGCATTTCTTCATTTTTATGCTGGAAAAACTACGTCATCTTGTTCTTAAATAAATTAAAACCATCTTAACATTGGAAAAGCTACTAGTTTACAAAACAAATAAAATACAACCAAATAACATTTTCATGAGGAATAATCATAAAATATTACTGTTGACCTCACAAAGAGACAAATTTCCCCATGTTGAAATATAATTACAGGCACTAAGTAGTAACATTGACCTTTCCAATCTGTTTTAGAAAAATCAGAGAATATAGGTTCAAGTAAAAAATCTCCACAGTAAGATTAGGTTAATGAATTTTAAATTATTTTAGAAAGCCACATAAGCCCAGAATATTTTAATTAATATTTAATATTAATATTTTAATACACAACTATAAAGTAATATTTCAAATGCTTCTCATTTATATACATTTTTGGCAATAGATCATTAGTTTCATCTAACAAAGTTAAAATGTATATGAATTTTTTAAAAAATATTTGGAGCTTCTGGGGCACATAGATGGCTCAGTCAGTTGAGCATGTGACTCTTGTTTTGGCTCAGGTCATGATTTCATGGGTCCTGAGATCCATTGCCCCCAACCCCCACCCTGCATCGGATCCAGCCTCCACAGTGAGGAGTCAGCTTGAAGATATTCTCCCTCTGCCCCTCCCCCTACTCTCTAAATCAGTCAATCAATCTAAAAAATAATAATGTTTTCAGGAAAATCACACTACCAGTTAACCTTTTAGAATGCTCTATAGTTCCAGGATTATGAGTGTCTTGCTAAAGTAGAAATTTCTTTTAATTTCTTACTCTTTTACTTCCTGTAGAAAGCCCTCAGCTTAAAATCTTCCCACATCTTCCTTAACGGTGTCTACCTATAATAACCAGAGGCTATGTAAAAACAGTGAGCTAATAACATAACCAAAGTATTTTCTTTTTTTTAAAGATCTTATTTATTTATTTGACAGAGAAAGCACAAGCTGGGGAGTGGCAGGCAGAGAGAATGGGAGAAGCAGGATCCCCATTGAGTGCGATGCTGGGCTTGATCCCAGGATCCTGGGATCATGACCTGAGCAGAAGGCAAATGCATAACCCACTGAGCCACCCAGGCACCCGAAAATATTTTCTATGTAACTTTTATATATAACCAATCAGTGTTCTGAAAAGTAGATTAAAAATTCATTTTTTTAATTCCTAGACATTATTTTAAATTTTTTTCTACCTACCCCACTAGAAACATTTATATAATGTTGAATAGCTGAAATTACATGTTTTCTGAGTTTGTTTCAGCCCAATATTATGAGAAAGATAGCTTAGAACTGCTTTAAGAGGGGCCTGGGTGACTGAGTTGATTGAGCATGAGACCCTTAGTTTCAGTACCAGTACTCAGGGTAGAGTCTACTTCAGATTCTTTCTCCCTCTGCCTCTCCCTCCCCCTCTGGCCCCGCTTTGCACTCTCCCTCTCTCTCTCTCTCTCAAATAAATAAATAATCTTTTTAAAAATAAATAAATGAACAAAACTGCTTCAATTGTTATGTTTAATTTCTTTATACAGATCTATAGCTAAGCATTAATAACTCCTCTACCTATCAAATTGACTTTCAAAATAAAATTATTTTTATAACATAACTTCTATTTTTAAGGAACTTGGTAAAATGTAAAACAAATGTACTTACTTAAAATCTCCTTAAAAATATATCTTTCTCGGGGCTCCTAGGTGACTCAGTGGTTCAAAGCTTCTGCCTTTGGTTCAGGTCATGATCTCACGGTCCTGGGATTGAGCCCTACATTGGGCTCTCTGCTCAGCAGGGAACCTGATCCCTCTCTCTCTGCCCCTCTGCCTACTTGTGATCTCTCTGTCAAATAAATAAATAAAATCTTTAAAACAAAAGAAAGCTTTAAAAAATATATCTTTCTCCATATCTCAATAAAATACATTTTTCAATTAATGATAAAGTCATCACACTTCTAAATTCTTCCTTCTCCTGATAAATGGTTGATGTTTATTCATGGATGAATTATAGGGAAGGAAATGTCAACATCATTCTTCTTCAAGGACTGAAACCTTAATTCTTTGGGTAATAGAATGTTGGTACTAGGGATGTTGAAAACATAATACCAATAAATTCCAGCTCCTAGATTGTCATAATAATAAATCAGAAGTTATTTTTAAAATACTAGAAGCATGGGTACCTCACAAATTATTAAAATGTCATAGTCAGACCTGATAATGTATGTTTTAAACACCTAGGTGCAAAAATTCTTGGACCAATGAACTACTATAATGCATTATACAGGCTTTAGATTACTGAATGAATAAACAACAGAGGATTCCAAAAACTGCTTGCACTCTTAGATCAGAATATGAAAAGAGTTCAAAGGATCTCCTTGAAGTTTCCTAATAACTAAGGTAAGAAATGAATGTCCCATTAATGACTAGACCTGTAATAAATCTGAGAATCTGGAAAACATAAATGGCTGTCTTAGAGATAACAATTTTGTCTAAAATGTTGAAAAGTGTGTGACTCTGAATTGGTACACCCAAGAATAGAGTGGCTTTTGTTTTCTTTTCCATTTTTAGATAGAATCCAAAAGTAGTCTGAGAGTAATCAAAGGTCTTGGTAAGAAACTTGAATGTTAAAATGGAGGAAATGTGGCTTTTTTTTTTTTTTAGATTTTATTTATTTATTTGACAGAGATCACAAGAAGACAGGGAGGCAGGCAGAGAGAGAGAGGAGGAAGCACGTTCCCTGCTGAGCAGAGACCCCCCACGCGGGGCTCAATCCCAGGATTCTGGGATCATGACCCGAGCCGAAAGCAGAGGATTTAACCCACTGAGCCACCCAGGAGCCCCAGGAAATGTGGATTTAATTGCCAATTCTACCCCTCACAAGTTCTGTGCTTTGGGATAAATTAGTCAACCTTACTAGATTTGGTTCAGTGAAGTAACATGAAATCATTTGATAATTATTGAACATCTGTCTCTACAGAACACAATTCTAGTGCTAGAAGTTCAGCAATGAACAAGACAGACAAGATCCATGATATCATGGGGCTTAAACTATTTAAGTTGTCAGGGCAGGGAAAACAATAACAGGTAAGCAAATTAGAAAAAAAATTTATGTATTTATATTGTAGGTAAGCGTGAAATAAAAGTAAATGGTGAGTTAAAGAGAACCTGGGACCTTCTTTAGGTGAAGTATTATGAAAGACCTCACTGAGAAAGAAATATTTGAGGTAAAACAAGAGGAAAACCCTCCTACACAAAGATCAGAAGACAGAATGGTCCAAAGAGAGGATATATGCATTTCATTAGACATCCATCAGTAACTCTAACCAAAAGGAAAAGCATTTATCAATGATTTCTATACCATAATTCCTACATGGGACATCTTTGAACATAAAAATCACAAGTATATAATTTGCATCTACTATTCTCATCACTTTGTGATATATCATTAAGGACCATGGCATATAATATTGATGGCATTCTTGAAATTCTGGCTATTGATCCCAGAAAACAATGTATAGGTGAAAAATTCGTATGATGGGAAAAGCAAAGATTGAACAGGCCAAGAGGAAAAAAGAAGCAAATGCTTCTAGACCAGAGGAGAGATAGGGAAAAGGATTTTAGGAATTGTGGTCCAAAGAGGATACATGAAATAGAATCCAGTCCATGTTTATCTACTAACTCATTCATGTGAAAAGAAGGAAGAAAAGTAAGGGGGGAGGGGAGTGTAACCTAATACAGCTAGGTATTTTTAGTATAGTGTATGATTTATCCTGAACTACAATCCTATTTAAACTACCTGTATCTCTACTTAGCAACTAAGCTTGCATGAATATATGAGCTTACAGAACTCATTTTCTTAACAGGATTGACTAGGTGATGTCAAGTCCTTTTAATTCTAAAAGTCCATGATTCTGAAAACAGGAAAAGAAAATTATCTGTGTAAGTACATATAATGGATATAAAGGTCTTAAAAAATAATTGATCATATGACTTCTCAATCTTCATAAAGATAGACATCAAGAATATTTGGTGAAGAATTGCAGCCTTAAAAATATAAAACTCATTTTCTTGGGAGATGGATGAAAAATGGAATATTCAGACAGAGAAGACATGTAAAGAGGCCTTAGGAGATCTGTGGGGAAATCTGAATAGCCATCCAAACTAATCAAGCCTTATCCAAACCAAATATCCAGGCCTTTTGAAGTTTGCCAGTCACTAATCAAAACCCCAGTAAATGCTTAGTATCTCAGACAGTTTTAAATAACATCGAACCAACTATCATGTAATGTAATGAGTAAAGCCAAATCTGGATTTTGTCTTAGAGCTACATAGACACACAAAACTTTGTATAAAGTAGCACTAGCCATATAAAAATTTTAAGAAGCTTTTAATTATTATGTTATTTAATTCTTAAAATCATCCCAGTGATTTTTTTAAAAGAGGTTAAGAAAACCAGCTTTCCGTAAAAAAGTGAATTACTAATTATAACTGTCTGAAAAATTAAAAGTTAAATAAGGCTTTGCAAGTACTGTTTTAGGCGCTACTGCAAACACTGCAAAAAATTAAAATTTTCTAAAGAGGAATTAATTGCCCAAGGTTCTTATATTATGTTGTTGTGCTAAGTGGACAAATTTTGAACCTAAAGTAAATTAATAGTGCTACTTTGATCTTAATGCATTTTAAGTTATAACAATATTTTTTCACATAAAAATTATGATATCAATCAGCTTTCTACAATTATGGTATAAATCAATATGTTGGCCAATTTCCTTTAGAAAGATCTTAAAAAATCTCAATAAAATGATGAAAGTATTAAAATATAATATCTATATATTTTATTGATTTAATTTGACATTAAATAAATATATTGCCACAAAATGCTATTACTGTCTTTTTTTCCACTTTTAATGAACTCATTTCTTTTGCTTGAAACAAAATTAATGAAACATCAGAATGGAAAAACACTCAGTTTTGCTAAAGAAAAAAAAAATTGCTCTTAAAAAACACACATGTTATCTTTTTCCCCCAATGAAAGTGCCATGTGTACATTGTGTTAAAATGAGAAAAAAAGAAAAAGCGAGTCTGTGAATTTGTGTGCACATGTAAACCTATCTAGAAAGGCAAAGAAAAAAACACTGAGAATTCAAAGAAGATGGGGATCACGTTGCTGTCTTCCTTATGAAGGGGCAAGGGCCAGGGCATGGAAGAAGAACTCAGACGACAACACTAACAGGACTCTCAGTCACTTGCTATTGTATTTTTATATTTGAATTCTCTACACAGTACTCATCCAATATTTCCTTGTTTATTTAATTACTACTGATTTGTTGGTTGCTCAATTTCTATCTGATTCCAGAGAATGTTAAATTCATGACAGCAAACATATTAACTCTCTTATTCATCATGTATCATCCTCAAGTTGATGGAAAATAATTGGCTTTTAATCTGGCAATGAGTGAATGTAATACCAATTATCAAGAAAATTGAGACTCACAAAACTTAAAATATGTAAGAAGCAAATGAAATAAACTAAACCTTGGTCACACCAAAAAGAAAAAAAAAGAAAGAAACAAACAAAATATAACAGCAAAAATAAAATGAGAAAGAAATAATATAGCAAGTATTTTAGCTATTCCAATAAATATAAAAAGGTTGCTTTCTGTTTGACAAAGTACAGCATCCCTTCTTGAACAAAACTCTTCAAAGTGTAGGGATAGAGGGTACATACCTCAATTTCATCAAAGCCATCTATGAGAAACCCATAGTGAATATCATTCTCAATAGGGAAAAACTGAGAGCTTTTCTGCTAAGGTCAGGAACATGGCAGGGATGTCCATTATCACCATTGCTATTCAACATAGTACTAGAAGTCCTAGCCTTAGCAATCAGACAACAAAAAGAAAAAGGTATCCAAATCAGCAAAGAAGTCAAACTCTTACTCTTTGCAGATGATATGATACTTTATGTGGAAAACCCAAAAGAATCCACTCCAAAACTGTTAGAACTCATATAGGAATTCAGTAAAGTGTCAGGATATAATATCAATGCACAGAAGTCAGTTGCATTTCTATACACCAATAGCAAGATAGAAAAAAGAAATTAAGGAGTCACTCCCATTTACAAATGCACCCAAAACCATAAATAAATAAACCTAACCAATAAACCAATAAAAAAAACCTAACCAAAAACCAATAAACCTAACCAAAGAGGCAAAAAATCTGTGCTCAGAAAACTATAAAGTACTCATGAAAGAAATTGAGAAAGACACAAAGAAATGGAAAAACATTCCATGTTCATGGATTGGAAGAACAAATATTGTGAAAATGTCCATGCTACCTAAAGCAATCTAAACATTTAATGCAATCCCTACCAAAATACCATCAATTTTATTTCAAAGCAGTGGAACAAACAATCCTAAAATTTATATGGAACCAGAATAGACCCAAAATAGCCAGAGGAATGTTGAAAAAGAATGTCAAAGTTGGTGGCATCCCAATTCCAGACTTCAAGCTCTATTACAATGTTGTAATCATCAAGACAGTATGTTACTGGCACAAAAACAGACACACAGATCAATGGAACAGAATAGAGAGCCCAGAAATAGACCCTCAACTCTATGGTCAACTAATCTTCGACAAAGCAGGAAAGAATGTCCAATGGAAAAAAGACAGCCTCTTCAACAAATGGTGTTGGGAAAATTGGACAGTCACATGCAGAAGAATGGGACTGTACCATTTCCTTACACCACCCACAAAAGTAGACTCAAAATGGATGGAAGATCTCAATGTGAGACAGGAATCCATCAAAATCCTTGAGGAGAGCACAGGCAACAACCTCTTCGACCTCAGCTGCAGCAGCTTCTTCCTAGAAACATTGCCAAAGGCAAGGGAAGCAAGGGGAAAATGAACTATTGGGACTTTATCAAGCTAAAAACTTTTCCACAGCAAAGAAACCAGTCAAGAAAATCAAAAGACAACTTACAGAATGGGAGAAGATATTCACAAATGCAATTTCAAATAAAGGGCTAGTATCCAAAATCTATAAAGAAATAATCAAACTCAACACCCAAAGAAAAAATAATCCAATCAAGAAATGGGCAGAGGACATGAATAGACATTTCTGCAAAGAAGACATCCAAATGGCCAAAAGACACATGAAGAAGTGCTCCACATCAATCAGCATCAGAGAAATACAAATCAAAACCATAATGAGATACCACTTCACACCAGTCAGAATGGCTAAAATTAACAGTCAGGAAACAACGATGTTGGAGAGAATGCAGAGAAAGGGGAACCCTCCTACACTGTGGTGGGAATGCAAGCTGGTGCAGCCACTCTGGAAAACAGCATGGAGCTTCCTCAAAAAGTTGAAAACAGACCTACCCTATGACCAAGCAATCATGCTACTGGGTATTTACACTAAAGATGCAAATGTAGTGATCTGAAGGGGCATGTACACCTGAATGTTTATAGCAGCAATGTCCACAACAGCTAAACTATGGAGAGAACCTAGATGTCCATCAACAGATGAATGGAGAAAGAAGATGTGGTATATATATACAACAGGATACTATGCAGCCATCAAAAGAAATGAAATCTTGCCATTTGCAATGACGTGGATGGAACTAGAGGGTATCATGCTGAGTGAAATAAGTCAGTCAGAGAAAGACAAATATCATATGATCTCCCTGATATGAAGAGTTTGAGAGGCAGAGTGTGGGGGTTTGGAGAGTAGGGAAGGAAAAAATGAAACAAGATGGGATCTGGAGGGAGACAAACCATAACAGACTCTTAATCTCACAAAACAAACTGAGGGTTGCTGGGGGGAGGAGAGTTATGAAGAGGGTGGCTGGGTTATGGACATTGTGGAGGGTATGTGATATGGTGAGTGCTATGAAGTGTGTAAGCCTGACGACTCTCAGACTTGTACCCCTGGGGCAAATAAAACATTATATATTAATAAAATAATTAATTAAACCTGAAAAAAGGTTTCTTTCTCCTACAAAAAGATAATCAAACTTTTTTAAATCAGCTTTTTGTTATTTTCAAAAACTACATCCAAAACAGTGACAATGAAAGACTGAAAATTTAAAAATTAGTAAATATGAAAAATGAATTTGATATTTATTATTAGATAATAATGATGAAATAATTAATATTAAAGTGAAATTTAATGCCAATGACATTGAAATAGAAAAGGGGAGACATTGTAACACATTGGCAAATGATCCAATACATCAAGAAGACAGAACAAGGGGCCACCTGGGTGGCTCAGTCGATTAAGCATCTGCTTTTGGCTCAAGTCATGATCCCAGGGTCCTGGGATCAAGTCCTACATTGGGCTCCTTGCTCATGGAGGAGCCTGCTTCTCCCTCTGCCTGCCCCTCACCCTGCTCTCTCTTTCTCTCTCTGACAAATAAATAAATAAAATCTTTTTTAAAAAAGAAGAAGAAGAAGACAGAACCCAACAGACCATTAAGCAATAAACAACATGAAATTTTTAAAAAGATTTTATTTATTTATTTGAGATAGAGTGAGAGAGTGGGCACAAGATGGGGAGAGGGTCAGAGGGAGAAGTAGACTCCCTGCTGAGCAGGGAGCCACATGTGAGACTCAATCCCAGGACTCTGGGACAATGACATGCCTTTGGCTCATGTCATTGTCCCAGGACTCTGGGACAATGACATGAGCCAAAGGCAGTCACTTAACCAACTGAGCCACCCAGGCACCCAACGTGAAATTTTTTAAAATTAAGAACTCCCAGTATAAAACGGCTAACAGACACCTGAAAAAATGTTCATCATCATTAGACATCAGGGAGATTCAAATCAAAACCACATTGAGATACCACCTTACACCAGTTAGAATGGCCAAAATTAACAAGACAGTAAACAACAAGTGTTGGAGAGGATGCGGAGAAAGAGGAACCCTCTTACACTGTTGATGGGAATGCAAGTTGTTCCAGCCTCTTTGGAAAACAGTGTGGAGATTCCTTAAGAAATTGAAAACAAAGCTACCCTATGACCCTGCAATTGCACTGCTGGGTATTTACTCCAAAGATAGAGATGTAGTGAAAAGAAGGGCCACCTGTACCCCATTGTTCATAGCAGCAAAGGCCATAGTCGCCAAACTGTGGAAAGAACCAAGATGCCCTTCAACAGACGAATGGATAAAGAAAATATGGTCTATATATACAATGGAGTATTATGCCTCCTTCAGAAAGAATGAATACCCAACTCCATATCAACATGGATGGGACTGGAAGAGATTATGCTGAGTGAAATAGGTCAGAGAGCGTCAAGCATCATATGGTTTCACTAACTTGTGGAGCATAAGGAAGGCCACGGAGGACACTGGGAGATGGAGAGGAGAAGTGAGTTGGGGGAAATCGGAGTGGGAGAAAATCCATGAGAGACTATGTACTCTGAGAAACAAACTGAGGGTTTTGGAGGGGGCGGGGTTGGGTTAGCTCAGTGGTGGGTATTAAGGAGAGAACATATTGCATGGAGCACTGGGTATGGTGCATAAATAATGAATTATGGATCACTGAATTAAAAATAAGATCAATTAAATGAAAAAAATAAAAGAACTGCCAGTATAAAAAGATTAACTTGGTTAAAATATAATTATAGGAAAAGACTTTATTATATGTTTTTCAGATTTTTTTCATTGTGAGTTGTCAAAATATGAAGAATACGGGTTAGTCAATTAATTAAATTAACTGGTTGACTATATATACATATATAAAGCAGTATATTAGAAATAGAGAACATACATTCTTATGTTCATAGAATTTAAAAATATACAATTTGGGGGCATCTGAGTGGCTCAGTGGATTAAAGCCTCTGCCTTCAGCTCAGGTCATAATCCCAGGGTCCTGGGATTGAGCCCCACATAGGGCTCTATGCTCGGTGGGGAACCTGCTTCCTCCCCTCTCTCTCTCTGTGATCTCTGTCTGTCAAATAAATAAATTTTAAAAATCTTTAAAAATATATATACAATTTTATAACATGTCATATTTTTAGAACTGTAAAAATTTTTTAAAATATTTTATTTATTTATCTCACAGAGATCATAAGTAGGCAGAGAGGGAGGCAGAGAGAGAGAGGGGTAGGCAGGCTCCCTGCCAAGCAGAGAGCTTGATGTGAGGCTCAATCCCAGGACCCTGGGATCATGACCTGAGCTGAAGGCAGAGGCTTAACCCACTGAGCCACCCAGGTGCCCCTAGAACTGTAAAATTTTAAAGAAGTATGTAGTTCATATGCCTCATTCTTTTAATATAATCTAATAAAAATATAGATTAAAGAATGAAAAATTCATAAACTAAAAAAAATTTTCATGACTCCAAGAGAAAAACAGAAATTACAAATTATTACAAAAATGAATTAGAAACATCACATTAACTCATATGGCACAGGGCTAAAATAGGACTCAGACAATTACAGCTGAAATGTATTTATTGTCAAATAAAAATAACTTAATATATATATACTTTGAGAAAAAGGTAAATATAGTATATAATATACCACAACAAGAAAGAAACAGCATTAATAAAAAAAAGTATAAATTATTGAAAGAGGAAAGAAGTAGAAAAGATAAAGGGAACTGACAAGAAGAACTAGAAAATCTTACTAGATCTTACTTATCATAGAAGATATTATAAATATAAAGGCCTATTATAGTTTTTAACAGTTCAGATAGTTTTTGTGGCTGTATTTTATCCCTGTTTTAAAAAACAAATATTTTGGGGCGCCTGGGTGGCTCAGTGGGTTAAGCCTCTGCCTTCGGCTCAGGTCATGATCCCAGGGTCCTGGGATCAAGCCCCGCATCCGGCTCTCTGCTCAGCAGGGAGCCTGCTTCCCTTCCTCTCTCTCTGCCTGCCTCTCTGCCTACTTGTGATCTCTCTCTGTCAAATAAATAAATAAAAATCTTTAAAAAACAAATATTTCATGTTTATTAAGCTACTCTACAGAGAAAGAAAATTTCTCAAATCTATTTTAAGGTAGACACATTGAGTCTAAAATCCAATTAAAGGTAATCTAAGAGAAAAGAAGGGAAAGAAGAAAGAAAAGAGAAACAGAGGAAAGGATGGAGGGACTGAAAAATGGAGAAAGCAAGGGAGAGGGATTCTGGCATAAGAATTAATATATTCGTTTTTTTTAAACTATCAAACTGCTACCAAAGGAGCTTCATCATTTCACATTGCCACCAACAATTTATGAAAATGCCAATTCCTTCACATCCCCATCAACACCTGTTATGGTCCATTTTTTTAAATTATAGCTGTCTATGAATGCTAAGTAGTATCTTACTGTGGTATTGAATTGCATTAACAAATGACTACTGGCTTTGATCACCTTTTGATGTTCTTATTGAACATTTTGTATGTCCTTTGGAGAAAAACCCTTTTCATATTTTTTAACTGAATTGTATGTCTTTGTGGTGTTGAGTCATAAGAATTCTTCATATATTTTGTATACTACTCACAAATGATAAAGCTCAATTTATCTATTTTGTTGTTGATTGTGCTTTTAGTATCATATCTAAAACATTGTTGCTGATCCAAGTCCACATATATTTATGCCTGCTTTTTCACCTAATTGTGGCTCTTACATTTAGGTCTAAGAAGCAAACTGAGTTAAATTTTGTATATGGTGTAACACAGCAGTCCAAATTCATTCCTTTACAAGTGGATATCCTGTTGTCCCTACATAGTTTGTGAAAAAAACTATTCTTTCTCCATTAAGTTGTCCCAGCACCTTTGTCAAAAGCAATTGGCTATAAGTGTAAAGGTTTATTTCTGGACTCCTGATTTTATTCCATTAATCAAAATGTCTATGCTTATGCCAACATCACACTCTTTTAATTACTGTAGTTTACAGCAGGTTTTGAAATTAGAATTGTGAGTCTTCCAAATTTATTTTTCTTCTTCAAGATTATTTTGGCTATTTGGGTCTTGAACTTCCGTATCAGTTTTAGTATCAATTTCTGCAACAAGGGCAGCTGAAATTCTGACAGAGTATATTGAATCTTTGGATCATTTGGGGCATATTGCCATTTTAACAATATGAAGTCTTCTGATTCATAAACATGGGGTGTCTTTTCATTTATTTCTTATTTAATTCATTTCAATTAATTTTTTTTCATTACACAGCATATTTTTATTAACATAATATGTATTATTTACTTCAGGTGTATAGGTCTGTGATTCATCAGTCTTACATAATTTACAGCACTCACCATCGCAAATACAGTTCCCATTGTCCATCACCCAGCCACCATCCCTCCCACACCCCCTCTACTCCAGCAAACCTCAGTTTGTTTCCTGAGATTAAGAGTCGTTTACGGTTTGTCTCCCTCTCTGTTTTCATCCCGTTTCATTTTTTCTTCTCTACCCCCATTGCCTTGATTCTCAAGTTCTACATATCAGTGAGATTATACGATAATTATCTTTCCCTGATTGACTTGTTCACTTAGGATAATACCTCTAGTTCCATCCACATTGTTGCAAACGGCAAGATTTCAATTTTGATGGCTATAAAATATTCATTCCATTGTATATATATACACCACATCTTCTTTATCCTTTCATCTGTTGATGGACATCTAGGCTCATTTCATAGTTTGGCTCTTATGGACATTACTGCTATAAACTTTGGGGAGTATGTGCCTCTTCAGATCACCACATTTTTATCTTTGGAGTAAATATCTAGTAGTGCAAAAGCTGGATCGTAGGGTAACTCCATTTTCAACTTTTTGAAGAACCTCTATACTGTTTTCCAAAATGGCTGCACCAGCTTCCATTCCCACTAACAGTGTAGGAGGGTTCCCCTTTCTCCACATCCTTGCCAGTATCTGTCATTTCCTAACTTGTTAATTGGGTGTGAAGTGATATCTATTGTGGTTTTGATTTGTATTTCCTTGATGCCGATTGATGTTGAACACTTTTTTATGTGTCTGTTGGCCATTTGGATGTCTTCTTTGCAGAAATGTCTGTTCATGTCTTCTGCCCATTTCTTGATTGCTCTTGGGTGTTGGGTTTGATAAGTTCTTTATAGATTTTGGATACTAGTCCTTTATCTGATATGTCATTTGCAAATCTTCTCCCATTCTGTCAGTTGTCTTGGTTTTCTTGACTATTTCTTCTGCTGTACAAAAACTTTTTAGCTTGATGAAGTCCCAGTAGTTTATGTTTGCCCTTGCTTCCCCTACCTTTGATGATGTTTCTATGAAGAAGTTGCTGTGGCTGAGATCAAAGAGGTTGCTGCCTGTGTTCTCCTCAAGGATTTTGATGGACTCCTGTCTCACATTGAGATCTTTTCATCCATTTTGATCTACTTTTGTGTGTAATGTAAGAAAATGGTCCAGTTCCATTCTTCTGCATGTGACTGTCCAATTTTCCCAATACCATTTGTTGAAGAGACTGTCTTTTTTCTATTAGACATTCTCTCCTCCTTTGTCAAAGATTAGCTGACCATACAATTGAGGGTCCATTTCTGGGCTCTCTATTCTGTTCCATTGATCTGCGTGTCTGTTTTTGCACCAATACCATACTGTATTGAGGATTACAGCCTTATAATAGATCTTAAAGTCCAGATTGTGATGCCACCAGCTTTGCTTTTCTTTTTCAACATTTTTCTTGCTATTTGGGGTCCTTTCTGGTTCCATACAAATTTTAGGATTGTTCGTTCTAGCTCTATGAAAAATGCTGATGGTATTTTGATAAGGATTGCACTAAGTGTGTAGATTGCTCTAGGTAGCAATACATTTTACATTTCTAGGTAGCATATATTTTAACAATACTTGTTCTCCCAATCCATGAGCATGAAATATTTTCCATTTCTTCATGTCTTCCTTAATTTCTTTCATGAGTATCATATGGTTTTCTGCCTCCTTGGTTAGAATTATTCCTAGGTATGTTATGGTTTTGGGTGCAATTGCAAATGAAATCAACTCCTTAATTTCTCTTTCTTCTGTCTTGTTGTTGGTGTATAGAAGTGCAAATTATTTCTGTGCATTGATTTTATGTCCTGACACGTCACTGAATTCCTGTATGAGTTCTAGCAGTTTTTCGTGGAGTCTTTTGGATTTTCCACATAAAGTATCATATCATCTGCAAAGAGTGAGAGTTTGACTTCTTTGCTGATTCAGATGACTTTAATTTCTTTTTGATGTCTGAGTGTTGGGACTAGGACTACCAGTACTATGTTGAATAGCCGTGGTGACAGTGGACAGCCCTGCAGTGTTCCTGATGTTAGGAGAAAAGCTCTCAGTTTTTCCCCATTTAGAATGATATTCACTATGGTTTTTTCATAGATGGCATTTATGATATTGATGTATGTACCCTCTCTCCCTATACTTTGAAGAGTTTTGATCAAGAAAGAATCCTATACTTTGTCAAATGCTTTTTTAGCATCTATTGAGAGTATCCTATGGTTCCTGTCCTTTCTTTTATTAATGTAGTGTATCACATTGATTTGTAGATGTTGAAATAACCTTGCAGCACAGGAATAAATCCCACTTCATCATGGTGAATAATCCTTTTAATGTGTTGTTGGATTCTATTGGCTAGTATTTTGGTGAGAATTTTTACATCCATGTTCATCAAGAATATTGGTCTGCAATTCTCCTTTTTGATGGGGTCTTTGTCTGGTTTGGGGAACAAGGTCATGCAGGCCTCATAAAATGAGTTTGGAAGTTTTCCTTCCATTTCTATTTTTTTAGAACAGTTTCAGAAGAATAGGTATTGATTCTTCTTTAAATGTTTGGTAGAATTCCCCTGGGAAGCCATCTGGCTCTGGGCTCTTGTTTGTTGGGAGACTTTTGATGATTGCTTCAATCTCCTTACTGGTTATGGGTCTGTTCAGGTTTTCTATTTCTTCCTGGTTCAGTTTTGGTTGTTTAAACATTTCTAGGAATATATCCATTTTTTTCAGATTGTCTAATTTTTTGGCATATTGATGCTCAAAATATGTTCTTATAACTGTTTATATTTCTTTGGTGTTGATTATGATCCCTCCTCTTTCATTCATGATTTTGTTTATTTGTGTCCTTTCTCTTTTCTTTTTGGTAAGTCTGGCCAGGGATTTATCAGTCTTATTAATTCCTTCAAAGAACAGCTCCTAGTTTCATTGGTTTGTTCTACTGTTCTTTGGGTTTCCATTTCATTGATTTGTGCTCTGATCTTTATTATTTCTCTTCTCCTGCTGGGTTTAGGCTTCATTTGCTGTTCTTTTTCCAGCTCCTTTAGATGTAGGGTTAGGTTGTATATTTGAGACCTTTCTTGTTTCTTCAGAAAGGCTTGTGTTGCTATAATACTTTTCTCTTAGGAACAACTTTGCTGCTTCCCAAAGATTTTGAACAGTTGTGTTTTCATTTTCATTTCTTTCCATGATTGTTTTTAATTCTTCTTTAATTTCCTGGTTGACTCATCCATTCTTTAGTAGGATGCTCTTTAGTCTCCATGTATTTGAGTTCTTTCCAACTTTCCTTTCATGATTGAGTTCTAGTTCCAAAGCATTGTGTTCCAAAATATATAGGGAATGATCCCAATCTTTTGGTACCAGTTGAGACTTGATATGTGACCCAGGATGTGATCTATTCTGGAGAATATTCTGTGAGCACTAGAGAAGAATGTGTATTCTGTTGCTTTGGGATACAATGTTCTAAATACATCCATGAAGTCCATCTGTTTCAGTGTGTCATTCGAAGCCCTTATTTCTTTGTTGATCTTTTGCTTAGATGATCTGTGCATTGCAGTGAGGAGGGTATTAAAGTCCCCTACTATTACTGTATTATTGTCAATGTGTTTCTTTGATTTTGTTATTAAGTGGCTTATATAATTGGCTGCTCCCATATTAGGGGTATAAATATTTATAATTGTTAGATCTTCTTGTTGGATAGACCCTTCAAGTATAATATAGAGTCTTTCCTCTTCTCTTATTGTAGTCTTTGGCTTAAAATTTTATTTGTCTGATATAAGGATTGACATCCCAGCTTTCTCTTGATGTCCATTAGCATGATAAATGGTTTTCCACCCCCTTACCTTAAGTCTGGAGGTGACTTTGAGTCTAAAATGAGTCTCTTGCAGACAGCATATTGATGGATCTTGTTTTTTTATCCAATCTGATACCCTGTGTCTTTTGATTAGGGCATTTAGCCCATTTATATTCAGGGTAACTACTGAAAGATAGGAATTTAGTTCCACTTTATTGACTGTTAGGTGACTGTTACTGTACATTGTCAATTTTCCTTTCTGGTCTATGTTACTTTTAGGCTCTCTCTTTGCTTAGATGACCTTTTTCAATATTTCCTGTAGAACTGGTTTCGTAATCACAAATTCTTTTTGTTCCTGTTTGTCCTGGAAGCTTTTTATTTCTCCTATTTTCAGTGACAGCCTAGATGGATATGGTATTCTTGGCTGCATATTTTTCTCACTTAATACCCTGAATATATCATGCCAGTCCTTTATGGCTTGCCAGGTCACTGTGGATTGGTCTGCTCCCAATCTAATGTTTCTACCATTGTAGATTACAGACCTCTTGTCCCATCTCCTGGATTTTTATGTCTGTTTCCTTCCCCAAATTAGGAAAGTTCCCTGTTATAATTTGCTCCAATATACCTTCTCACTGCACCTCATTAATAGCCTCTTTGATTTTGACTTGGCTAGCCTTTATTTCTCCAGAAAGGGATTCTCTAGTATCTTCAATGCCTTTTTCAAGCCCAACTACTACCTTTGTAATCATTATTCTGAACTCTAGCTCTGACATCTTACTAATGTTCATGTTGATGAGTTCTCTGGCACTTAGTATTGTCTCTTGTTCTTCCCCCCACCCTCCTTTGGTTAGTTTTTCCATTTTCTCATTTGGTTCAGATAAGAATAATTGAATGAGAGAACAAAATGCTAAAAGGGTAACCACAACCCCAGAAAAATACACCCTAAACAAGTCAGAAGAGACCCCAAACTGGGCGGGAGGGGGCAGGGAAGCAGAGAGAGAAGAAGGAGGAGGGGAAGGAGAAGGAGAATATGATTTGGCTGGTGAATAGAACGAACCACACACTAGATTCTGGATGTATTTTGGTCCATTAGAAGAAACTGCCTCCCAAAATTTTAAAGAAGAAAAATGTATATATATACACAAAAATAAGGGTAAATGCAATGAAGGGATGGAATATGACTGTAAAAATGAAAATTTAAAAAGATTTTAAAAAGGAATTGGTAAGTTGGTTGTAAGAAGAAAGAAGAAAATTTTTAAAAAATTTTAAAAAGAGAGAATATGATCAGGCAGGAGACTAGAACAAAGCTATACACTAGATTTAGGGTACATTTTGGTCTGTTAGAAGAATATGCATCCCAAAGTTTTAAAGAAAAGTATATATATATATACACACATATATACAAAAATAAGGGAAAATACAATGAAGGGATAGAATATGTCTGTAAAAATGAAAATTAAAAAAAGGAATTGATAAGTTGTTTGAAAAAGGAAAGGGGAAAAATTCAATAAAAGAAAGAAATAGAAAAAGAAAAAAATTAACTTTGAAAGACTAAAGAATCATGGGGGGAAAGCCATGAATTCTTTGTGCTGTATTCCCCTAGCACTGGTATTTTGTGGTTCTCATTGATTGTTAAACTTGTCTGGGCTGGATGTTCTTGCTGATCATCCGGGGAAGGGGCCTGTTGCAGTGATTCTCAAATGTCTTTGCCCCAGGAATAACTGCACTGCCCTTGCCAGGGGCCAGGCTAAGTAATCTGTTCAGATTTGCTCTCAGTAGTTAATGTTCCCTGGAAGCTTTCCATACAGCTCTGGAGGACGTGAATGAAAATGGTGACCTCTTGGCTCCTCTAGGCCAGAGTTTGGGAGGTTACCATTTTCAGTGTACCATTCCTCAGTGTACCCTCAGAGAAAACAATCAATCACTCCCATCTCCCTGGTCTCTTGCCACACTCCATGTTTACCCGACCTGTGACTTAGCATTTCTATATCTGGTACCCAACCCTGTTTGGAGTCTCCAAACCCAGCAGATTCCTGCAGCAGGTTCCCACACTGCTCCTGCTGGAAACTCTTTGCATCTGCCACTTGTTGTGCCTGTACCTTTCTTGTGAGAATTTTCTTTACTAATTCAATCTCTTAACTTGCTACAGGTCTACTCAGACTTTCTACTTTTTCTTGAATTAGTATCAGTAATTTATTTCTTTCTAGGAATTTGTCCATTTCAATTAGATAATCTCATTTGTTGGTATATAAATGTTCATAATATTCCCTTAGACTCCTTTCTATTTCTGTAAGGTCAATAGCAGTATTTCCTCTTTAGTCCTGATTTCAGTAATTTGAGTCATCTCCCTATTCCTTGGTCTCTCTAGCTAAAAGTTTGTCAGCTTCATTGACCTTTTCAAAGAACCAACTTTTGCTTTTGTTGATTTTTCTTCTTTGTTTTTCTATTCTCTATTTCATTTATTTCTTCTCTAAACTTTATTATTTTCCTCCTTCTGTTTTGTTTGATTTAGTTTTTTTTTTTCTGGTATCTTAAAATGGAATGCTAGGTTAGTGATTTTAGATCATTGTTTAAATAGGCATTTAGAGCTACACATTTCCCTTTAAGCACTGTTTTGGCTGCATCACTTAAGTTTGGTATGTTGTAGAACTGTTCTTATGAACCATAAATTTGTGTCCTTCTCAGAGGTAGTTATCAAGTAATAAGGATTCAAAGGGGCCTATGATTAAACTAACACCAGTACTGACACTTAATAAACTTAATATTGTCACTTGAGAAATCTGCAGAATTAGAATTGTCCAATATCCAATTATCCAGATTGTCTATTCAAATGAAACTGACTATATAGCAAAATGGACTACAAATAATCCTGAATACAGAGAAAAACTTAGTAAAAAGAGTTTAAGAGATATCTCCACTTCCTGAGTCAGCTAAAACTTTTTGATCCTTCATTCTGTTTTGGAATTTTAAGATGGATTAGACAATATTAAGTACTCTGAGAGAAAAATGTAATAACAGTACATATTTTTTCTTCTTCTATGTCTTTACTTTTCTCACCAATCCCTCAACTTTACTGCCTTCTGTTTTGGCTCATCTCACCAGGGGGAAATAGTATAGTATGTAAAGCATAAAAAATGTGATTTGTCTTCCAAAAGGTATTTGTATTCCTCTTCTCAGAAAAAAAGATGATTCTTGAAAGGTCCAGCTGTTTTTTCAAAATATCTAGGAAAACCCAGACACAATACACGAAAAATAAACCAATCAAATTTGAAGGTGCCAAGAATGCTTTATTTCAAAGTATTTGTTTACTTTTACTGCTGAAACTGGGCCTTTCTCTAAATCACAATTTTATTAGTTGTAAATCAAGGTGGTAATTTTGAAACACTGGGAAATTTACTTACAAGAATATTCTAACAGCCACACGGATCATTGTCTTTATCTTTAACTGAAAAAAGGAAAACCTTACCAGTCAGTTTTTAATTCATCATTCCCACTAGACTTATGAGACTTTCTCTTGAATATCCTATTTATGGCTTGGAACCATTTTTATATTCTATTGTGGCTTGACTTCTTTTGAGGTTTAACATTTTTAATGGGCTTTGTCTTTTTTCTTTATTCTCAATAACACTCACTTTATTGGCCAACATTTATCTGTTATTTTGTAAGAATTCTCTTGGTTTTCATCCTCTCTAAATAGCCTCTTTTATATACTAAGAGATTTGATCAATTAGAATACCAGTTTCAAAATTTATGAAGCTTGGAATTTTTTCTTGCTTAGTCTTTTATTTCTAGCAACTGGCTATTCTTCTAAGTTTTAGTAATCTATAAATCAGGAGGAAAATGTATACTTTCATTTCCCTCATTGAGTTCAATTTGGCTCTCAGAACCAGTCATCTTTCCCACAGAAATCAAACTCAGGCTTTTCATTTCCTTTACTTTAATCCTTGACCCATTTCAAAACAAAAATGTAGTCTTTCAATTGTTATGAACATATTTTACCTAATACTTGACCTGAAGATAATATAAATAAGTTTTTTGTTTGTTTGTTTTCCCAAGCAAAGGGGCACAAGGGCTATCATTTTGCACTGGAATTTGTTTCTATTCATTAGACATTTATACCCTCTTCAACTATTATGTCTAACCTTAAACCCATTAACAGTCTTTACCTGGATTCCCTTACAATATATGTCTGGAGATTACAAATGGTAGAAGCCAAATAATCTTGACTTTTTTTTAGAATAAGAGACACCTGTATTTTAATTCCTAAATCATGCATTTTTCAATGTTTTTATCAACTGTTTCAAAGAAAGATATCAGGATAAATTAGTTTAGGGCACCTGAGTGGCTCAGTTGGTTAAGCGACTGCCTTCAGCTCAGGTCAAGATCCTGGAGTCCCAGGATCAAGTCCTACATCTGGCTTCCTGCTCAACAGGGAGTCTGCTTCTCCTCTGAGCCTACCCTCTCTCATGCTGTCTCTCTCCCTCTCTCATTCTCTTTCTCAAATAAGTAAATAAATAGAATCTTTGTTTAAAAAAAGATAAATTAGTTTCTAAATTAATCCTTTGCTTCTGTTAAGCCCAGTTAAGGATCACAGACCTAAAGACAGACAAAGTAATGAAGTATTACTTTTTTAAAGACTTTATTTATTTATTTTAGAAAGAGAAAGAAAGAGTGCATGAGTGGGAAGAGGGGCAGAGGAAAAGGGAGAGGCAGAGAATCTAAAGTAGGCTGCACACTAAGTTTGCAGCTGATGTGAGGCTCTATCTCACAATCTTGAGATCACAGATCATAACCTGAGCTGAAAACAAGAGTCTGATTCTCAACCCACTGAGCCACCCAGGCGCCCCAAGTAATGAAGCATTATTAAAAACTATTTCTCTAATTTGCAAGATATACCAAATATTCAAAGGCTTTCTCTTATTACCTTCCAAATAACTAAAATTCTTTTTCTTGTGCCATATTCAGACCTTCATACTTATATTGAAATGTCAGAAATTCTAGATCATGAAAAATTGAAATAGAACTTTCAAAAAAAAAAAACTTAGCACTTAGAGATCCAATCAAACACTTTTAAATGACTAAATGGAGGTGCAGAAGGCCAACATCTTGTCAAGATCACACATAGTTAACAGCAGATATTTGATGCAAACATAAGTTGCTAAAGTCCTACCATTGTTCTTTCTCACCAAACTTCCTCTTATACAACAAAGTGTCTCTTAATCTTAGAATTTGTTTCACACATAAGAAAACATGAAGACATAATGAGGAAAATAACTCCGAGTGAAACTCTTCGCTATTAGATCACAGGTTTATGCATTTTGCTAGGATGAAAACACTCAACAAAAATAAGAAACATAATACTCTCGAAATTGCAGCTATTTCTAAATATAAGTATAATGTTTTTCAAAGACTCTTAAACCTTGTTTCTTAACAGACTCTTTTCAAAGTTGACTAATCTTAAATTTAGGTAGGTCCACCTCCTACTTTTTTGCCTGTGTCTGTTCTTTTGAAATACAAACTAAAAAAATCTTTAGAACAACTGTCTAAATACTGTCTAGTGTTAACTGTAACTCCAACATTATGCACTATCTACAATGTTCATGGGTTATACAATAAGTATGTATCTTTATTTTCAAGTCAACAATTCTCCATTGGCAGGCTTATTTCCATTAAAAGGAAAGTATCTATTATTCTGGGGCTTGTACTGAGGAAAAACACATTTCAGAGAAATTACTTTTCCCCACAACAGTTCCATAATTTTGCCTGGCTACTACTTTGGCTTAAACTTAGAACCACAGAATTAAAGTGTAATGTTTATAGTTCTTTCATTTTATTTCTCTGGACTGCCCATAATCCATTCTAATCACTTCAGCTATGGTAATTTTACCAACTGTGATAATGCCTGCTCCAACATTCAAGCTTTATGTGTACAGTCATGTTATTCCACTGGCTTAGCATGTTTGTGTCATATCAAGCCTGAGTTTTCTCAGTGGGGCTTCTTTGAGCCTTGTATTTATTAACTTGAAGTACTACTTCTTGTTGAAATGTTGGTACTTTCCAAACAGCCCACTTTAAGCCTCCTACTCTATGCTTTATCGTTCTCCTTTTTCAGAGAGAAAATTTTAAATATGAAAAAAACCTCCATTTCCCTTTGCTTTCCAACCTTATATATGTATAATCAAGAAAGCATAAATGATTCCATAATATTAACTAGTATTTATTATAAAATATACATATTTAAATATCCTAAACAAAAACCTATAAATAATTAAAAGCATGTTGGATATTTCTAAATCAAAAGCAAGGCTAAAGCTCTTTTAGAATAATATTTGTCAAGCGAAGAGGCTCAAAGTATCTGAAATTTAACTTAGGAAATAAGTAAAATTCAAATTATCGCAGAAAAACTATAGGAGTACTTAAGCTTCATTTTTCAATAAAGACATAAGACATTCAAAACATTAAGAGCAACTGCTGTTCAAGATTGGCTTATGAGTTCAAAAATATATATTCCACAAGCTACCAGAGCCTACTACTTCATTTAGCAGAATTCATAAATGTACTGCCATGCTTGTCACTATAGACAAATTGTAGAATGACTGTGAGGAAGGAGACTGGAGGTTCTGAAAATGGATGACTAAAGATTTCCCAGGTTTCTACTCTCTCACTCTTCTCATGGGATTCAAAGTGGCAAAATTTCCCTGACTGATATTCACGTGTCATTTTTAAATGCCAGTGTGCCTAACTGCATCTGATATCTTTCCTGGTAATAGAAATCTGGGGACCTAGCTCAATGAGCACTAGTAAGATGTGAGATTAGACTACAATGCTGAGTGCCTCAGAGACATACACTTGGCAGGAAGCTCAAAATCCAGGAGCTTTACAGAAAGGCCATCCTGGAATGTTACACAGATTCAAAATATTTCTGAGGCTCTTGGTCAAATTATGGGAAATTAAATATTGTCAAGGTCATAATCATAATAATTCAAATCTGTAAACAATACTTGAATGCAACCATTAATAAAACAACAGTGAAATAAAATGCTTCTACTATTTTCTAGAAATCATCTATCACCAAATGAAGAAACGTATTCATATAGCACTAAATGATCAATAATAATTATGTAGTAGTTTCTCTTAATCTGCCTCAACTCTTCTGAATTTGAACAAGAAGAACATTTCAGAATCAAAACGATTTTTAATGATTGAGCAGCTAATCAAGCTTTAACAAAGTCCCTTCAGGACTAATTAGGTGATATCAACCCTCCATCCTCCCTAATGAGGCATTTGTTAAGTCTTAGAACTATTTAACTTCCTAAACTTGAAAGCCAAATAGATGTCAGAGTTCATCTGCTTAACTGAAATAATATTTTATATTTTGCCTTTAAAGAATTAAGAAAAATCTCCAGCTTTAAAACTTTAGTGTTGGTGTAAGTTAACAGGGAGCTGTATGAAAGAGCTTAAAACAGATCTCCAAATAACAGAAGATAAGAATAGCCTATGAAGATTCAAAGGATTGTTTTAATAATTCATTCTTGTATTGTGTACCTTTTTAATTATTTAGCTCCAAAAATCCAAGTCCATTTCTAAACCACATTCCTCTATGTTTTTCAGTCTGTTTTTACAAAGTGATTCAAAGTCCATATAATTTTTAAAAAGATTACATAACACATGTGGAAAGATGTGGTCACTTAAGAATCAAAGGTTGGGATACCAGCGCTCTATTCTCATCATAAATGATCAGATTGGTAGTGTGCTCAGTTTCACCCTGGAAGAAGCAATATGAAATCAAAGAACCATGTTAAGAAATACACATTTGTTTTTAATTACTTGTCAGAATATGCTAAAAATTCATAACAGATATGAACATTTCACTTTAATAGCTAAAGCAATATCTACATGTGAGATGTGTAATGAAAGATTTTCAATTTTTTCTCTGTAAACATTTGTGTGGATAAGACAAAACAATTAGGTTACCTTTGAAGAAAAATAATTGAAAAGATCCTGTGCTCAGGCCTCTACTATGAAGGCTTAGATAAATCTTGAATGCTTTTTAAGATCATGTCATAATGCTATGCATTGATTTGGTGACATTTAAATATAAAATTTTGAGAAATTGATCTTTCATACACTTTTACTCTCCTTTCTCCATCATCAAAATTATTATCATTAAGAATAAGCCAACCTCTGCTTTCAAGAAAATAAGGAAATATTTATAAATACTGTTCTCAGATACATACTTTAGTCAGGAAAATTCCTTCTATAAACCAAGTTTTCAAACTTTTAAAGGTCACAAAACTTTATCATGTACCTTATTTTTATAATATACCCATCTGGAAAGTAAAGAAGTATATACCCATCTCATCAAAATTAATTAAAACTTTTTAACATAATTATTTGTCATTTTAAGTTGTTAAAGATTACATGAAACAGACATTTTTATCTCATATGGTTTATGATCTTTAGTCTTATCTGCTAAAAAGTCCAATTGTTACCAGTTGTCTTTGCATACTAGGATTGCATAAAGTAAATGTTTTCAAAATCTATGTTTCCTGTGCCTTATTAGACTACATATGCAGAATATTAACTTAAATACTATGTCCTTCTCCTTATAGAGAATATTATTTGGTATCTAAATAAAGTTCAACACAAGAAATAAAAGTTGATTGTGTGTTAGCCATGTAAATCGGTATTAGAAGTTTTTACTTTTGGATGCCTGGGTGGCTCAGTCATTTAAGCATATGCCTTCAGCTCAGGTCACGTTCCCAGGGTTTTGGGACAAAGTTCCACATGGGGTTCCCTGCTCAGCAGGGAGTCTGCTTCTTCCCTCCCTCAGCCCCTCCCTCCTCCTCATGTGTGCCCTCTCTCTCTCTCTCTCTCAAACAAATAAATGAAATCTTTTTTTAAAAGTTTTTACTTTTGGAAACCTAAAAACAATCATCACAGAAATGAAGGTATAGGGGTGTGGAGGTTTGTTTTCATATTTAGGTACTAACTAGTAAAATTTTGAGGTAATGTACCAGAAAGGAGAATCGAAGAATATTTCTTTGTGGTTTACCTTGCATACTGCAAAACACCCATAAGCATGAGAATACAGTGTAGACTGCACCATAAAATAGATAAAGGAAAATTTAAACGCTGAGCAGCAATTGATAAATCTATTAAATAATATCATCACTATTAATATGGTAGCACTTTTTACCCCCAATCCATAGTCATTTCTACCCTACACTCATTATATAATAGTGAAAATAAATAGAACTTGTCTAGGTCTTCAGGATGAGGAGTGGGCTACAACTGTCTTGGTGAGTTTGAAGCAGTATAAATTGGCAGGTCCCAAAAGAGGCTCAAAAAATAAGAAGTTGGTTTTGATTTTTAAAAAGAAGAAAGTACAAAATAAAGCACAGGCAAGACTAGGGGAGCAATTCAGATGCAGAACTTTCTGAGAACACCTAAAGTAACGATACCACAAGAGGGACCTTTTATAGTATATTTATGACTGAGGGCCTCTACGGTAAGATATGTCGGGATGCTGACTTGGAAAATCTGCCAATAGTTTTTCCATGTTAACATGTATCTACAAAAGTTTTACATAAATTTCTCTTTCTCTTTAAAGAGTAATAGGATAGGGGCTCTTGGGTGGCTCAGTTGGTTAAGAAATAGACTCTTGATTTTGGCTCAGGTCATGATGTCAAGGTCTTGGGATCAGAGCCCCAGATCCAGCCCTAGCTCAGCAGGGAGTTTGCATGTGTCCCAGAGTCCCACTGCACCACCACTCCATCTTGCTTCTACTCTCTCTCTCAATAAATAAATAAATCTTAAAAAAAAAAAGAGCAATATGATAGAAGTAACCCTAACTTAAATTAAACCATATTATAAAGCTACTGTAATTAAAAGTTTCATGTTAATGTAAAGACAAATAATAAAACAGAAAAGATACAATAAATACTTAATATGAATTTTAATAATATGTTAAATAATCCAAAGAGGTCAAAAAACAAGAAAAGAAAAGAACTCTCTCTAAATGGCTCTAAGATAATTAACTATTCAGGGGGAAAATTATTTTAGATCATGTTCTCATATCATAAACCAAAAAAATTTCAAGTGGTAAAAAATATGTTAAAATAAAATAGAAGAAAATAATAATAACCCCTGAACAGGAAGGACACTCTTAAGAGTGTAAGTAAGAGAAATCATAAAGGAGCAATATATATGGCTCTATGGAAAGGTCAAATTTCAGTGCATAAGCAAAAACAAAAGTAAAGTAAATTAATTCTTTGAAAGGATTGAAATACTGTCTTCAAACACAAAGCAGATTTGGCATTTGGCATTCTTCCAAATACTGATAGCTTTTCACATCCCCAAATTTGTTCTCCGGTTCCTGGGAGGTAAAAGTTTCTATTTCCCTATTTGTGATTCCCAATTCTTTCAGCTGATAGAGAATGTACAAATCAAAACAATAATTTAGAGATATAATTTGATTGGGTAGGTACTAGCATAATAAAATCTGTTTTTAGAAACACATTCTATAAGCAACTCTTTTAGCTTATACAATTTTCATTCAATATTAAAATACAAATTGTGCATGTAGCAATAACTATTCTTAACAGTTTATATCTCCAAGTCAGGAGTCTTGGAACTCTCAGTAGAAATCATTTTATTTTTCATTTCTCTTCCTTAGGGAGCAACACCTTTTGCATTCTATATTTTGTATATGTATTTTGTGCTTATATATACATATATATGTGTATATATGTATATTGTGTAAATAAAATGTACATGTGGGTGGTAGTGAAATTTAAAGAGATGTTCTTTAAAAAACATACTTTTTCAACTAAAAAAAAGGATTTTACACAATAGGAAAAAGTTGTTCTTTTGTCTGAACTTTTGCCACACGAAGATCAAATTAAGGGTGTCCACCTGACATTGTTTTACAAAAGCACGTTGATTTAACACATACTAGACTAGAAGTAGTCAAAATAATCTTCATAATAAATGATGCTTTGCTTTACTTTTATCTGAATTTCAAGTCTAGCATGTGGATTAGGCTTCAGAATTATGAGACAGCTTGATTAGCAATAGTTCCAGAAATACCTGGATCTAAAATAAGAACAATCACTAATCAATCATACGATTATGTACATGTCAGGCACTATGTATAGAGTTAACTGTATTTTAATTTAATCTTTAACATAACCTTATGAGTCACAGACTCTCATTGTTAGCATTTTAGAGATGAGGAAACTGATGCTTAGCAGAGGTAAGTAATTTGCCCAAAGTCTCATAGGTGACACTAAAAATGACACTAAAAATGGTGACACTAAATCTAACCCCAGAACCTAAGTACTCAATTACTATTTTATTCTAGACATTCTCACTCACTACTGATTGACCTAAAGTAACACAAGGCCATTTTTGTGTGAAAACTAAACTAAAACCATTCCCCGGATGCCAACAGTAAAACAGAAAGGACAAATGCAGTCCATTTTCAATGTTTTTAAAATTATAGTCAATCAATTGATACATGTGCAAATATGTAAAAAGGGACATAGATTTAGTCTATGTTGAGAATCAAATTATGGAAGACATTTTGAAAATCATCCAAATGCAGGAAAATTACTGATCACTTGGGTTTTTGTGACTGTTCTATTATTCAATCACTAGGAAATTTTCTATGAATATATGATGCTTAGGTATTAAGAATTACTCTTTTAACTTGTTTTTTCTAACACATACTTTTTTTAAAGATTTTTATCATATATTTATTTATTTATTTATTTGACAGAGAGAGAGAGAGAGAGCACAGGCAGGAGTAGCAGAAGGCAGAGGGAGAGGGAGAAACAAGCTCCCCGCTGAGCAGGTAGCTCAATGGGGGGCTCCATCCCAGGACCCCGGGATCCTGACCTGAGCAGAAGACAGACACTTAATCAACTGAGCCACCCAGGCACCCCCTACACACACATATTTTTTAATCCTAATAGAAACTTGAGGTAAAATTTGCTATTGTACAGATTTTACATACAGGAAAAATAAGTATTCTTTTTAACTTTGATTCATAGGACTTTGATCTTAAACTAAGAAATCCCATATGTATTTTCCAGCATAGCATACCATGCTATCATATAATAATTTGATATAGATAACAAAGACCAGGATATTATTAGCCCTTTAAAAATAAATATTCGTTTTTACTCAAGAAAACAAAATTCTTATTTTAAAAAATAACAAAGAAAATTGATCCCAAACAAAAAATTTAAAAACCATTGTGTATCAGCAAAATGATCTATTATCTGATGCCAGCATGCTTTTTCAGCAGTTACAGCCCCTTTCTGTTAGAATTCTTATTTTTGGATGAATTATCAATTGTTTCATGTTGATTTTCCCCAGCAAGCTATAGGTTCACCCCAGCTGCAAACATTTTCTAAACTCAGAGCAAAGGCTCCATACGAGATACTAGGACATGATCTTTCAAATACAAACAGTATAACTCTGTAGGAATCTACTCAGGAATTTGAGAAAGGAATTTTGTGAGAGAGGTATGTTAGTAATATTTATGATTCCTTGCAAATCTGACCCAAAAAAGTGGTAAAGTCCACATTTAATGATGATACTTAACTCTCATATAAAACTTCTGATATACTAAGTTTATTTAATTTACAAAAACTTCTCCTACATTAAATACATATTACTAACTATGCTACAAAAAAAAAATTAAGGAGAAAACTTGGAACAAATTGTTCAAGGGGCCAACTTGCCTTAGTGTCAAGCTGAATATACACCTTCTGGTCTTTCAACCTAAACTCGTTAATGCTCAGGTATCCTAGGCAAATACTGATAACACACAGATTTTCTCCAATAGATTGGATTTATTCCTTGTCATCTTTCCAAAAGGGATCGTTGTTGAATGTGTAGGAATTTGAACAGAGTGGAACACATAAGAAACAATTTGACATATGTTTGCATAATTATCATTCCCTCAGAGAAGTCTGGTAAAAATAAGACCAAATCTATTTCCTTTGGTCTTGTCAAATTCTTCAAGGACTATACCCAGTTGCTTCTTAAACTACCAGAAAATTCAAGTTGAAGTGGGTCTTGCATCTTGAAGATGATTCAAAAGGGCTCTACATCAAGATGATAACAGAATCAGGACTCCATGGCTCCATTTATAACAATCATGCTACAAAGTAAGTAAATAAACCTAATTTCCTTTCACAAATAGCTATTTCGTTTTTTCCTCGGTCAAAGCCCCTTCATTTATTCCATTAATTTATCATAAAAACATATCCTCTATTACAAAATGAAACTTCATTACATAAATGGGTTTATATGCAGTGGCAGAGACTTTTAACTATCCCCTAATGTCCTTTCTCCCTTCCTTTTACGAACACTCTTCTCCTGAAGATGTGGTCACTTAACTAGAGACTACATTTCCCAATATTCCTTGCAGCTATGTCTACCCATGTGATTGGCTCCTTGATAACAGCATGGGAACGGGAGTAGCAAGTGCAACTTCGGCCTTATTTCTTTAAAGAGAAAACAACTTGAGACATCTGGGTGGCTCAGTAGGTTAAGCATCTGACTATTGGTTTCAGCTCAGGTCATGATCTCAGAGTTGTGAGACTGAGCCCTGTTCGGGGGGCTCCAAACTCAGCATGGATTCTACTTGAGATTCTCTCCTTTTCCCTCTATCCCTTTCCCCACTCCCATGTTCTCTCTCTCCCCCACTTTCTCTCTCTCTAAAATAAATAAGTAAAATCTTTAAAAAGAGAGAGAAAGAGAAAATAATTTGCCTTCTACTTCTCTATCCCATTTCCCACAGTCTAGAGATGAAACAGTGGTAGCTTGTGCCCACCAGGCAATCAAGGACAGCCTCAGGGAATAGAATAATAATATAGAAAGAACCTGGGTTCTTAAATGAGTCATCAGCCTCCCTCTGGTCAGCTACATTAAATATCTATTTTGTTTGAGCCACTGTGTTTTGGGATTTGTCATTGCCTCTTGCCTGTATGTAAAAATTACGGACAACTATTCAAATTATAACTTTCTCCTTTTTCTTACTACTTTCAAATGTGTTGAAACATTGCTGCTGGTTACAGTTTTGCCCAGATATGTAGCAAAAGACTATTATGGGGTCAGTGTGTTTCCTCTTTGGCAAGCAAAAGCTATTTTGTGGTATACACCTGAGCCATTGTGCTTAAACAACCTTAGTGCATCCAGTCTGTTAGCTCTATGGCTTTATTATTTCAGTATACCATCAACATTATTTGAAGTGTTTCTTCACTGTTCTTGTTACTAAACCCATGTTTGGCTGCCCAATCCTCAAAAGGCCAATATTCAAGAGATGAGTTTTGACGAGAAAGGAATCTGGGCTTTATTCAGTCTGCCAGTCATCTAGGGGAAAGGGTGGACTCTTAACCAAAAGCCAACTCCAAGGTTTCTGTCTGGCCCAGAGATTTTTAAAGGGGTTTAGGGCTATTAATCAATTAAGAGAGTGCAGTAGTCTGCAACATTTCTTAATTATGTGCAGACTTGGTGGTGTCAGCTACAGATATTATCGCAGTGCTTATTAAGGCTGTGCAAGGGGGTCTGGTTCCTTGGTGCAGAGGTGGGATGGGGGGTACATTGTGCAAAAGGTTTGAGATTCCTTGGTGCCCCAGGAGTAGTGCTGGAAAATCTGGTCATGTGCAGAAGTGCTCTATTGTTCTGTTCTTTGCAGGAAAGAATGCATGATCTATGGATATACACAAAGAAAGGTTTAATCAATCACAAGGGCTCGGGGTGTTTGCTAAAGCTTAAAGACTACTAGGTTGGCCAGAGAAGACAGAGGCAGCTTCATTCTTGCACTGAATCTTATTTCTGCCATTTTGATTATCATCATAAAACATTTGTATGTCTTCTTATTACGCATTCTTTGCATGTGTCTATCTGACCAAGGGCAATCTGGCAATGATATTATTTCACTGATAATCACCAAATTTCCTGACATTTGATGGATCTTTCCAAGCTCTCCCACTGAACTAATGCTAGCTATATAAGACCGGCAGTGGCCATGTTGCTACAGGTGTCAGTCTAAGTTACAGTAACCCCAGGGCACACATATTTCTGTCATTGATGTAAGCTTTGTTGATAAGGTTCTCCAGCCTTGATTTATTGCAAACAAAGAGATTACTCTTCTCTTTTGTTCTTTAATCCTTAAAAAAAAAAAAAAGGTAAATGTTAAAGTCTGAATGAGATAATGCACAATGGCATCAAAAAATTTTATGTAATATTATCTGTGCTTTCCAATTTTTCTTACAACCACGAGAGAAAAGCCTTTTCTTTCATCTTTAGCCTCACAAATCAGAGTATTGTCAAAGGGAAACAAACCTTAAGGGCTATCTTTTCCAGGAATTTTTCAACTATGTATCTGGTAACCCACAACTCCAGAGAAGTAGCTTATGGTATGCCTGAAGTCAGGTAGGGGGAAGGGGTTCAGTGGGAGGCACCAGGGTCTCCACATACTCCACACACACTGCCTTGAAACGAAGCAGGTTTTCTTTCACCTTTTAATATGTTAGGGTTCAGTCTGAGATTTCATTTTTAAAATGAGCCTCCCAAATTTGAAAAGCACTAATCTAGTCCAAACCAGATGAAGTAAGTAAGAGGCCAAGAGAGTGAGATTTACCTATGTAAAGAGAGTTAATTAGTGGTGAAGCTAAGATGTGTTCCAGTTGCCAGTGCACAGGGGTGCGAGAGCACCCATGGCTCCAGGTGTGGCAAAAGACCAAGTTTGGCCACTTGCTGTTGATAAAATCCAAAAAAAGGAAAACAAGTGGTGGTGAAAAGGAAAGGAATGTATTTCAGTTAGGCCAACACCAGGAAGATAGTAGACTAACATCTCAAAGACTGTCTCCAAAATGCCAAGACCACTTCCAGGTTTATATAAGGAAAATGTGTGCCAAAGTGGGGTGGATGTGTGCAGATAGGCAGGGAAGGGTAAAGATATCACTCTTTGGGAGTCAATCAGGGGTGGGGTTTCGCTGACCCAGAGCAGTCCTTGTTGCTTGAGAGGAGTAGTTTCGGTTCCCATCAGGGGAGATTTTGCCCTAAAGTCTTACTCCTGAGCACGGGACAAGCTGGAAAGAAAAATCCAACTAGAAAGTTTCAGGTCAAAATGGAGGTAGCCAAAGTCCTCTTTCAATCCCAGTCCTTTGACATCTGGTCCAGAATTTTTATACCCAAGCTAGAGCTTATTTAAGAAAATGTGGCCATGCAACCACATACAGTTAAAATTACATAGCTACTCTGGTGTGACTATAGAAGTTTCAACATCAGCTTCAAATTTCTCTATAATTTCCATTTGGCTTATAGTTGAGAATAGTGCTAGATATTTTAATATCTGTATCCAATAATTAAGATACTGGTATTAACATTTTTCTATTTTAGAAAAAGCAACTTTTTTAATTAAAATGAAATTATGACAAAAATTAAAAAAATCTTTAAAGAAAGGAAATTTTGATGTTGCAGAATACACAGGACTGTAGATTAGATAATATTTCAAATGCCACTCTACCAACCAAAGAATAGCTTTGTGCCCTTTCCTTACCAGTCATATCATCTTGACATGCTTCAAGTTTCTTAGTTTTTAATGAGGTTAGTCTATACAACTTATAAGCTTTCTTTCAGATCTAAAAATTTAGGATTCTCTTTCCCAGGTGAATCCTGTTCATCTCCAGATCAAGAAATATAACTATTCACTGTATACCTTTGTGCCCAATGTATATATGTATACATTAACAATGTATGCCTACAAATCAAAAGAATCAAGCTTTTCATTTTATGACTCTACTTTATGTTTTTCCCACTTTTTAAAATAAACTATAATTTACATAGAACAAATTCACCTTTTTAAGGGTATAGTTCTGTGAGTTTTGATGAATATATATAATTACATAATCACCACCCAAATGAAGATATATAACAGTTCCATCATGCCAAAAAATGCCCACATGCCTCTATGGTCAACTCCATACCATTCCTATTTCGTAGCAACTACTGCTCAGCTTTTTCTGTCACTGTAGTTTCACCTTTGCTTCTTTTATGTATTTTTATTTTTTTAATCTTGAGCCTGCTTACTTTCTTACTTTTATCTATAGCTCTGAAAGTTAAATACATGCTACACCTACCCTGGTGTATATCTTGTATCTTGTACCTTGTATCTTGTTTAATTTTAACAACATCTCCATGTTGCATGCAACCCTGCACCTATTCTCATATGAGAAAACTGAGCCTTGCAAAAAGAAGTAACTTCCCAGAGTCATACAGCTAGTCAACAATGGGGCCTAACTCCCTAACCGAGCTCCCTAGCTGTCCCTAACGACCACAGCATCTCAATACAGCTCTTGGTCCAGGCTACCTCCAGATTTCTTTTATGTGAGAGCAAAATTAACTTTTATTTCTTTGAGCCTGTGTTATTTTGAGTTTCCTATTACGTGAAGCCAAATCTAACTTCATTTCTTTTGAATCCTCTTTTTTGGAATACCCTCTTCTCAGGACACATGTCATTTATCTCTACAGCAAGCTTATTATAGTTTAATTCATGGTGTTACATTTTTGGAGCCCTAATTTTTGTCATAGGTTCTGTCATGCATATTGTGCAGATGGATTCAACACACCAGTATTTCAAGTGAATGTCCTTGGGAAAGCCTCTGGGAGTAGGGAAAGCAAGTGGATTCCAAGGACATGTACATTCCAAGGACATGGTAGGAGGGGATGAACCCCCAATTGCCAAGATCCATCTCACGTCAATTAGAATTCATGTCCTTTTACAAGAAGAATGCACTTTGACCTGTGGCAACAATCAGGGCTCCAAAAGCATAACACCATGAATAGTATTTTCATTTTTAATTTGCCAGATGAATGCCCATTCTCCAATTCAACTTGTGCTACATATTTTTTAAACTGCTAAGTCTTGATTTTAGCATGCATATTAAAAGTACACTTTATGCCATATTCATATTCACAGAAGTAGGTTTGCCTTGGCAAAGGTAACCCTGATGTTCACAGATGGAAGACTTCCTCTTTTAATCCCTTCAGAATATCATGTATCATGGAACACCACTCCCTGAACCAGTTTTCTTATTCTTCAGTCTCAGTCTCTTGACATAAGAAAAATAATGTCTAACATAGGAAAGAAGGCTAGAATGGCCTAAAGTTTAAAAAAAAAAAAAAGTACTTATGTGGGGGAGAACTAAAGCCTGCATTTTAAAAATGTACTTTCACATGTGCATTTATATTAAACAATCTGATGAAAATTCATAAATATTTACTTCACGTTGCAATCTGCATACATATTTTTATATAAAATAGAGGAAGAATATATTTAAAACATCAAACCATTACAAGAACAAGCAAGCTACTTGAATGAATAGATTAAACATAAGGGAAATTGCTCATTTTTAGTGTTGACTCACTAAAGGAAGGGAAAATATTGTTATCTGGTTTATTAGATGAAAACATAATATCTTGTAGAAATGTAAAGGAAGTCATAGTACATACATATTTCAGGGAAGGAATTTTTCTCTACTCTCTGTATAAGAAAAATTGTGTTTTTTGTGACCAGTGGTTTTGTTTTTACCTGATGGCATTCCTGACTATTGGACCTGATTACATTTTCCTCCTTTTTTTGGCTTGTAAATCTTAAAGACATATTTATATACCCCTCCCAGAAGCAGATATAAATTCATGACCTATGTTTTATGTTCTAACAACATTCTAGAGGTCAGCTTTTCTTCCTAGTCTTATTTCCTTTTTGCTTATGTTAAATCAGTCATCTTTTTAAATGTAGATATTCCTGTACTATTTCTTAAATTATCTGTGGAACAACACAAATTCTAAATTAATTAGTACATTATACTAATGTTGGTATTTTTAGTTTCCCACTTTAGTTTCCCACCTAATGTAATACAAGTATTCAGAGTATGAATGATAATTATATTATCATCTTAACTCTATGAGATCAATAATCAAAATCAATAATCAAAAAGATGTTTATAGGGGCCCTGGCTGTCAGTGGTATAAATTCTATTTAACTCACAGGAAATAAAGACATGAGAACACAAATAAGTCCAATGATTCAAAATTAGAAATGTGATATTAATGCATCTCACTGACTCCAAGTTCAGACTAACATGTCAGTTGGTCAACAGAATGAAACTCAACTCTATTATTTTGGAAGCATAGATAAATTTAAATATAGCCATAAAAATGGGTTTCAGATAGTTCAATTTCTTTTTAACATTTTCCCCCAGTTTTATTGAGAAACAACTGAAATAATTATAGAAGTTTAAGACATACAGTATGATGGTATGGTTTATATATATTATGAAACAATTACCACAACAGGTTCAGCTAACACCCATCTTCTCATGTAGATAAAATAAAAAGAAAGGGAGAAAAGTTTTTCTTCTGATGATGACTCTTAGGATTCATTCTCTTAACTCTCCTATGTATCATAGAGCAGTGTTAGCTACAATTATCACATTATACATTATAGCCATAGTACTTATTAATCTTTTAACTGGTAGTTTGTCACTTTTGACCACCTTTCTCTAATCTTTCCTCCCCCCACACTTTGCCTCTGGTAACCACAAGTCTGATCTCTTTTTCTATGAGTTTGGTGAGGTATGGGAAGGGTTTGGGGTGGGTGTGGTTGTTTTGTTTTTAAAATTCCACATATAAGTGAGATCATATAGTATTTGTCTTTCTCTGACTTATTTTACTTAGAATAATGCCTTCAAGGTCCATACATGTTGTCACAAATGGTAGTATTTTATTTTTTATGGCTGAATAATATTCTATTATATATACATACCACAACTTCTATATCCATTCATCCATTCATGGACAGTTAGATTATCTTGGCTGTTGTAAATGATCCTGCAATGAACATGGGGGTGCCAATATCTTTTAAAGCTAATGTTTTTTGTTTCCTTCAGATATATTTCCAGAAGGAGAATTGCTAGATCATATGGTAGTTCTATTTTTAACTTCTTAAGGATCCTCCATACAGTTTTCCATAGTGGCTGCACCAACTTACAATCCTACCAAGAGTGCACAAGTGTTCTCTTTTTTCCATATTCATACCAGTATTTGTTATCACTTGTCTTTTTGATGATGGCCATTTAACAGGCATGATGTGATACCTCATTGTAGTTTCATTTTGCATTTCTCTAATGATTAGTGATGTTTAACATCAATTTTCCTGTACCTATTGTATATCTTCTTTGGAGAAATGTCTATTCAGGTCCTTTGCCCATTTTTAATTTGAGTTATTTGGTTTTTTTGCTATTGAGTTGTATGAGTTTTCCATATATCTTAAATATTAACCCCTATCAGATATATGATTTAGAATTATTTTTCCCATTCCATAGGTTTTCTTTTCACTTTATTTATGATTTCTTTTGATGAGACCATCTTTTTGGTTTGATGTGTCTCCATTTGTTTAATTTACTGCTTGTGCTTTAGGCGTCATATTAAAAAAAAATCATTACTAAGACCCCTATCAAGGAGCTTTATTCTTATGCTTTCTTCTAGGTGTTTCATGGTTTCAGGCCTTTAAAGACATTTAAGTTTTTAATCCATGCTGAGTTTTTGTGTGTTGTAGAAGACACAGGTCCATTTTCATTATTTTACATGTGAATATCCAATTACCCAGCACTATTTATTAGAAAGACTGTCTTTACTCCAGTCAGTATTCTTGGCTCCAGTTCAATTTCTTTTTACAGATGAACTCAAATTAAGAAAAAATACATCTGCTGTAATATTTGTGTGGGTATATGAATCACTATAACAATATTTTACATAGAACAAAATAAATCAAAATACTTAATGCTGATATGGTTTTCACTGACAGTGTAGAAGCAAAGGGGAGGGAAAATATTTTTTTCTTTTTAGAATTCTTTGCCTTTGGGGCACTGGGCTGGCTCAGTAGGTAGAGCACGCAACTCTTGATGTCAGGGTCATGAGCTCAAGCCCCATGTTGGGTGTGGAGCTTATTTAGTTAAAAAAAATTAAAAAACAAAAAACAAAAAACAGAACTACTATGCCTTTGTGTTAGGCCCCTAGGCAATCTGGCTCTAAAGCTTTCTGTCTTATGTGCAAATATTCAATGTGATTAAACGGAAAACAGCTTAACTGGAGATGCTCCAAAGTACACCTCTTCTAGATCAATTATTACATGTTAGTTGTTTTAAGTACCTTCCCTCACTTTCAAAGATGTCCTGGTGTGAATGACAAATTATGTGGTCACACAAAATATGACAGATTTCAGTAGTTCTCAAAAATGGTAGATAGCATAAGACCTTTACTCCCAAATGATCATGATTCTGTCTCTGGGAGAAAATTAATGATGCAAAAAGAGAGAAGGATCACTCTCTGAATACTGTGATGAAAACTGCTCAATGTTTTCATAAATGGTCACTTTAATTATCTAGGCTTAGAGCATATCAAAGAATGTCTGTAAAAGTGCCTGGAAATAATTCTAGTAAAATTTAACATTTATTAACTTCCTAAACATCTAAGTGTATCATGCACTGTACTAAACATTTTATGTACATTATCTCATTTATTCTTCAACACAGCCTTGTATATATTATTACTACTAACCCTACTTTACAGATCAGAAAATTGAAACTTACAGAGGATAAGCAATTTATCCAAGGTTACATAGACAGTAAGCAGCAGAGCCAGAATTCAAACCTAAAATTAACAGTCAGGCCAGAGGTCTCTACAAATAACTAAACATATCTCACAAATACTTGTTATCCTCTTGTGTGGTATTATAACATTAGTAAAGCCTCATCTTACCTGTCTCTAACATCTCCTCTACCACACCTACAATTAATCCCAGAAATTTTATCTTGAGAGGGCCATTCCCTCTGGTTTTATTTAGCTAGATGTGGTGGTCATTTTGAGGTTGCCATCTTTTGTTTATTTTTCTCTTCACTTATTTGAATAATCCTTGATTTAAATTTACAGATTCATGTGGTTCTGATGAAACTGACTCCACCTCTCAGTCTGAGAGGTGAAGCATATGACTGAAGACACATAATTTTGTGCATTTTTTTTCCTTTGACCATAAGGAATGGCCCAAAGATGGGCAAATGACAAAACCTGAAAGTCTCAATATTTATAGTAGAATACTGGGACACAGACTCATTTTCATGCCAGGCATGAACAAAACACATACAGTCCTGGGAGCTGCTGGTATCCATTTGGAGGTCCTAAAAATAGAAGTAACACCACAGAATGCAGAACAGAGAAATGGAAAGAAATTAAGTCCTAGGCAGCATCTGATAAACCACTGGATCAATCTTCACCTGTCTTTGGCATTTTCATTATATGAGTAACTCAACTGCTTAAACCAATTTGAATTAGGCTATTACTTGCAACCGAACTGACCTGAATTAATACATAAGGGAAAACATCAGCAAAATGGGCCTTTGGGGTGGCCAGGTCTCTTAGAAGGAGTAACGTTTGGAAAGGTAAGATATGACACATCCCAATTTTACCAAGCGCTGGCAAAATTACAATACTTTATAGGTTACTGTGACTTTCCTTCATGTAGTCAAGTTACCTACAAAATTATTTTTAAAAGCTAAATTTCTCTATTTCCCCTTAGCTTATAAAGGCTAGTTCCATTTCTTATGTCATCCTACTCTCATAACAATGGTAAAAGCTAAGTATTACAATTCCTGTTTTATAGATTTAAAAAACTGAGGTGATTTTTCCAAGACAATAAATCTATCAAAGTGGCTAAAGACAAGGATTCAAAATCAACTCTTCTGACTCAAATTGTTTTTTAATTTCTGTTACCCCAACCAGAACTGGATTTCACCTACACATAAAACTGAATGATGGGCATTAGTTCCCTAATAGAGCTGAGAACAATGGCAAGTGCTATCAGTGTACTAGTTCTTGCGGTGTTTCCTGGAGATACAAAAAATAAAGGATGCTTATGAAAGAAATATGTCCCCAATTATCTATATCCTACCTTTAATACCCATTAAAAGTCTTAGATTCTGCCCTAAGTGGAATGTGTCTCATTTTCCTCTTGTTAATTCATCTCATAAATGGATTCCTCACATTCAGAAAGACCTCTTTGATAGTCTGTGGTTTTTGCCACTCCCTGTTATTAAATAGAAACAGCCCAAATTTCTAAATAATCATACCAACAGTTTAAAACAATAGCATTTTATGCCTTTTGACAATGCTTTGATAAAGGTATCATTATTATGATTATTGTATAGATGAGGAGATAAAGGCTTAGAAAGGTTAAGTAACTTTCCCAAGGCCATACATTTACTAAGTGACAAAGTTGGGATGATTCCCAGATATGTTGGATTTCAAACACAGTGCTCTTCAACAACTATGCTACAATAACACCTCCTGCCTCAGTCCATTTTTGCCCAACCCATATTTTGTTAGAATTCCATTCCTCAAGTGTTGGCACGCTCCTCTCTCACTGTCCAGTTCAACGCCTCCCATACCACACCCCCCATCATGAGATCATGGCACTCTAGTTTCTAATATTTCTATTCTTCTCTGCCAAATCCAAACTAATTTTTTTTCTCATGACCTACCCTAAGGCTTGTAATGAATGAAGACAGGTAATCAGACAAATTAATCATTGTTAATGTGTTGATATTTAGTGTGTAACATCTTCTTAGTGAAAATAATGTACGAACAATTTTTTTTAAAGATTTTTTTTAATTTATTTGACAGAGAGAGAGAGAGAGATCACAAGTAGGCAGAGCAGCAGGCAGAGAGAAAGGGGGAAACAGGCTACCCTCTGAGCAGAGAGCCCAATGCAGGACTCAATCCCAGGACCCTGAGATCATGACCTGAGTTGAAGGCAGAGACTTAACCCACTGAGCCACCTAGGCTCCCAATATGAACCACTTAAAGTAGATGTTACAATATGGTGATTAAGGGACACTGTAAATGCCATAAACATGTCTGTGGGGCTGAAGAGTCAGCAGAAGGGTACTATTCTAGGTCAGCTTTATTCTGACATCTATAAAAACTACTTCATAAATCTCTCAGTCCATTGCTATGTAAAACAACTATAGCTATGGTCCACCCATCATTAACTTTTTGTATGAGAATTGCTCAAGTAGAGTAATACAAAAACCTTCAGTGTAGTCCCCCCAAAAATATAAGAATAGCAATATGTTTGAACTGGCTGAAATAAAGAACTCACCTGTCTGCCTTCACCTCACTGAACCACATACCTGCAGAAAATAAACTGTGGGATGTTTTACATGTTTGTTGACCTTGTGAGAAAGTAAGCACAGCTAAGTGAAGGAAGTCTGTAAGATTAAATGTTTGAATCAATGGTCAATAAAATATCAAATATTCTATACTATAGAATAATGTTGTAAATCATTTCTAGATTTTACTTGCTTTGCAAAAATTTCATTTAGACCATAATATTTTTAGTGTCCAGTACTCAAAATCTCAAAAACATTTTTATTCCTCAGAGGCAGTCTCCCCATTTCTGTCACTGCTTCTTAAATCACTAAGCCAAGAGACCATACCTTATAGCTATAAGAACACAGATGCCCAAAAGAATGGAAGAAAAGCAAAGATTATTCCATTTATTTTAGTTTCATGACTAAGTCATTTTGGCCTGTAGCTTGATTTTCACCGACTTTTTAATGAGATTTGCATCTCTGCCCATTTGTGCTAGAGCTTATTTTCATGAGAATATCATTTCTCATATCCACTTGTCTGCAAGTATTTTCTGCAGAGATGAGTACAGCACTACCCAGAGGGAAATTGTCAAATCACTCCAGTAGACAGGTGCCGTCAATAAGAAGGCCAATGTCCAAATCAAGTTTTTGGCAAAAAGTGGCAAAAGAGTGCCAAAAAGTTTGATTTATACATCATAACAGGAACGATACTGCTGTTCAGAAACTCTCCAATATTTCTGTGTAGGTTGACACTTTTCTAAGTCAAGATATCTTCCAAAATCCACAACCAAGTGCATGCCTTCTATACATTCTAGCGGACTGGGACTCAGGATGCAGATGAGGACTTACCTAGCCGGTAGGACTTACTTAATTCCTATAATATCAGGGTGGACCAGAGGTTAGCCTCTCCTCTCAAAAGTCAGGAGAAAATGCAGTTTTTAGAAAGCCATCGAATAATACAATTGCACTTCATTTCATTCAAAATGGTGTTCTGGTGTTAATCTGATAATGCCTATGAGGTTGTTCAGCTCATTTAGAGCTGTTCTACATACATACAGTGCTTGTGACAAGAGCTGTTGAATGTTTTGCCTACTTGCCCTATGGTGTTCGGATAACTGTTCCCTAAGAAATATCTTTCTTCTCTAATACCCAGTAATGCCTTCAATTCTTATGTTCTTTCCATGACCATGGCCAAAAAGAGATATCCCGAGTACAATGGATATTTAAACTATCGCTGAATCTTGTGAGTGCTGCCTTCTCTTTCTCTTGACCTTCCATTTCTCTCCATCATCATCATTACCATCCTCATCAAAGCTAAAGATCTCTCGCCCATATTTCTGCAATATCATCATGACTGATCCTCTTTCTCTTTTTTTTTTAAATATTTTTATTTATTTATTTGACAGAGAGAGATCACAAGTAGACAGAGAGGCAGGCAGAGAGAGAGAGAGAGAGAGAGGGAAGCAGGCTCCCTGCTGAGCAGAGAGCCCGATGCGGGACTTGATCCCAGGACCCTGAGATCATGACCTGAGCCGAAGGCAGCGGCTTAACCCACTGAGCCACCTAGGCGCCCTGATCCTCTTTCTCTTGATCATGCCCAATTCCATCCATTTCTCACTCTGTGACTGATTTTTTTTATTATGTCATGTTTCCACCCCCATTAAATTTAACTTCCCATTTTCTTAGGATAAAGTGAAACAAAATCTTAATGAGAACTACAAAGCACAAGAGGATCAGGGCTATCTACCACCTCTCCATTACCAACTTTCTCTGCTTTTCCAATTTTTCTGCTCCTCATACTCATCATGGTCTCCCTCGCCTCCAGAACCCTGAAATACTTATCTCTACCTACTCTCAAGCCCAGCTGCCCCATCATCCAGCATCCCTCCAACACTATATTGGTTCACTTCTACTCCTGCTGTCTTGGCTTTAACTCAACCTCCCCAGGAGTCTTTCTATGGCCACTGGTTCCATGTTACAGCCCTGTGATATTCTGATTGAACTCTGTATTTCACCTTTCTTAATACTCCTTAGCAGTTGAAATGATTTACCTATATTTCCTACTAGGTGCTAAGTTCTATGATATTAAGAATTCTCTCTGTCCCATGCTTGACAAGGTATATACCCAGCACTGAGCACATAAAGGGAAAAATATTTGTTGAATGAATTAATGAAGGCAATAAAACTCTGATTGCTGTTCTAAAAACAAAAGTCTTCTAGAAAAAATTGGCAAATAGAATAAATGCCCACCCAGTTGTCACTGCTTCTAGAAATAGACTCTGATTTCTATTAAATTTGCAGAACTCATAGTGCTACTTTAAGTATAAATGGAAAGAATGTAGAATCAAAAGAACATCTTGAAGCCAGTTATGCATTCTGCATGGGAAAAATTCATCTGAATACATGTAAATATTTATGTATATGGTAATATACCTTTACTCTTACAATGTGCACTCCACGTTGATTGCTTAGAGAAAAAAAAAGCTTAGAGAGGAAAAAGTAAATTGTGTGTTTCTGTGTTTGTATGCATGTACACATGCACATGTGTGCATGTACACATATATGGTTAAAATACCTAAGTAAGTAAGTAAGTAAGTGTATATGTGCTTCCATTTCTAACTTATCTAATTGTTTGGGATCATTCTCCTCTTTGCTTTTTCTATCATCTCATCCATTTTCTGTGATTTTTTTCTATCAACTTTACTGAATATCTTAGCAGAAATCATTTGTTTGTTTACTGACAGGTGTATCAGACTTAAAATTTTCCAGAGCTGATCCCCGAACAATATGTTCCTCAGAGTCTTTATGTGATAAAACAACAGCAGGCTCAGTTTAAAGATAGTAGGCAGAACATCAAAGAAATGATTGGAGAAATAATAAAGCTGATGAACCAGGAGTTCCAAAAATATACCTGATTCCTTAAATATGTTTTTTGCTCTACACATTCAAGAAATACATACAATGGCACATTTTCATTTTAGTTTTGGGCTCTAATTTTTATTATGAAAATATTGCCTCATAAACAAATTAAAAGAGAATGACTCAATGAATCCTATATACCCATCAACCAGATACAATAATTATCACAATTTTTCTACATTGTTTCATTTTTGTTTTCCACATAATCCCAGACATTGTATCATTTCTATTTTACATAATTTAGTATTCAAGTCTAATATATATATATAAATATATGTAATATATACTACTAATAATATATAGAGAAATCTATGATCATACTATCATTCTCACAACAAACAAAAACAGCAATCATTCCTTGATAACATCTCTTCAAAGTTGATTTGTTTGAATCAAGATCCAAACACCCATGCATTACATTTGGTTGTCATTTTTCTCAAATCTGTTTTAATCCAGAGAGGTTCCTCCTCCAGTTTTTACTCAGATATCTGACTTACTATAGAAAACAGGTCTGTTTTCCATGGAATGCTTGACATATTGGACTTTCCTGAACACTTAACTTGTTTTTCTATCCTTATAATTTGTTTTCAAAATGAACTATACCTCAACAAAAAGACATATATGCCAGAGATGTCCAATTCCAAAATAATATACATACTTGTCCTATACTTTGACTTTTCCAAATTATTTATTTGTACATACTCAAAGAGTATTATTGTTTGTATTTTGGTCCTACCTATTTCAGTATTGGTTTAGGAACTGAAGTGAGCTTGATCCTTCTGAATGAAGCCATCATGGTCAGACTACAAATCTTGGAGAGGTGGGGACAAGAAAAAAGATAGGTGCTGACAGACTGCAATGTAGCAGAAATGAAAAAAAAAATCAGGTATGATGGAGTAAGACAGTCTTGGCATCCTAATCTTGTCTTTGCAACTTACTGATTGTGTGATCCCAAACGAGCTGTCTAACCTGTTTGTGTTTCAATTCCCTTAACTGTAGAACAAAAGTGGGGGTAATCTTATATACATTATAGGATTGTTGTGAGAGTTAAATGAAATAGCATGTGTAATGTGCTTGTATGTTGCCTAGCATAAAAAGGGCAGTATTTTTAAGATACTAGAAAATTAACTGAGATTTTAAAAAATGGAGCATATCATGGATTAGTCTACGTACAGTGTTTATTTCCTCAATCTGTTAAGAATATCCCTAAGATGAAGCAATTTTTATTTCATCTTTCTAATATTACCATATGTAAAAGTTTATGCTGTCAGGAGAATGAGAACACAAGCCACAGATTGAGAGAAAATATTCACAAAAGACATAGCTAATACAGGAATATTATCCAAATATGCAAAGAACTCTTAAACCCAACAATAAGAAAATGAACAACACAATTAAAACGAGCAAAAGACCTCAATCGACACCTTGCTAAAGAAGATATTAAGATAGAAATAAGTATATGAAAAGATCTTCAACATAGTATGTCATTAGAAAATTGAAAATTAAAACAATGAAATGCCACTACACCCCTATCAGAATGGTGATATCAAAAAAAAAAAAAGAATGGTGATAAGCCAAAACACTGACAATAGCAAATGCTGGTGAGAATGGAGAGCAACAGGAACTCTCTCATTCATTGCTGGTGGGAATGTAAAATGATGCAGCCACTTTGGGAGACAGTTTGTCAGTCTCTTACAAAACTAAATGTACAGGGTGCCTGGGCAGCTAAGTCGGTTGTCTGCCATTTAGCTCGGGTCATCATCCCAGGGTCGCACCCGGCACTGGGCTCCCTGATCAGCAAGGGAGTCTGTTTCTCCCTCTCCCTTCTCTCATTAATGATCTCTCTCACTTGCTCTCTCTCAAATAAACAAATAAAATCTTAAAAAAAAAAAAATTAAACATACTTTTACCATACAACAGCAATCACACTTGTTGATACTAACCCAAATAAACTGAAATTTCATGTTCACACAAAAACCTGCACAAAGATATTTATAGCAGCTTTATTTATAATTGACAAAACTTAGAAACAACAAAGATGTCCTTCAGTAGGAAAATGGACAAATAAATTGTAGTGCACCCAGATAATGTAATATTACTCAGCCCTAAAAATAAATGACCTATCAAGCCATGAAGAGACCTGGAGGAAATGTAAATGCAAATTGCTAACTGAAAAAAAAAAAAGCCAAGCGGAAAAGCTACCTACTGTGTGATTTCAAATATATGACATTCTGGAAAAAACAAAACTATGAAGACAGTAAAAGGATCAAAAGATTGCAAGGAGTTAGGGAGGGGAGAAGGACAAACATGTAGAACAGAGGATTTTCAGGGCAGTGAAACTATTCTATATGATACCATAATGGCGGCCCACAGCATGTACAATATAAAGTGTGAACCATAATGTAAACTGCAGAATTTAGGTGATGATGTCTCAGTGTAGCTTGAAAAATTGTAACAAATGTTCCCCTCTCGTATGGGATGTTGATAGGATTGGAGAGGCTGTGCTCATGTGAGGCCAGGCCTTATACGGGAACTCTCTGTAATTTCCGTTTGATTTTGCTGTGAACCTAAAACTGCTCTAAGAAATAAAGGGGAAAAAAATTTTGTTGTCATCATTGCCATCAACTTCCTGCCAATCCCATCACTTTATACAATCACAATTTATTATCCTACCACTTACTACCACTTCACGAATATTCACTTCTGTGTATGGTGATGTGTGTGTATATGTGTTTTCTTATTACTGCATCATCCTTCTAAAATATCCTTCATGAGCGTGGCCACTCTACCAGAGTAGCCTGATTTTGAGCACTGTGAGCCAGTACCTGGCTCATAGTAAGTATATAATAAATACTACTGAATGAATTAGTTGTCCTTGTTTCTTGTAGCTAGTTTTTAAAATATCAATCATAGGGGAGTCTGGATGGCTCAGTCAGTTAGGTGTCTGCCTTTGGCTCAGGTAATGATCCAAGGATCCTTGGATCCAGCCCCCCATCACATGGGGCTCCCTGCTCAGTGCAGAGCGTGCTTCTTCCTCTCTCTCTGCCCCTTCCCCCTCCCCCATGCTCATGTGCATGCACGCTCTCTCTCTCTCCAATAAATAAAATCTTTAAAAATATGTATCATTAAAAAATAAATAAAATACCAATCATAACTTGAAGTCTGGATATGTGATGTCTCTAGCTTTGTTTTGCTTTTTCAAAGTTTCTTTGGCTACTCAAGTCTTCCATGGTTCCATACAAATTTTAGGATTATTTGTTCTAGTTCTGTGAAAAATGCTTTTGATATTTTGACAGGGATTGCACTAAATGTGTAGATTGCTTTGGAAAGTTAGGTTAAGTAGGTAATGGGGATTAAGGAGCACACCTGTTGTAATGAACACCAGGTGTTGTATGGAAGTGTTGAATCACTATATTGTACACCTGAAACTATTATACTATATATCATTAACTAACTGGAATTTAAATAAAAACTAAAAAAATCAGTCAGAGAAAGACATTAGAAATGAGTAGATTTTGAATGATTTTATAGTCTAATTACCCAAAATGTTTTCTATCCTGATGCCACTTGTTCCTGCTAAGGGTTTCTTTTTAAAAATATGGACTCCATCTCACACCAAGGTTTTAAAGATTATATTTTTGTAAGAAGGACCTAGGTAATAATAGAAAGTGATTGAGGTAAAATAAAAACTGTAGCAAAGGTGGTAAGGAAGAATTTTTAAAAAGTCACCTACTTTTTAAAAATATTTATTTGTTTATTTATTTTATTTATTATTTGAGAAGGAGGGCACATAAGCGGGGGTGGGGGATCACAGAGGAAGAAGGAGAAGCAGACTCCCCACTAAGGGGGGAGCCTGACACAGCTAGATCCCAGAGTCCCAGGATCATGACCTGAGCTGAAGGCAGATGCTTAACTGACTGAGCCATCCAGGTAGCCCCCTGAAAAAAGTCACCAACTTTAAACTTTTGCCTTGTGCTCTTTACAGAATGCCAGATGGATGGATTTAGGAAAAGACATCGAAAATCTGGACCATACAAAACCAATGAGAAGCTATTGTGCTTTTAAAGATTTCCACAGATGTTACTTCCATGCCTCCTCAGTTATTTTTATTTGTTTTACTTCTGTCAAAACTTTTCATCAGGTATATGAAATAATCACCTTTTCTTTGTACCTCAAATCATTTATCTTCTAAATAGCAACCTTTATTGTGGCCCATAATTAATCTGAATAATGTCAGGTTACATAAAACCATTTCTAAAAGAAAACCAGAAATAGAGAAGTAACCAATTATTCTGGTTCATGTTCTACTAGTGAGGTTTATCCGAATGGGTACAGGGAATGGACTTTTCACCTGCATATTTGGGCATAATTCAGCTGTTTGTTCAGCTACTAGGAAAAATAATTTTGTTAAGCTTTATAGGAGTTTGTGCATTTTTCCATTCTCAATGACGTTTAATGTTTTTAAGTATCTTTGAGAACTAGGAACAGGATGCCTAAAGATTAACTTCTTTCAAACACCATTCAAGACAGATCTTTGATTTTATTTTCCCCTGTACTTTGAATGTTAAACATTTCTGATGCTGACTTCAATACAAAAACAAAATTAGCAGCAAGTGTGCACTCTGAGGAAAATGAAATAAAATTGCTCCCAGGAGCACCTTCAGCTGAATGCTTTTTAATGTAATGAATTTTTATCCACCTGGAGAATTTTGGCAATGCAATAATATTCAAAATTTACTTGAATCTGGGGATAGCATGACCACCAAATTACTTTTATATTGCTATACCCAAATGAAATACTATTAATCTTAAATTATAATAGCAAAAATCTTAATAATATTATTAAATTAACTATCAAAAAACCATACTCTCAGACTTTTTGCTGTTATGACAGAACTTTTAAATTATATTTCATATATATGTAATTCACATAGAGTGGAACAATCATGCACTTTGGAATGAAGAAACTTATATTAACTTCTAGAGCCAATTCTTACTACTGGTATGGTCAAATTATTTATCTCTGTAAGTCTCAATTTCCTTACAAAATAATGCTTTTAACACCTATTTTATAAAATTATTTTATCAGCAGTATCAAGTATTAAAAATGCCTGAAAAGCTTCAAGCACATAATAAATGCTCAATAATTAATAGAGGGAGAGAAATTAGTTATGGTCCAAGTCAAGGGTTGTATCCATTGGTCAAATCATTGTTATTTCTTCCAAGGTTTGTATAAACTGAACATAAAATGGGCTACAAGTCTGGATATGGCAAGCATGATAGAATGACATATTGAATCACTATTTTAAGATATTGTTCAATGTCTTCATGAAGATGTGGATTAACTCATTTTGTCATGTCAGCATAAAACTGGCCTTTATCAGCTCTGCTCCCATTCATCCAAACTGGTGGACAGGAAAATAATGACAGCTTATTCCTACTCTGAATGTCATACTCCATCATGGGACAGTGACTCAATAAAGGTCAAGAAATCCACAGTTTTATTCAATTTTATTAAGACCTTTTTTCCTAAGAAAGTCAAAGCATTGCATTATGCCTTTGGTTCTGCTGATTAACAAATGAATAATCTTAAAATAGTATTACATTCTCTATCCCTTGAAAGTAGGCTGGGTTTAATTATTTGCTCCCAAAGCATAGAATGTGAAAAGGGAGGGAAAGTAATTTTACCATGAAGAAACCTGAAAAACACTACTTCTACCAGGTGATCAATTTCAATATCTACAGTGATAAGCCTTGTTGATAGCACATACCTCCTTATATGGGGTATAGGATATGGATATGGGGTATGAGAATGGCACTTCAACTCTGGTATTCTTCCCTAAAACTCATAACCCCAGTCTAATTATGAGAAAATATTAAACAAACCCAAATTGTGGGACATTCAACAAAGTGACCAATATTCTTCAAAATTGTTAAGGTCATGAAAATTAAGTAGCAATGTCACAACCCACAATAGACTATAGAGACATGTTGAATAAATGTAATTTCTATCCTAAGACAGAATCCTAGAATAGCAAAAGCATTAGTGAGAAAAAAAAAAACAACTTAAATCTGAATAAAAACTGTATCAGTGTTGGTTTCTTAGTTGTGACAAATGTACCACAGTTATGGAAAATAGTAACAACAGGGTAACACAGATAATAAAGATATAAGAATTCTCTGTCGCGGCCAGCGCAACAAATTGACCAGGGACATGAGGGTAAGAGGATGGTGAAAAGAAATTAAGAGACAAAGAGATGGGGGCAGGAGGAGCACTGAGGAGGATGTCCAACAGTGCCGATTTTATTCCACATTTTACAAGCATTTATAAGGCAGATCACAATAGGAGGAGTAATACATCAGTATCTAGTCAGATAACCGCAAGTTCCTATAACAAGTTTACATTAACTACAAACAAATCTCGTGTTGCCAGGTAATCGCGGCTAATGCCATTAGCTACTATTGATACAAGAAGTTACAATCAACCAGGGAGTAGATTATGGGAAGTCCAGGAACAACAAGGACCAACTAAGAATTATGAACCTAACCACATTGTTCCCTTCTGTAGGGAGAACATGTGGGAAGTCACGTAGGCGAGTGCATGACATGTAGCACAGACCATTTCTCAGTGTTACTCAACTTTCCTGTCCTTAACCCTTTATCAAGGTGTCCGGACTTTAAAGGAGACACAAGTCAGGGCCTAGTTTGATCCATGACTCCAACCATGCCGTGGCCTCCAAAAATTCTCTGTACTATTGTTGCAACTTTTTTATAAATTAAAGTTACTCCAAAATAAAAAGTTTAGTAAACAATTAAAAAATATAAATCATAAAACAAAATTAAAGATAGGGGTGCCTGGGTGGCTCAGTGGATTAAGCCACTGCCTTCAGCTCAGGTCATGATCTCAGGGTCCTGGGATCGAGCCCCACATTGGGCTCTCTGCTTAGCAGGGAGCCTGCTTCCCCCACCTCTCTCTGCCTGATTCTCTGCCTACTTGTGATCTCTCTCTCTGTCAAATAAATAAACAAAATTAAAGATAAACAAGATGAAATACATCTAAGCAACTACAGTCTTTATTTTATCTTTTAACCAAAATAAAAGACTTGAAATATATCAAGTATTAAAATTATCTACCACTTATCTATATCACCTACATTATGAATCAATTATTTGAACAATTTGAATGATTTGGGTCAAATTCAAAATATAGAGACATCTGCTCATCTTCTGTACTCAAAGCTCTCATAAGTTTTTCAAAAGGTTCTAGGACTCAAAGAAGACTTTGGAAGAGGAGAAAGTGCAGAAGTAAGAAGAGGAGGAAAAGAAATGACATTCATGGAATATAGCATATGGGATAGAATTGTGTTTGTGATTTTATCTGTGTTTGTGATTTCATCTGAATTATCTCACCAGATCCTCACAACTCCCTAAATTAAGTATCAGTATTATCCCCATATTCATAGTCAAGCAAAAGGAGGTTATAAACCTGTCCAAATTCACACTGCTAATAGGAGTATCTAACTATAGCACCAAAACAAGGGTGCATAATATTATACTGCCATCTTGCAAGCCAAAATAGTTTAAAGGCCACTTGCCCATATAGATGAGGACAGAGTTCTAGCAACTATTTTAAAAACAAGTAAAAAGAAAAAAAATTTAAACAAAGCCAAGAAGGCAATGACAAAACTTAAAAAATTATTCACTTGTTCTTTTAAAGGTGCTTAATTTGCATTCTGTGAATTCCTAAGCCATGGAAATATCTGGTTTTATTCAGACCTCTTTGCTGTTTTTAACTCCTGTTCTTCTAAAATATGTGTGTGTGTGTGTGTGTGTGTGTGTGTGTGAGAGTATACACACATATATACCTACATATTTACATATACATATACATATACATATACATATACATATACATTTGCTTAAAACAACGTAAAAGTGACAAAGAAGATCTGTTTCAGTCTTGAAGCCTGGGTCAATTTAGTACTGGTGACTCAAATGGCAAGCCTCATTTAGAACTCAGGGTTCTGGAAGGAAGCAAGACGGCAGAAGAGCAGGAGACTGAAATATCATTAGGTCCCAGGAGTTCAGCTAGATAGTTATCAAACCATTCTGAAAACCTACAAACTCAATAGGAGATAGAAGAGAAGAAGAGCAGCAATTCTAGGAACAAATAATCAGCCACTTTCTGGAATGTAGGACGGGTAAAGAAGTGAATCTGAAGTGCCTGGAAGATAGACCGTGAAGGGAGGGGCCAGTTCCTGGCAAGTGGTGGTAGAGCAACAGAGCACAAAATCAGAATTTTACAAGTCTGCTCCACTGAGGGATGTCACTCCAGAGGCTAAGCATGGGTGGAACCCTTGCGGGGACAGTATGGTCTCAGGTCCCGCGAGATCACAGATTCACCAGGGGTGCCTGAGTGTGACAGAGCTGCCAGGTATTGGAGCGGGGAAGCTGGCTACAGAGATGGAGCCGAGGAGTGTGCTCTCAGCTTGGGGTTACCTTAAACCATGATCTGAAGCACAGTCAGGCCACTGCTTTTTGAGCAGGGACCACACAAGTGGCAGATCCAGAGAGACCCCCTCTTTCCTCCTCTGAGATGAGTGGCCCAGGAGCACACTGCAGGAATCTGCTGGGTTTGGAGACTCCAAATGGGGCTGTGCACCAGAGATAGAAACGCTCAGTCACAGGCCAGGTGAGCATGGAGTACAGCCAGAGACCAGGGAGACAGGAGGGATTGACTGCTTTTCTCTGAGGGTGCACTGAGTAGTAGGGCCCTGAGCTCTCGCCTCTTCTGGGGCCAGGGATTGGAAAGCCACCATCCTTATTCTCGTCCTCCAAAGCTCTATGGAAAGCATCCAGGAAACAAAAGCTACTGAGAGCAAACCTGAGCAGATTACTTAGCCCAGCCCCCAGCAAGGGTGGTGCAATTCTGCCACAGACAAAGACATTTGAGAATCACTGCACAGGCCCCTCCCCCAGGAGATCAGCAAGATCATTCAGCTCAGACCAAGTTCACTGATCAAAGAGAACTACAGAACTCCAGAGCTAAAGGAAAGCAACGCAAAGAATTCATGGCTTTTTTCCCATGATCCTTTAGTCTTTAGTCTTTAGATTTCTTTAGTCTTTTAAATTTGTTAACTTTATTTTTCTCTTATTATATTTTTTAACTTTTCCTCTTTCCTCTTTTAATGTTTTCTTAACTATTTTAAATTATCAATACTTTTTAAAAATAAACCTTTAAAAATTTTCCTTGTTATAGTCATGTTTTATCCCTTCACTGTATTTAACTTTGTTTTTTGTATACATATAGGTTTTTTTTTCTTTAAAATGTTGGGATACAATTTCTTCTAGAAGATCAAAATATACCCTAAATCTAGCACATGGCTTTATTCTAGTCTCCAACCTGATCACATTCTGTCCTTTTTTTTTTTCTTTTTCCAACCAACATACCTTATAAATTCCTTTTTTAGAATCGTTTTTTTTTTAATTTTCATCTTTATAGTCATATTCCAACCCTTCATCATGTTTACCCTTATTTTTGTATGTATATAACTTTTTCTTTCTTAAAAATTTTGGGAGGTAGTTTCTTCTAAGAGACCAGAATACACCCAAGATCAAAGGTGGCTCTGTTCTATTCACCAGTCTAATTTTATATATATATATTTTTTTTTTTCACTTTCTTCTCCCCTTGGTTTCGATCTCTTCTGATTTGGTTACCATATATTTTTCTGGGGTCTTTGCCGCACTTTTAGTATTTTGTTCTTTCATTCATCTATTCTTATCTGGATAAAATGAAAAGGAAGAAAAATTCACCACAAAAAAAAAAAAAAAAAAAAAAAAAAAAAAAAAGAATGAGGTAGTACCGAAGGCAAAGGACCTAATCAAAACAGACTTTAGTAATATCTCAGAAATAGAGTTCAGAATGATGGTTATCAAGGTGCTAGCTGGGCTCGAAAAAAGCATGGAAGATATTAGAGAATCCCTTTCTGGAGAAATAAAATCCTGTTCTGGAGAAATAAAATAACTAAAATCTAACCAAGTTGAAGTAAAAAAAAGCTAATAATGAGGTGCGATCAAAACTGGAGGCTCTGGGGCACTTGGGTGGCTCAGTGGGTTAAAGCCTCTGCCTTTGGCTCAGGTCATGATCCCAGGGTCCTAGGATTGAGCCCCACAATGGGCTCTCTGCTCAGCAGGGAGCCTGCTTCCTCCTGTCTCTCTCTCTGCCTACCTCTCTGCCTACTTGTGATCTCTGTCAAATAAATAAATAAAATCTTTTTTAAAAAAATGGAGGCTCTTACTGCTAGGATAAATGAGGCAGAAGAAAGAGTTAGTGATATAGAAGACCAAATGATGGAGAATAAAGAAGGTGAGCAAAAGAGAGACAAACAACTACTGGACCTCGAGGGGAGAATTCGAGAGATAAGTGATACCATAAGATGAAACAATAAATAATTGGGATCCCAGAAGAAGAAGAGAGAGAGAAAGGGGCAGAAGGTGTATTGGAGCAAATTATAGTAGAGAATTTCCCTAATTTGCAAAGGCAACAAGCATCCAAATCCAGGAGGTACAGAGATCCCCCTCAAAATCCGTGAAAATAGGTCTACAACACAACCTCTAATAGTAAAACTTTCAAGACTTAGTGACAAAGAGAAAATCCTGAAACCAGTTCAGGACAAGAGGTCTGTTACATACACTGGTTGAAATATTAGATTGGCAGAAGACTTATGCACAGAGACCTGGCAGGCCAGAAAGGACTGGCATGATCTATTCAGAGCAATAAATGAGAAAAATATGCAGCCAAGAATACTATATGCAGCTAGGCTTTCACTGAAAAGAGAAGGAGAGATTAAAAACTTCCAGGACAAATAAAAATTAAAAGAATTTTCAAACACCAAACCAGCTGTACAGGAAATACTGAAAGGGGTCCTCTAAGCAAAGACAGAGCCTAAAAGTAACAGACCAGAAAGGAACAGAGACAATATAAAGTAACAGTCACCTTACAGGCCATACAATGTCACTAAACACTTATCTTTCAGTACTTACCCTGAATGTAAATGGGCTAAATGCCCCAATCAAAAGACACAGGATATCAGAATAGATTAAAAAAAGAAAAGAAAAGAAAAAAACCAAGACCCATTGATATGCTGTCTACAAGAAACTCATTTTAGACCCAAAGACACCTCCAGATTTAAAGTTAGGGGTGGATATTTTATATGGAAAACCCAAAACTACCCATAAACTATTAGAACTCATACAACAATTCAGTAATATGGCAGGATACAAAATCAATGTACAGAAATCAGTTGCTTTCTTATACACTAACAATGAAAATATAGAAAGGAAAAATAGAGAATTGATTCCATTTACTATAGCACCAAGAACCATAAAATACCTGGGAATAAACCTAACCAAAGATGTAGAGGACACGTAGTTGAAGAACTAAGGAAAACTCATGAAAGAAACTGAAGACACAAAAAGATAGAAGAGCATCCCATGCTCATGGATCAGAAGAATAAACATTGTTAAGAGGTCTATACTGCCTAGAGGAATCTATACTTTCAATGACATCCCGATCAAAATCCCACAAGCATTTTTCAAAGAGCTGGAGCAAACAATCCTAAAATTCGTATGGAATCAGAAGAGACCCCAAATTGCTAAAGAAACGTTGAAAAAGAAAACCAAAACTAGGGGCATCACGTTGCCTGATTTCAAGCTTTATTACAAAGTTGTGATCACCAAGACAGCATGGTACTGGCACAAAAACAGACACATAGACCAGTGGAACACAGTAGAGACGCAGATATGGACCCACAACTCTATTGTCAAATAATCTTTGACAAAGCAGGAAAAAACATACAGTGGAAAAAAGACAGTCTCCTCAATAAATGGTGCTGGGAAAATTGGACAGCCAAGTAGAGAAGAATGAAACTTGACCATTCTCTTACACCATACACAAAGATAAACTAGAAATAGATTTAAAAAAAAAAAAAAACACCTCAACATGAGGCAGGAATCTATCAAAATCCTAGAGGGAACATAGACAGTAACCTCTTTGACATCGGCCACAACAACTTCTTTCAAGATATGTCTCCAAAGGGAAAAGAAACAAAACTGAAAATGAATTTTTGGGACTTTATCAAGATCAAAAGCTTCTGCATAGCAAAGAAAACAGTCAGCAAAACAAAGAGGCAACCCATGGAATGGGAGAAGATACTTGCAAATGACACTATGGACAATGGGCTGATATCCAAGATCTATAAAGAACTCCTCAAACTCAACACAAAACAGAAAATCATGTCAAAAAATGAGCAGAAGACATGAACAGACACTTCTCCAAAGAAGACGTACAAATGGCTAACAGATATGAAAAAGTGTTCATCATTAGCCATCAGGAAGATTCAAATCAAAACCACATTGAGATGCCACCTTACACCAGTTAGTATGGCCAACATCAATAAGACAGTAAACAACAAGTGTTGGAGAGGATGTGGAGAAAGGGGAACCCTCTACACTGTTGATGGGAATGCAAGTTGTTGCAGCCACTTTGGAAAACAGAGCGCGGATTCTTTAAGAAATTGAAAACAAAGCTACCCTATGACCCTGCAATTGCACTGCCGGGTATTTACCCCCAAAGATACAGATATAGTGAAAAAAAGGGCCACCTATATCCCAATGTTCATAGCAGCAATGGCCACAGCCACCAAACTGGAAAAAACCAAGATGCCCTTCAACAGATGAATGGATAAAAAAAAGATATGGCCCAGATATACAATGGAGTATTATGCCTCCATCAGAAAAGGATGAATACCCAACTTTTGAATCAACATAGATGAGACTGGAGGAGATTATGCTGAGTGAAATAAGGCAAGCAGAGAGAGTCAGTTATCATATGGTTTTACTTACTTGTGGGGCATAAAGAATAACACGGAAGACATTGGGAGATGGAGAGAAGTGAGTTGGGGGAAATCAGAGGGGGAGACAAACTGTGAGAGACTGTGGACTCTGAGAAACAAACAGGGTTTTGGAGGGGAGGGAGTGGAGGGTTGGGTGAGCCAGGTGGTGGGTGATAAGAAGGGCATGTATTGCGTGGAGCACTGGGTGTGGTGCATAAAGGATGAATCTTGGAATACTGAAAAAAATAATAATAAAATTATAAATAAATAAATAAACAGATAGATAGATAAAGTGAGGGGGTGGAAAACCATTTACCATGCTAACAGACATCAAAAGAAAGCTGGAGTAGCAATCCTTATATCAGATAAATTAGATTTTAAGCCAAAGACTATAATAAGAGATGAAGGACACTATATCATACTTAAAGGGTCTGTCCAACAAGAAGATCTAACAATTTTAAATATCTATGCCCCTAACATGGGAGCAGCCATTTATATAAACCAATTAATAACAAAATCAAAGAAACACATTGACAATAATACAATAATAGTAGGGGACTTTTAACACCCACCCCCCTCACTGAAATGGGCAGATCATCTAAGCAAAAGATCAACAAAGAAATACAGGCTTTAAATGATACACTGGACCAGATGGACATCACAGCTATATTCAGAGCATTCTGTTCCAAAGCAACAGAATACACATTCTTATCCAGTGCACATGGAACATTCTCCAGAATAGATCACATCCTGGGTCACAAATTAGGTCTCAACTGGGACCAAAAGATTGGATCATTCCCTGCATATTTTCAGACCACAATGCTCTGAAGCTAGAACTCAATCAAAAGAGGAAAGTTGGAAAGAACTCAAACACATGGAGGCTAAAGAACATCCTACTAAAGAATGAATGGGTCAAGGGAATTAAAGAAAAATTTTTAAAAATCATGGAAACAAATGAAAATGAAAACATATCTGTTCAAAATCTTTGGGACACAGCAAAGGTGGTTCTGAGAGGAAATTATATAGTATTACAAGCCTTTCTCAAGAAACAAGAAAGGTCTCAAGTCCACGACCGAACCCTACACCTAAAGGAGCTGGGAAAAGAACAGCAAATAAAGCCTAAACCCAGCAGGAGAAGAGAAATAATAAAGATCAGAGCACAAATCGATGAAATAGTAACCAAAAGAATAGCAGAACAAATCAATGAAACTAGAAGCTGGTTCCTTGGAAGAATTAATAAAACTGATAAACCCCTGGCCAGAATTATCAAAAAGAAAAGAGAAAGGGCCCAAATTAATAAAATCATGAATGAAAGAGGAGAGATCACAACCAACACAAAGAGCTATAAACAATTATAAGAACATATTATGAGCAACTATATGCCAGCAAATTCGACAGTCTGGAATAAATGGATGCTTTCCTAGAGACCAAAACTGAACCAGAAAGAAATAGAAAACCTGAACAGACCCATAACCAGTAAGGAGATTGAAACAGTCATCAAAAATCTCCCAGCAATAAGATCCCAGGGCCAGACGGCTTTCCAGGGGAATTTTACCAAACATTTAAAGAAGAATTAATACTATTCTTCTGAAACTGTTCCAAAAAATAGAAATGGAAGGAAAACTTCCAAACTCATTTTATGAGGCCTGCATGACCTTGTTCCCAAAACCAGACAATGACCCCATCAAAAAGGAGAATTACAGGCCAATATCCTTGATGAAAATGGATGCAAAAATTCTCACCAAAATACTAACCAACTGGACCCAACAGTACATTAAAAGGATTATTCACCACGACCAAGTGGGCTTTATTCCTGGGCTGCAAGTTTGGTTCAACATCCATAAATCAATCAATGTGATACAATATATTAATAAAAGAAAGGACAATAACCATATGATACTCTCAATAGATTCAGAAAAAGCAAGTGACAAAGTACAGCATCCTTTCTTGATTAAAACTCTTCAAAGTGTAGGGATAGAGGGTACATACCTCAATATCATAAATGCCGTCTATGAAAAAATCCATAGTAAATATCATTCTTAATGGGGAAAAACTCAGAGCTTTTCTCCTAAGGTCAGGAACACAGCAGGGCTGTCCACTATCACCACTGCTATTCAACATAGTACTGGAAGTCCAAGCCCCAGCATTCAGATAACAAAAAGAAATTAAAGGCATCTGAATCAGCAAAGAAGAAGTCAAACTCTCACTCGTTGCAGATGATATGATACTTCATGTGAAAAACTCAAAAGACTTGACTCCAAAACTGCTAGAACTCATACAGGAATTCAGTAAAGCATCAGATATAAAACCAATGCACAGAAATCAGTTGCATTACTTTACACCAACTACCGGACAGAAGAAAGAAAAATTAAGGAGTCAATCCCATTTACAACTGCACCCAAAACCATAAGATACCTAGGAATAAACCTAACCAAAGAGGCTAAGAATCTATACTCAGAAAACTATAAAGTACTCATGAAAGAAATTGAGGAAGACACAAAGAAATGGAAAACATTCCATGCTCATGAACTGGAAGAACAAACATTGTGAAAATGTCTATGCTGCCTAAAGCAATCTAAAATTTAACACAATCCCTATCAAAAACCATCAATTTTTTTCCAAAGAAATGGAACAAATAACCCTAAAATGTATATGGAACCAGAAAAGACCCCAAATAGCCAGAGGAATGTTGAAAAAGAATGTCAAAGTTGGTGGCATCACAATTCCAGACTTCAAGTTCTATTACAAAGTTATAATCATCAAAACAGTATGGTACTGGCACAAAAACAGACACATAGATCAATGGAACAGAATAGAGAGCCCAGAAATAGACCCTCAACTCTATCGTCAACTAATCTTTGACAATGCAGGAAAGAATGTCCAATGGAAAAAAGACAGTCTCTTCAACAAATGGTGTTGGGAAAATTGGACAGTCACGTGCAGAAGAATGGAACTGGACCATTTCCTTACACTACACACAAAAGTAGACTCAAAATGGATGAAAGACCTCAATGTGAGATAGGAATCCATCAAAATCCTTGAGGAGAACACAGACAGCAACCTCTTCATCCTCAGCCACAACAACTTCTTCCTAGAAACATCACCAAAGGCAAGGGAAGCAAGGGCAAAAATGAACTATTGGGACTTCATCAAGATCAAGAGCTTTTCCACAGCAAAGAAACCAGTCAACAAAAGACAGCTGACAGAATGGGAGAAGATATTCGCAAATGACATACAAGATAAAGGGCTAGTATCCAAAATCTATAAAGAACTAATCAAACTCAACACCCAAAGAACAAATAATCCAATCAAGAAATGGGCAGAGCACATGAACAGACATTTCTGCAAAGAAGACATCCAAGTGGCCAATAGACACATGAAAAAGTGCTCCACATCACTTGGAATCAGGGAAATAGAAATCAAAACCACAATGAGATACCACATCACACCAGTCAGAATGTCTAAAATTAACAACTCGGGAAATGACAGATGTTGGAGAGGATGAGGAGAAAGGGGAACCCTCCTACAACATTCCCTCCTGTTGGTAGGAATGCAAGCTGGTCCAGCCACTCTGGAAAACAGCATGGAGGTTTCTCAAAAAGTTGAAAATAGAGCTCCATATGACCCAGCAATTGCACTCCTGTGTATTAACCATAAAGATAGAAAAGTAGTGATCTGAAGGGGCTTATGCAGCTGAATGTTTATAGCAGCAATGTCCACAATAGCCAAACTATGGAAAGAACCTAGATGCCCATCAACATTGAATGGATAAAGAAGAAGTGGTATATATATACAATGGAATACTATGCAACCATCAAAAGAAATGAAATCTTGCCATTTGCAACGACGTGGATGGAGCTAGAGGGTATTATGCTGAGCAAAGTAAGTCAATCAGAGAAATACAATTATTATATGATCTCTCTGATAGATGAATTTGAGAGGCAGGGCAGGGGGTTATGGGGGTAAGGAAGGAAAAAATGAAACAAGATGGGATCGGGTAGGTGGTAAGTTAGGAGGAAAAAATGAAACAAGATGGGATTGGGACAACCATAAGAGACTCTTAATCTCACAAAACAAACTGAGGGTTGCTGGGGGATGGGAGGGTAGGGATAGGTGGCTGGGTTATGGACATTGGGGAGGGTCTGTGCTATGGTGAGCGCTTTGAAATGTATAAGCCTGATGATTCACAGACATGTACTCCTGGGGCAAATAATACATTATATGTTAATAAAAAAAAAAAAAAAGAATCAGTGTTCTGGACTTTTTGTTAATCACTCCCACCCTTGGGAATTTCTAATATTCATGAAACGTAGGCAAGAAATGATGGAAACAACAGAAGTGTAAGAATAGCTAAAGAAAATGAGTGCATTTGGGAAGCCTTATCAAAAGTGGAAAATGTTCTTTCCTTTCATCAATTCATGGGATTCTAGCAAACTGTCTGCCAACTTACATGTTTTCACCATATTTATCTTTCAGTGGGGCTTACTGCATTCCCACTGATTAAACTGTTGGACATGCTTACAAGATTGTGAAATCAAGACCTGTTTCTATTGCTCAAGTTTACAATCAAAGGAACAAAAGCAAAACTAAGTTCATTACACAGGACTGGCAAATTCAGGGAAGATCTGAGATGTACCCATTCTGAAAACCTTGAGTGAAGATTTTGTTGCAAAGAAGGAAGGGATGGCAATGAGATGAGTGTTGGTATTTGGGCTTCAAAGGTCTGGAGCCATTCCTATATTATGAATACTGAGTCATTTGGGTCTATTCTTCTACAAAAATACATTCTGCCTTTTGGAAGGAAAACACAAGGATCTTCAGCTCACTGAATTAATCACGGCACACTCTCATCCCACAAGCACTCTTCATCATATCATCCAGAGACAGCATGGAGCTTTGGAAATAATGAGTTCCCTGATACAGCTCCGCAAAACTGATACGTTCTCTGTGCCATATAAACACATCCAAAGCGACCCGGCCAAGTCATTCCCCCATGCTGCATTCTGTCCCTCTCAGAAAAGGGAATTACTGCTGCTTTTGCAGTGACTTTTTGATCTTTATAGTAAGTTTAAGAAGCAAAAGTTCGGCTACCAGGAATGAGTTCTTCAGTGTGTGTGCAGCCATCACGCTTGAATGCTAAACATACAAGGAATCCACATAGACTGAACTACCTTATTCATCACCATATTTGAATGGGAAAGTGATTGCAAAGTTCTTCATACAAAGCTTACTACATAATAAAAATCCAACAAATCTTGGCTATTATTTGATTATTGTTAGTGTTTCACAGCGCTCCCTCTGACATTAACCCTCGAAAGAAACACATTTGTGAAATCATAGGTAGAGGTAACTAAATCTTGAGAAGTCTATCAGCTTACAAGCCAACGAGCAGAATAAAAGAGGGGGAAGATTTTTTTTTTTTAATAATAAGGAAAAAGGAATCTAAGATTTCACAACCTCTCTTCCTGATTCATTTTAATGTTTAATAACCCTGTCAGGAAATTTCTCAATTACTCTAACCTAACTACCTCATACTGCAATTTAAGTTTATTTCCTCATGTTCTGGCTTCAATGGAGATAGCGAACAGATGGTTGCTATCCTTTGCATAATAATAACTTTTAAAATGGTTTATGGGTTCTTAGACTTAGTAAATCTTTCCTTGATTATTTTCTTCACCTCCACAATAGGTCTAGTGCATTAAACATCATCAGTAGAGCTATGTTTGAATACAGTAGTCAACTAGTAAATATCAAGGAAAATATGTCCATCATTATTAATGTGCACAAAACATCCTCAAATTTGTCTATTTTAAGCAAGAACCTGTATACACCACACATCAGCAGGACCACAAGTGCTTTCTTTGAAAATCTCTTTGAAGAAGAGATTTCTAGGAACTACATACAAATCAAATCAAGAAAATTCTTAAGTAACCAGCAGAATAACTTCAGTAAAAAAAAAAAAAGGAAAATAATAAAGATCAGTTTTGCCATATTTTTTACTCATGTTTGAATTAAGTGGGATCTGAATAGCATTAGACTAAATAGCCTAGGCTAATATTAACTTCAGAACAAATTATAGAGATTTATATTTTAAAGAAACAAAACAAAATTCTAGATAGGAAAATAACACACATCATCAAAGAAATGTTGATAAGACTGATGAGCAGAAAGCTGTTAAGTCAGCTAACAAGTTTCCAGAATATATTATGGGCAGAGTAGAAAAAACAGAAATTTTTACTAAAAAGTATGGTGTCTGAAACATGGAGAGTTAGTCCATTTTTGCATATATTTTAAGAGTGAAAGATTTCTGGCATCAAAAGACAGTTTACTTATCTGCATGTTCAGGAACTGAATTTTATCATTTTGATTGTTTGTCATTTTATGTTTCTCCTTCTTGTGTGTGTGCTTCTTTCCCCCTTATTGAATTTGTTTTTGACAGCCTCTCTTTTTCTCACTTTCAAACATTTCCAAAAACTTCGAGCTTTAAAAAAAAAAAATAACTATTCCAGGACGCCTGAGTGGCTCAGTGGGTTAAAGCCTCTGCCTTCAGCTCAGGTCGTGATCCTAGAGTCCTGGGATCGAGCCCAGCATCGGGCTTTCTGCTCAGCAGGGAGCCCGCTTCCTCCTCTTTATCTGCCTGCCTCTCTGCCTGCTTGTGATCTCTGTCTGTCAAATAAATAAAATCTTAAAAAAAAAAAAATATTCCATTATTAAAATCACATTCTATCACTGTTAACCAATCCCTTGTGTTTTGGAAATTATAAGAACTCAATCTAAAAAGTGTGAATAGCTTTTTGTCTCCTTCAGGCTCTGTGATAAAGTGTTGATGCTTTATGAGTCTGATCTCATTTTTATCTGAATTAGGCAAAAATGTACACAGAACTGAGCATCACATATTTTCCTGACTTATTTTTCTACAGATTTATATTTACTCAAATCCAACATACTCTTTCCTAGAAAATATTCCATTAAATATTCCATTAAATTTCAGCCTATTTTCAGGAAAAGTTAATCCACTTGTATGATTCTGCTGTGGATCATCTTACAAATCATTTTACAAAGTAACTTATCTTATTCTTTTCTAAAACATAAATATATCCTCTCTCATTTAAATAAATGTCCAGGGATGCCTGGGTGGCTCAGCTGGTTAAGTGACTGCCTTTGGCTCGGGTCATGATTCTAGGGTCAATTTCCATCAACTCCCACATCGGGCTCCTTGCTCAGCGAGAAGCCTGCTTCTCTCTCTGCCTCTGCCTGATGCTCTGCCAGCTTGTGCGCTCGCTCTCTCTCTGACAAATGAATAAGTAAAATCTTTTTATAAATAAATAAATAAATATCCATCTCACATATGTGAGAGATTTGTTATTAAGAACCCACAGCACATATGGTGAGTGCTGTGAAGTGTGTAAACCTGGCGATTCACAGACCTGTACCCCTGGGGATAAAAATATATTATATGTTTATAAAAAATAAAAAATTAAAAAAAAAAAGAACTCACAGCACAGCACCAACATATCCATGTTTTTGGTAGCAGAGAACATCAACTTTTTTCCTAATTCCTCCATATTTTGATCTTTGAGTTGTCCTATAACCATACTATGCAAAAGTAGAGTTTTCATTCATTAGTGGAAATAGGCAAACTATGTCAAAATCCTATTTTATTTTAGATAAAGAATTAAAAATTAACTCTAAAGGAGTCTTCTTTTAAGTGCCACATTACAGTAGACCTTTCATTTGACTATCTTCATGATACATTGAAATACAAAAACCATGGATTTAATTTTCAATATAAAAACCACAGATTTAATTTTCAATGTGAAAACCATGGATTTAATTTTTTAAATTATTTTGTAAAATTAGTTTTTTAATCTCTCCACTGGAAGACCCCAGATTCCATAGGGGTGAGAAACATGTCTCTCTTAATCACTCGTCTATTGCTGCATAAAGGAAATATTTATCAAATGAATTCATGAATTTCAAGTTTCTGATACCCAGTTAAAACTGGGAATAATCTCTTACGGCTCTAACAAATAGCCTTTAAAATTTTTGATCTATTGCACTAAATTCAAATTCCTCTAGACCACTAATACTCACTATTTGAGCTTTGTTGTTGAACACAATTCCAGTAAGTATAGAGAAAGTGAGGATAGTTTTCTCTGGTTCTTTGAACACTTCAATAAATGACAGAAACTGACTATCCTGATAGTCTCCTTTATTTTAAACAATTGAAAATGGTTGGATGACAGCTCTATCATAGAATAGTGTTAGTCCATTAAGCATTTTACTATAAAATGATTTCGTGATGCTAATCATATCCCTGGAGATGGTTATATAAAGAAACTTCTTCAATAAATTAAAAGAAAGCAGACGCTTCGCTTGCCCTTACATGTCAGAATTATAAAGGTATTCTATTATATAAATTGTGCATCAATTTATGTTCATTGTATCCAAGACGGTGTAAAACTAATTATGGGGCAAATCCCTGGAGATCTTTAGCTTTCATCTTCCCTTCAGGACCAATTACATAAAGAAAATGAGCTCCCATAAATATTTTTGGCTCATCTCACCTCGCATTTGGTTTTAGTGAACATGAATATTTACTTAACTTGGACTTGTCCATTTTTGAACATGGTATCCTGCTCCCAAAAGTATTTATTAGGATTCTGGTCCACTGACCAAAAAAACAAAAACAAAAACAAAACAAACAAAACAACAACAACAAAAAACAGATGTCAGAAACATGCCTGCATAACACGGATATGCCAAAACTTATCTGACTGTCGGAGGACAACTCACACAGGGTAATATCCACAAAATGTTTCTCTCTGTTTCTTTAAACTCAAATAGTACTGCAAAAGTTCCAAATATCTGGTGGGCTAGAGACCTAATGTTCTAATTCTACTGAAACATATTAATGGGTCATCCTTTCTCATCAATGTCGGTTAATCAATCTAGAGAGAGATGTTGATCACATGGAGTTGCCATAATTATAGCATTCTTCATACTTCTATAATATTTAACAGAAAAATAAGGAGCATCCAAGATATTTAAGTAAATTTGTTTAAAGGACAATAGGAGTATGGATGACTGTTTTCCTTGACAACTCTAATAAAGCTTTCGAAAGCAAGGCAATCCAAATCACCCGTGGCTTTGATTGTTTAATACACAGTAAAAGGCTTCATTAGCCTCTCCACTGAATGATTTGACAAAATAAAACTCTCGATTTGAACCATATTACATGGTATATTAGGCAGAAAATGCCAAGAGCAGAAGGCAATCATCAGATGTGGGATTCCTAAAGCAAATTTACTGGAACTGTTAGTAAATTTACTGGATCATTGCTTTTGGAATTCCACATAAATGATGCCGATCACTGTATTTAGAAAAACGGTGTTACCCTAAATGCAATGTCAAAGAATGATAACAAAATGCTCCCAGATACTGCTTTTGCTGACAATGCCCTGACTTTGCTTTAGCTTTTCCTTTCAGATCCAGAAAAATTGTGATTCAATCCTTATTTAAATAAAAGGCATGGCATGGCTTTTCAAAACCAGTCAGGGAAAATTGCTTTTGGAAAGCCAAATAGAAGATACACCTCCACTTGCATCTGTCTGTACATAGCCACCACAGGTTGCAGTTCCACATCTAGTTTCTATCTGCTTTTCAGCCTAAAGGGCTTATGAATAGCAAATACCCAACAGTAGGAAGCTGCTGCCATCTACAGGCTTCCAAGAACTTTATCCTAACTCTATGAACATTTTTCTGAAATAAAGGACCAAGAGCCTCTATGGGTGAACAGATTTGATACATGAGCCTATAATTCCCTAAAAAAGAAGAAATGAGAAAGCTCCCTGTTAGAATCCTTCTGGATGCTCTCTAAAATTTCTTCATATTAGCTGGACTTTATTTTTTAAACCAGGCTACGTCTAACTTTTTTAAAGTATTTAAAACCTAAAATAATTTCAGAAATTTTCTTATACCAAGTGGCATATAAACAGCAATAAATATTTCTGATTACATTATCCATATTTTCACAGCAGTCTTAATCATCACCCAAATAACTGTTTTCCTTTTATCATGGCCTAACTAGTAACTTATAAATTAATATTAAGTGCAATGTGGCAAAATGATGAGCAAAATCTGTACTCAGAGGGCTCATCTTCAAATTCTTCACTGGTATGACACTGGACAAGTAACTTGGCAACCTTGTGCCTCGGTTTCTTCATCATTAAAGTGGAGAGAATACATAAGCCATAAGCGTATTGTAACTTTTTTAAAAAAATTCATAATAACATATGTAACATAATAACATAAATAACAGTCATGGGCATTTAGCTCATTAAATGTTAGCCTTATCATAGTAAAAGTTACACATGCAAAAGTAACGAACAGCATTTATTACTTTCTTATCTCTCAGTGTATACATAAATTTGTATATTTTATATATGTAGGTAGTATGTACATTCCTATATGTCAACACAGTAGGTAAAGTCAAAGTATTTATCCCAATGGTTCTCAAACCTGAATAAGCATTGGAATCTCCTTGGGAGCTGTTAAAAAATCATAAACATCTCAACTTTATTCCTAGAGATTATGATGTTAATTTTTCCAAAGCTTCCCAAGTGATTCAATTGTGTGGCCAAAGTTGAGAACCAGTGTTATATATTTAGTTGTGTGTTTCTATTATACAACATAATGAAAATTAAAATATGGATGAATTCTTTCAACCATGCTCATGATTTGAAAATTCGTTATGATATTCATCAATGGTATAGCAAATTTATCATGCCCCATATACTCCCTGTCAGTTATGTCTATGTTGAAAACATTTATTTATAAAATGAACATTTTCATAGCTGTTAACAGACTTTGACAGTGGGTTGAAAAAAAATAAATCACATTTGTTTTTACTACGAGCAACACCACCAGTGACAAATCTATACCCAATCATTTGGTTTAGGCATTTAAATTTCTTAGTTTGTCACTTAAAAAATAGGGAGATTTCTGTAAGCCTGATTCTTTAGTAAGTTACCCTTGGCAAAATTGTAATAAAGACTAAAAAATTCTATATTTATAATCTGATAACATGGGAGACATGAAAAATGAAAGCAAATAAGTCATTATAGACCAAAGAGGTAAGCATTTTACTTTTCTATAAGTATATTTTGAGTTTGAATTAATAACAAGATAATATTTACAGAGACTGTGTCTTATCTTGATTAGGTAGCAAGGAATCAACACAAATGTTTATTACTTTTTTAAAAAATAACTGTAGGTTTACATTTCTTTATTCACCGCTTCATACCATAATAATTACTGAGAATATAAAGATTTTTTGTATTATAACTGCATGTCTTAGTTGCTTGGATAAAATGGATACTTCAGCATGGATAAAATGATACTCTTACTTATACTGTGAATATGCAAACTTAGTAACAAATAAGTATCTTTCACTAGCAACTTCAATATTAAAGTGAAAATTTTTAGCAGATGATTTCCTATTTGCAATGTAGGGCTCATCTAACAAATATTGGCTTATTTTCAGAGTGTAAACAGATGTTTCCCTACTTCTTCCTAGAGTATCCATCCTCATATGGTCTATTTAGTCTGCTGATACATGTAAAAATTACAAAAATGAAACTATTTCACTCTAAGTAGCAAATAAAACAGCACAGGGAGAAAAGTAAGCTTCTCAACTGTGAGCAACCTATAAACCATGGAATAATTACTTACATTTTGTGTGAACTTAATGCACTAAACACACCAATAAAAGTAACAAGTACTGTAGAACAGGTCTATACTCTAAACTAGATGAACAATAGAGGGAGAATTTGCCCTAATAATAATAATTATTATAATTATAATAATAATAAACCTACCTCTGTTCTTTATACACCTTAATGCTACAAACTGTAAAAAGCTAAAATCAGTAAGAACTGACTCAAAATGAGTAAGTCCCAAAACTCATAATGCTTAATAATATTAATAATATTGCAAATATTTATAAAGAATAAAGATGAAATAACTATAATTTTGACTATTTGAATATAAAGCCATATGATGACTGAGATTAGGCAGAGTTATTTTGGTGTGAAAATGATAGAATTCTAGGGATCCAGTCATGATAAGACCCCCTAGTCCATACTTCTCAACCTTTTAAAGATATGATCATTTTTAAGAAATAATAATGATAACTAATAATTGTGGATATATGTTTTAGAAACCTACCACATGCCACATATAGCTGTATGTGTTATAAGGTAGTTCTTATATCTCAGCCTTTCAGAGGAAGAATATGAGAAATAGGGGGAAGTTGAATAACTTGCTTAATTTCCTGGCCTAGCCAGAAACCAAACCCAAGGAGTCAGCTTCGAAGTCCAGACTGGCATTAGCTATAAGATATGGCAATAAAAACCAAAAATATGTCCTCTCCCAATATTTCAACTTTAAAAATAGGTTTTTAATTTTTCCAAGTATGTTATAAGATTTAATATACCTTTTGATACAATTACACATGTGCAAGATTCTTTTTTTTTTTTTTAAGATTTTATTTATTTATTTGACAGGGAGAGAGAGAGCACAAGTAGGCAGAGAAGCAGGCAGAGAGGGGCGGGGGAAGCAGGCTCCCCGCTGAGCAGAGAGAACAATGCAGGGATCGATCCCAGGACTCTGAGATCATGACCCCAGGACTCTCAGATCATGACCTGAGCTGAAGGAAGAGGCTTAATCCACTGAGCCACCCAGGGTCCCCCATGTGCAAGATTCTGATACTTCTCCCTTCTCCCTTACTCTCTGGGATAAAAATCATGGCTCTTGTCCTACCTTCTTATATTATAGATTCATACCTTTAGGAATATTTCTTAAATACCTTTTTGGGTGATGGACCAAATACAATCTTCTACTCAATGATACTTGCAAAAATAAAATGAGTAAAAGTGTTAAATTTAATAAAAGATGGGTAAATGATTTGATAATTCAAAAACTATCAGAAGACTTCAAGATAGAAATAGTATATTTACCTAAATTCTAAAGAACCTAAATTCTTAAAAACCATTTAAATGGTTAAGATGTTCCAAGTATAATAAAATTATGAACAGGAGGGCAGAGATTAAAAAAAAAAAATACATGATGAACAGGAAGCAAAGAATCCAATTTGCCAAAAAAAAAAAGAGTATATAAAGGCATATAGGAATAGATAATGTTGAAGGTAGAGGAAGGAGGTTCTGGAAAGTTGGACTCTGTAAACAAGGGTGTAAAAGACTAGAGATCAGTTTTAGACATGTAAATCTGGTGGCAATGTATAAAACAAATTGGTATCCTGATGAAATACATGTGGCAAGAGAACTGTAAGAATGGCAGTGGAAATGCAGCAAATGGGAGGAATGAGAATTACATGTTATACAAATAGAATCCATACATTTTGAGGAACAAGTGAACTAGATGAGTCTAAGAGAACATGAGTTCATGAGACAAATGACTGTGAAGATGAAGACGCATCAACAAAATTAGTAAACACAGGGGAACATCAGATATGGGAAGGTAGACCATAATTTCAGTTTGAAAAGCTGAATCTGAAAGGTCAGAAGAGTCAGGAAAAGATATCTAGCAGACATTTGTTAAATGTTGCATTAAAATTCAAGAACAAAACCAGGATTGGGGACACAAATGTAAGTGTTATACTGGTTACAGTTTCTTATAAAATTGGATGTAAGAGGATAATGAGGCAGGGTATACACAGAAGAATAAAGACTTAAAGCAGGTCCTTGAGAAACATCTACATTGAAGAGGACAAGAAAAGGAATAAAAAGGCAAAAGTAGTCATCAAGGAAGGCAGAAATTCAGGTAAGTTGTAATTAGGAAATTAAGGATGGGTATTAGAGTATGTAACAGACAATATCAAATGTTACAGGTAGGTCAAAAGTGGTAAAGTCTGAGGAAGTCCATTGGATTTGTTAATAAATCAATGACATCCTTCAAAAAAGCATTTGTGGTAAGCAGAATAATGGCTCCTAAAAGATGTCCATATCTAAATTCTTATAACTTGTAAAAATGTTACCCTACATGGCAAAAGAGATTTTGCAGATGTGATTAAGAATTTTGAGATGGGAAGATTATCCTGCAGTATCCACGTGGGCCTATATGGAATCACCAGTTCCTTACAAGTCTAAGAGGAAAGCAGGAAAGCAAGAGGGAGATGTGATGATGGAAGCAGAGTTTAGAGCAATGGGATCACTCACTCTTGGGGTTGGATGAGGGGGCACACAAGAAAGAAATGCCAGTGGCCTCTTGAAACTGGAAACCTCTTCTCCCCAAGAATCTCCAGAAGGAACTAGCCCTGTGAACATCTTCACTTTAGCCCCATTAGACCATTTCATATTTCCTCCAAAACTGTAAGATAATAAACATGTGTGACTATAAGCCCCCAAGTTTGTAGTTATTCGCTATGACAGAAATAAGAATTTATACTTTCAGTTCAGGGGCTGAATTAGTTGCTACTGTTCACATCAACACTTGAGCTCTAGAATTAAGAAGCCCAAGATTAAATTCCAACAGTACAAATTGTTTGACTTTTCCATGCTTCAGTTCTCTTGTTTGTAAATTTAGAGTAATAATAGTAGCTACCTCACAGAGTTGTTGGGAATATATGAATACATAAAGGAGCTGACACATGTAAAATATTTATGATTAGTGTCCAGCATATAGCATGGGTTCAATAAATGTTAATTATTGTCATGTCATATAATGAAGGATGAAGGAATATCCTAGGCAGTGTAAAGCAGTAAGACAGTGAAACCTAGAGAAAGTGGAGATCTATGGGAACTCTAGGTCATAAGGCTGCTTTGAATTGATTCATGTCATAGTCCCAGTTGTGTTGGCCCTTGGTCCAAAAGCTTTTGCCCTATATCATATTATTTGTGGCAAAGACTACTACCTGACCCTTTCACTTTAGTAATAGAACCCCTGCATTTTTCCTGGAACAGGGTCACACAACTAGAGACTATCTTTCACATCTTTCCTTAGAGACAGATGTCCCCATAGGACTACATTCAATCAGTGAGATATAGATAGAACTGAAACATGCCAGCTGTGGGTCAATCCTCTAAAAGGAAGAGGCTAGATCTCTACTTTCTCTTTCCCTTTTCTTAAGCTAGGACACAGACAAGGTGCTGGTAAAGCATCTCTAACCATGTTAGAGAAGACATCATTCTAAAGGACAGTGGACAAAAAAATGAAAAGAAATTAAACTCCTAGATGACCTCATTGAACAGGGCTAACTCCCGCCTTGGACCATTCACCTACTTCTGGACTAATTATATAAGAGATAATCAACTTCTAGTTTGTTCTGAGCTACTTAATCCATCCTCTATATACTTATACTGTTCCTATAAGTAAATTAATGAAATAGAAGAGAAAAAGGAATTTAGAGCAAAATTAGAGGAACCTGAGGCTTCAGAATGATAAATCTAATCATTACTCTAGACAAAGATTGGAAATCTCTTTTTTGAAGAGTTAATAAAAATAGTAATAACATTAATTGCAAGCATATTATGTTCCAGGATCTAAGTTAAGTTTCATACGTTGTCCCATTTAAGCTCTACTATATTTCTATAGGCGTAGTCTTAAGTATCCCCATTTTCAGATAAGAAAGGTTAGTCGAAGATATTAAGTAAATTGCACAAGGTCACATAAGTAGCAATTGATTTTAACCAAGGCTGGCCTATTTCTACAACCCTAGATCTTAATCATTATATATCCTACCACTTACGCAGGAAGAATAAACAATAATTTAGCATTTGGGGGTAACTTATTTTACTAAGATTTTCCATCACATACACTTTTATATTATATCTAAGCAGTTATGATTTTTTTTAATTTCTACTAGAAAACGTATTTTACATAATGACTTCTTCTTTTACCTAAACATTATGGGTATTTGGACGTATTTTTAATTGGAAATGTAAATTTGAGCTATGCCTTTTATGTATACATATATACATAAACACATCAAAAGTGCCAAGGAGTTAATAGTGGGGCTGGCTGGCTTGAATTGTAAACAAAATGTGCGGGAACATCTGTATAGGATTTAGAACCTAAGCCGGTAATATGCTGCATGTTCAAAGAAGTCAATATTAAGCAAATTATAATTTCAAATTATTATATATTCTTCAAATAGACATTCTTCAATCAGTTACTAAAGATTATTTCTGGAAATTGAAGCTCATCTCCTAATTATATGTTTTGGATCTTGAATGAGACTTCTCAAAAAGATAGATTGTAGCTTTGTTTAAAGACTACCCAGAAATTTCAGTCCTTTTTCTAAAACTTACTATTTCCTTTGAGGATAATATATATATTTGGGCATATAATTTGAGATGTGATTTCTAAACCAGCAGTCAGTTCAGGAAAGGACAGCAAAAACCAATTGTGAATATACTATTGACATTTGGGTCACTATTTAGGAATATAAAAATTCTGCCATTAAAACCATCTCATCAAACCCATATAATGCATTACAAATGGGTTGCATATTTAGTCCTTAGTACTAGATTTAATAGGACTCAAGTATAGGCCCAGTTAAAGAGTTATTAGAATACAGATAATTTCAGGTTTACAATCAAAGCTTTGTTATTAAAATAGACTGAATAATTGTGTGCCCCAAAATTCATATGATGAAACCTAACCTTCAATATGATGATGTTAGGGTGCGGGACCTTTGGGATATGATTAGGTCATGAGGGCAGAGCATTCATGAATGGGAGTAACACCCTCATAAAAAAGACTCCAGAGAACTCCCTTGCCCCTCTACCATGTGAGGACACAATGAGAAGGCAGCCATCTATGAAGTGGGAAGCAAAAGCACAACCATGGTCGTCATGAAACTCTCAATTCATTGGCAGGGAGGGTAATTTCTAATTAAAGTGCTATGAATAAATGTTAAATCAGAGCTTTGATAGGTTTTGTGATGGAAACATACATACCATTATGATAATTTAAAACATGAAGACATAATACAGCCCATGATAACAGATTGAACTTCTCTAAGCGAGAAATGTATCAGCTGTATCTTGAAAAATTAAAGGAAGTTACCAGAGGGGAGACGAGTGTGCAGGTGGTAGGACTGTATGGGAGAAGAAGGGAACATTCAAGAAACTGAAAGAAAACCAGTGTGGAACTTGGGACAAAATGAGGTTGGAGTGGGAGACAGAGCCAGAATTGGCAGGGCTTTATACACCATGTTAATGATTTTAATCACTGTCTTAGGAACAACAGGAAGCCAATGAAAGCTTTTAATCAAGGAATGACAGGGTAACAAAACAATTTTCTGACTGCATCATGAAATTTGAAGGGGATCAGGAATGGATAAAGGGAGAGCAGTCTGAAAGTCTATCAGTTCAGGTCCTCCAAGAAACATCCCAAGATGGACATAGAAACACAAGGAATTTATTGAGGGTAATTCATGTGGGAAAAAAGGGGGGGGTAGCTGGAATACCCAGAAAAAGATTTTGGACTGCAACTTAAGTCTGAAACCTGTGAAAGAGAAATGTCAGCAAGAAGGATTGGATAGGAAGAAACTTACACTGCTAAGCTGCTTTGACAAAGTCTTACTCACACCAACAAAGACCTTCAGTGCAAAGGCTGCTCACAGAGGAGTTCCACACTGCACACTGGTCATAACAGACAAGTCCAACCACCCCTTCTGTGATTAGTCATTGGCCAAGGCGGCTAGAGGTCAATCCTGGAGTCAACAGCAGTTAATTGTACTCTTTATGGTTGGTTCTCTCTTAAAGTGAGATCTGAGGATTACCTCTATCACAGTAAGGCGTTGACTTAAAAATCCTGGTAAGAGATGAGGTAGGTGGTGGTGAAAATAGAGGTGAGGCCAAAAATGAATAAGAATAGAAATGAATATGAAAGAAAGGACAACTTTAAGAAAGCTCTTGTGTATCAGAGAGAGATAATTATCATATGATTTCACAAATATGAGGAATTTAAGAAACAAAACAGAGGATCATAGGGGGAGGGAGGGAAAAATAAAACAAGATGAAATCAGAGGGGAAAAAAGTGTATGAGACTCTTAACTATAGGGAACAAACTGAGGGTTGCTGGAGGGCGGGGGGAGTAACTGGGAGATGGTCATTAAGGAGGGCACATAATGTAATGAGCACTGGGTGTTATATACAACTGATGAATCACTGAACTCTATCTCAAACTAACAATACACTATATGTTAATTAGTTGAATTTAAATTTAAATTTTTTTTTTAAAAGAAACTTCTTGGATTTCTGGTTTGCACAACTTGGCAAATGATACTTGATTCTCTGAGACACAGAACCCTGAAAAATGGTCAAAGTGTCTGTGTTAGTTAGTTAGTTAGTTATGGTGGGAATGCTTAGGAAAGATCACAAATTTGATTTTGAATATGTTGGAATGAGATGCGTTGAGAGGCACTCAAACAAAGATGGCTGGCATATTAAGTGATAGGCAGATATAAGATTGATGAGACTCAAATACAAGAATAAAAACAAGAAAAGGACAAAAATGAAGCCTTGAAAAAGTTTAGAAATTGATGGACAGAAGAGAAACCCAGAAAAAAAAGTAAATAAAGTCAAATGTGAATGATTATTGGATTTGCTTATAATAAAGCATTTAAAAGAATATGTCATTGGGAATGTAAAGAATGGGAAATGTCAAAGAAATGGCACTTCAAGTAAGGAAAGATAAAATGAAGTTTTGCCTCTCATCATCTTTAAAATATTGTCAAAATTGAAGGAGAGCCAATTTCAAAGCGAAATTGCCAAAAACAAAAACAAAAAAAAACTGTCCATGCCTTTTCTGGAAAGTAAAGGAACAAAAAGCCTTCCTCAATTTGTAGGAAGAATAGGAACTTAAGGAACTCAAGTAACACAGTGTTAACTAGCTGCTAACAAGAGTTTTGCCAAGAAAATGCAGATATAACTTTTCTTTCTTTTCTTAATTCTTTCAGTGATTCAATATAAGAAAGTCTTGGTGGAGGCACTGAGACACCCAGGGAGTCCCAAAGCCAGAGAGATAAATAAATGTGACCTAGAAAATGTAATAGCAAGTTAGGATTTAGTGCATCTCCTAAAGCCAAGGAAGCATCCCTTGAGATTTCCAGAACTTGAGGCAAATTATATTTTGGAGAGGAAAATATGTTAAACTTGATTTCAAGACATTCCCCCCCTTTGAAGAAATTCTGTTGGGTTCATAGCAGTAGAGCATGATGACCAGTAAAGCAGTCATGTCATGCATGCTTTTTACTTAGTTGGGTTATGTGTAAAAGGAAGCTGATAAAAGATTCTCATCTTTTATTTTAATGTGAGAGTATAAATGTGTCTGTTGTGTTTAAAACTGGGTTTCTAGCCATAAATATTCCTTGCTGGTAAGCATGTTTTTTTCTTTCAAAAGTGTTTACCTCAAAGCCTGTAGACATGTTTCAGAACATGTCAATAGGTTCTGAAATGCACCAACTTGGAACTATATGACTCATAAGAAGTTATATATCTAGGGGCACCTGGGTGGCTCAGTGAGTTGAAGCCTCTGCCTTGGGCTCAGGTCATGATCACGGGGTCCTGGGATCAAGTCCCGCATTGGGCTTTCTGCTCAGCAGGGAGCCTGCTTCCTCCTCTCTCTCTGCCTGCCTCTGTACCTACTTGTGATCTCTGTCTGTCAAATAAATAAAAAAAATCTTAAAAAAAAAAAGATTATATATCTAGTCATTTAATAACATTAATTGTAACAAGTTTTAATATGGCTGATTTAACTGCTGACAGTAGTAGTCATGGTGTCCACAGTATAGTCACAGTACTCAAGACTTTAGTCAGCATGCAAACCTGGTCCACCGAATTGAAACTGAGAATCAACTACCTACGTCTCTCTGGAGTGTGTTGAGCTGGCTTCAGACCATAAAGTGACACCAATATGATGTAAAACATCATCAGCAGAGGTCATAAGACACACTGGCTAGCAGTGAACAGACGCCAAGACAGAGAGACTGACCAATCCTTGGACCAGAAGGGTGAGCTGTCCACCCCATTTCCCTTGCTGGCTCACAGTTTCAGCTTAGCTTATGAGAAGGAATAAATAAACGAAAGTTGTGACTGTTAAGTGAAGCTCGTGGCCAGTTTCTCTTCATGCTGCCTGCACACCGACATCTGGAACCCAGATCTTTTTGTTGACCATCATATGATCTCTCTGATATGAGGAATTTGTGAGGCAGGGTGGAGGGTTTTGGGGGGTGGAGAAGGAAAAAATCAAACAAGATGGGATGGGGAGGGAGACAAACCATGAGACTCTTATTCTCACAAAACAAACAGGGTTGCTGAGGGGTGGGGAGGTCGGGCGAGGGTAGTTGGGTTACGGACATTGGAGAGGGTATGTGCTATGGTGAGTGCTGTGAAATGTGTAGGTCTGATAATTCACAGACCTGTACCCCTGGGGCAAATAATACATTATATGTTAATAAAAATATTTTTTTAAAAAAATGTTTCTCAGAGAAATGCATTAGGTCAAAGAAAGAGTGGGATGGGTGGGGGGGGGGGTGTGGGGAAAGGGAAAAGAGGGAGGGAGAGAGATCTCCATATTGAATTTGTTCCCCCAACATAAATAAAGCCTTGTTCTTCATCATCCCAGGGAAAGGGAAGTCATGCCAAATGCAAAGAAAACCAAACAAAAACAATTGTCTTGATGACTTATTGGCTATCTGAGGATCCTGAAAAAATAACTGTGACTATATGCAATTACATTTCGAGGGCTAACTTCAGTACTAACATTCTACCACCACCACTACTCCTTCCTATTAATATGTCTGGCACTAAATGTATACTGTACATCTGATCAAGTTATAAGGGAAGGTTAGAGGCATTAAATTCTGGCATTAAATTGTATTTTGTCACCCACAGTTGGCTTATTCCTTTTTCCACAGTTGTCACAGAATAACCTTCTTGCTTAAATTCCCACTCAGTATTTTCCATGGATCCCCAAAATTCTAATTACAGTATCTGTGAAAATACAGCTACAATTCTTCTTAAAGAATAATCTTAAAGGTATGCTTTCCAATTTGTTCTAAATATCTTTGTGAGTTGTAATGAGATTTTATTATAAAGTGTGGAAAGATGATATGACTTCACTAAAATAAGAGAACACAAGTCAATTAATTGTCTGAGAAAGTTCTAAATACGTAAATAAATTCCTTTTCAAATAAAACAGAAGTCACAGAAATAACAGTGTGGCAAGCTGGAAGAACCCAGGAATATACTTCTAACATTGTTTCAATTTTGCAAAATGATTTCAGTGGGAAAAACTAAACGGATTTTAAAAAATTATTTTAAATACTTTAAAGGTATTTTGTAGGACCTTAATTTTAAATGTTTATGAAAGGAGAATAAACTTCTCTAGAATCAAAGAAATATAGAAGAAAAGAGGAGAGGAAAAGAAAGGAAAAGAAAAGGGGAAGGGAAAGGGAAGGAAAGGAAAGGAGGGATGCAGAAGGGGAACCAAAAAATCTAAATTCTTATTCAGAGAAAAATATGAACTTCCTAAATTGAATTCTTGTAACTTATAAATTGATTAAAGGAACTTCTAAGGCTATCTATATTCCAAAACATTGAGATCTTATACACTATCTTTCAGGTTTGGGGCAATAACCACACCAGATAATAATAAAATATGGGTTTTCATGTAAGACTTCTTTATATTAGATGCTGAACTTTACGGAGATAACAGAGAACATTTAAATCAATTTTTAATGACAAAAAAACTACCTCTATCTGAATGAACTCCAGATTTTGAGAAAGTCTTATTTTATGGAATAGACATGTCATCAAAATGCTATTCCTAAATCTTTTATTTTTCCTAATAGAATCATATTTCTCCACTGTTATAATTTCTAACATGCTTTGTCTTTATCCCGTCATTCTTCAATTGGCAGAAAAGCGTAACAATTTGGCTTTCAGTTTTTCTGTCAAGAACTTGTCCTAAAGTAAATGATTTATACTTTTAGAACAAAAGAATAGATATCACTTTTTTTAAAGAAAAGAACTTTTGTGGTGAATATTTTTTATGGTACAAAGATCCATGTACCAGAATGGCAGTTGCAAAGAATATTCATCTTACTTTCCAAACTATATTAGCTAGATTGGGGTACCCAATGCTACAATAGCAAATAAACCCCAAGTATTAGTGCCCTAACATTTCCAAGTTTGGATTTTTTCTTTTAATCATTTCCTGATATTAGTTAGGGAACTCTTAAAAGCATCTCTCTTTCCTGTGGTAACTCAGGGATTCTGGCTTTTTCCATCTCCAGGATTGCTGTGGCAATAGAAAACATAGCTAGAGGTCATAAAGAACTATTCCAGGTCAAGCCTAAAATTTGCATGCATCAATTCTGCCCATGATCAGAATTAGACACATGATCTCTGTGTGCAAGAAAGCACACAGATATTTGGTAAGGTATTACTCTCTCAGCCACTATTTTTCAGGTTTTATTATTTGCAGATGTACTTTGAAAAGATTCTGCAACATGATGGAATTCATGCTCAAATAGGTTTCTATTACGTTTCTATGCATGCATGTTTGAATACACAGAATATTAATAAACCACACCCTGCCTGACTGAACAGAAAAACTCTCCAAGTTCCCATCTTCCCTCACAATTCCATTAATTGGAAACTTTCTCTCCTCTTCCACCTCTTTTTCTTTCCCTTCCATTAGCTGTTGCCCAGGAAGAGCTTCCCTTATCCATTCTCATTTAAGCACAAGGCTAGTCGAAGTTGTGATCTACCATAGAGAAGTTAAATGAAGTAGAAGTTAAAATGCAGGTGACACAGAAGAGGAAGACGGAAATCATTAGCCTGCACTCGACACTCAACTGTCCATTGTTACCAGTAAGACTTCCAGCCTAATACTGATTTGGGGGATGAGACTCAGCCTCCCTCCCAACCTCTCAATCCCTGGTTACAACAAAGGGAAAGAAAAGCAAGAAGTAGAAGTTTTAGGTCCTGAGAAAAGAAAGTGTTTTCTGCTTTAAGACTACACCAGGAAAAAACAAGACTCAAGAAATAAATGGCTTTATGGTACACATAAGTAGAAATGCACCTTTCTGGGGTGCCTGGGTGGCTCAGTGGGTTAAAGCCTCTGCCTTTGGCTCAGGTCGTGATCCCAGGGTCCTGGGATCAAGCCCCGCAGCTCAGCAGGGAGCCTGCTTCCCCCCCCCCCCCGCCTACTTGTGATCTCTGTCAAATAAATAAAATCTAAGAAAAAAAAAAGAAAGAAAGAAAGAGAGAGAGAGAGGAAGGAAGGAAGGAAGGAAGGAAGGAAGAAAGAAAGAAGGAAAGAAAGAAATGTAGTCTTTCAAACAATCCTGACATTCCAGTTTGGGAATGAAGTGACGGAAAGCTGCCAGAACTAAAAGAGCCATACTTCTGGGAACAAAAGATGTCATTTCTGGAACAGATAAAGTCATCGCTCTCTCTCTTTCTCTCTCTCTCTCTCACACACACACACCACTGGGTAAAACCTCAGAACTCTGGCATAAATCAAAGACAGTGAGAAGAAACACCAGGAGGGATAGAGATGACCTAATTCCAGCCCCATTGGAACAGCAGAGATGAATGAAATGCAAAATGCAAAATTTTCATAGAAAATAAGCAGTTAAAATCTGTTTGCTAAACTGGTCCAAATCTTCTACAGTTACATGTAATTCTTTTAAAATATTTGTATACATGTGTATTATAACAAAAGATAAGTAAAGATAAAACACGCTAACTTCTAGGAATTATGAATAAATTTTGCTAAAATGTCTTCTAACATGGTTTTAATATGCTAACAATCCACACTTACTCTAATTACAGATGACAATATGGTTGTAAAGCTTTCAAACTAGTAAGACAATTTAGAGATATTTAATAAAATATATGAAAATGTATTGGCCAATACTTAACAACTAAATTACAGATAAATACCTAATAGCAAATATAATTTTCTTATATAGATCAGATTGTATCTATTCTAGCAAAATTTTCAATGAAACAATAAAACCATTTGAAAATGATTATAACAAACAATGTAACTGTTAGGTTGAAGCTAGATATGAGGAGTGAAAGGAACACCCAAAGGCAGAGTCCCAAGTCCTTGAAGAGGAATGATAGCAAAATGAGCTGGAGGCAAGGACAGTGATAAATAAGCCACATATTAAAAGTCCAGAGACACAACATCCAGATCATGTGTCTTCCAAGACCTTGGGGCTAACAAATCAAGAGCCACAGGTGCAAAGCGGACACTCTCCTTCCTCTTCTATCTCTGCCCCAGAGTAACCCCTAACCTCAATATAATGAATTTGCATTGTGGTTATAGCCCCTCTGATACAAAAAGGCAGCCATGACATTCTGATACAAACCTTGCAGAGTCAAAAAGTCCCCCTCCCAACCTGTGGGAGGAGTTCCCCAAATGACTAGAAGTAGCCTCCATTAGAGACCAACCAATTGTATATCATAGCTCCTCCCAGCCCAGAGAGACTACAACAAATATTCAATTCCTAAACAACCTAGGCCAGTTCCACCTTCAAGACCTGCCCACTCTCTCACCTTGTGACTGCACCTTCCCTATAATAAACTGCTTTGTGCTTGCTACTTTCCTTCCAGTTGCTTTTATTTGAGTCTGGATCCCCACATAAATCTTCTCCTGAGGAATCCAAAAACAAAAACCCAATGCAGACTCTCTTACCAAAATAACATACCCTTCTGAGAGTTGACATCACCATTAAATTTTAAAAGCTAACTTTCTAATGCTATTTAAATTTAAGTTGATTTTCCCTTTTCTTTAATATCTACCTGCCTTATGTCGTAACTGATTCATGGCTGAATTACAAAAACAAAGATATAAATATTTTGTTAACTGTCTAAAACTGGTGACTGTATTCTTAAGGCATGCTTGTATTTTGATCAACTTTAAAGCGTTTTACTATTAACTAAATATTATCTACTGGTGAAACAAGCCATAGTCAGTCTAGTGAGCAAACATCATCATGAGAACTGGGGCTGAGAGAAAATTATCAATGAACTGAGAATGGGTCCTTGGAAAATAGCAACAGTATTTTTCTTTTTAATCAGTAAGGAAAACTATTTTATCCTTTGTTTTGGTGAACAGTGGAGAAAAAGTAAGGCAAATGTGTGTAGCTAGTTGGAGTAGTAGTTTCGGTTCATGATGGAAGAACCTTGAGAAACCAACGACAAGCATGATTCTTTCATGGGTATCTTCTACAGGAGTCCTTTGGACTTCTCATTAAAGGTTGCTCCTGGAAGCTGTGCTGAAACCTTAAAGTGTTTTTATGCACTAAAAATGAAGGATTTTGCTGCCTGTCATAAATAATTTTGTTGCAACATACCATTTAGTAAAGTAAGTAAAATGTGGTTCCTTACTATCACTTAGTGAGGTAATGGTAGCTATTAAAAGATAAAGACACCTTGCAATTTGACCTGCTTCCGGCTGAGCCGTCATCATCTGGACATATGCTAAGTAAATGCTACTCCTCTTCCTGAACCACTCTGCATTTTACACCATTAGTTTTACCTCTCAGATTTTGACTCTGAAACCAAAACAGACAAAAATAAAGCTTTTAAATAAAAATTATGCACTTAAACCACAAATAAGGTAAGTTATTCTGCCTAATCAAATAAAATAACAGTTTCTCATTATGGTTCATATTTGTCTGTACTTCTATAAATTCCAAGGCAAATATAATCTTTTAAGGTAGGAAAAAAGTCTTCATACTGCAAAAAAATTATAATAAAATCATAAACAAATTATTCACTTTATCAAACATGCTGATTAGCTACAAGCATGAGTTTCAGGGTATAATGGACTTAGACTTGCCTCCTGGTCCTATCACATTTTCTATGATCCTAGACAAAGTACTGGATCTCATTAGGCCTCAGTTCCTCCTCTGTAAGATGGGAAGAACAGTACCTAACTCTTTACGTAATTATGAAGTTTAAGGAAATAATAATCTTAAAACACTCACCATAGTACCTGGAACAGACTAAGCACCAAAAAGTAATCAGTTATGAATATTATAATGTATACTACTATTCATGAAATCAAAAATCAAGTAAAGGAAGATCATTGTAAGCTTTGAAAGTTCAGGCTGAACAAAACCCCCATCCTAAGAAGCTTTGAGGAAAAATGCAGAAGAAATGGTTTGGTAGCACATATAGAAGAAAAATTCTTTGTTTAGCACTGTGTTCTTATTTTACATATTTTAGGGAAGAAATGGTTGTGCTTTGCGATTATATCAAAACTGCTCTATTTGTTCAAAACTGCTTTGAAAATGTCAGTCCTACAAAAGCAAGGAGAAACTAGAAAGACAATGGCCCATTACAGAAGAGAAGCAAAATAAGAGAAATCCACATTTGACTAGATTTTTCTCTTAAGGACACTCCCCATTTGTTCTGTGCATGAATGTTTGCACTCAGGCAGAAAGTAGTAGTCTTATTTTGCTGAGGAGTGATAAGTCAAAGTTCAGGGTTGACTGATCAGATGGAAATTGAAAGAAAAATCCTAGACATGAGGGAGCCACAGAGGGGTCAGCCCTATACTCCACATACAAATACCTGTTAAATATTTGGATGAGTTCTAAATTTTAGAACGTAAGTTGAGATTTCAAGGACTCAGATGGAAGACTAAAATTGTTTAGCATAGATTTCAGTAGTTGTCTACTTCTGGGAAGACAAATTTGGAGCTCTAGTCCAACCAGCTCAAAAGAGATTAGTACCCCATGAGAATTCAAGTGCATCATCTTTACAAATAATGACTATATCCCAAAACTATGAGCTATATCCTTGGATTAAAAATAAAATAAAATAGAAACAAACCACCATAACAAAGCCTAAACAAATTCTCCATAAGATACAAGTTATTTGCCAGTGATTTAAATTACTTTTAAAATTCAACACTGTTCAAAGCAAAAGAACAGATAAATCAATTGTCCACAACATATCACCAATAATGTTTAGTATTAGGTATGCAAAGAAGCAGGCAACATTGACCCATAATCAAAACAAATTATCAACAGAAGTAGAGCCACAAACAACCCAAATGTCAGAATTAGTAAACAAGAGGGGAGCCTAGGTGGCTCAGTCCGTTGGGCGTCCAAGTCTTAGTTTTGGCTCACGTCATGATCTCAGAGACATGAGATTGAGCCCCACATGAGACTTCATGCTTCATACGGAATCTATTTCAGATTGTCTCGCTTTCCCTCCCCCTCAGCCACTCTCCCCGCTCATCCACTCTCTCTGTCTCTCAAAATAAGTAAAAATTTCTTAAAAGAGTTAGTAAATAAGAACTATATATCATAAATATGTTAAGAATATTACAGGACAAGATGGATGTAATGACCAAAGTGATGAGGAATTTCAAGAGAGTATTTTTAACTCTTAATCAAAAAATTTGGAATTCTGGAACTGAAAAATACAATACATACAATCAAAAATTTATTGGTTTAATAGTAGACTGAACTCTGCAAGAGCAAGGAATTGTGAATGTAAAGACTAATCAATAATACAGAGAAAACAATAAAAATAAACACGAATAAATGAACTATATGAATATTAAGCTGTATAACACAAATGCCATTGGGATCCCAAAGGGAGAAAAAGGCAGAATAATATTTGAAGAAATGATAACTAAGTTTTTCCAAGTTTAAAAGAAGAGAACTGACAGACTCCATAAGCTCACTAAATCCCACACAAAATAGTTTTTTTTTAAATCTACCTCTTACATGATAACAGGAAGAACAAATACTTACCTGATCATCAAACTAGTGAAAAATAAAGGTAAGAAAGAGTAATCTTAAAAGTCAAAGGAAAAAAATACATTATATAAACAGAAACATTGATAAAAACAGCAAGTAACTTCTAGTAAAAATAATAATAATAACTGAAGCCAGAAGATAATGGAATAACATCTTTAAAGGTCTGAAATGGAGAAGAAAACAAAACCTGTCAATATAGGACTCTGTATGCGGTGAAATGTCTTTCAAAAAATAAATTCAAAATAAAGTTCTTTTTATATACATAAAATTGGACAGAGTTTGTTGTCAGCAGAACTAAGTAATGCTAAAAGAGTTTCCTCAGACTAAACAGAAATGCTGCCTAGTGGAAATTCACAGAGAAAGAAATGACAAGCAGTAAGTAAAAATAGTAAATATGTGGGTAAACATAAAAGGCAAATTTTTCTCTTCTTAATTTCTTTAAAAGTCAATATACTATTTAAGTAATGAATATGTTGGGACATCTGGGTGTCCCAGTCAGTTAACTGTCTGCCTTCAGCTCAGGTCATGGTTCTGGGATCCTGGGATCGAGCATCAGGTTCCCCACTAGGTGGGGAGCCTGCTTCTTCCTCTCCCTCTGCCTGCCATTCCTCTGCTTGTGCTCTCTCTCTCTGTGTCAAATAAATAAATAAAATATTAATAAGAAATAAAGAAATATACTGCTTAAAGTATAAAAAGCTGTGAGAGAACACGACTTCCATGCTAACAATAGGAAAAAAAAAAACAATCTACAAAAAATTTTTCTTGAACCATCAGAGACCTCAAGTTAACAAGGCAACCAACTGCACTGAATTTCAAAGTGTGACAAGTCTCTTCAAAAGAGATGAACTCTTTCATCTTTGGCAGAGCACAGAAGAAAGATGCGGCTGCCAAAAAAAGTAGGCAAGAATAAATCAGCTAACACTTTAACAAATTCCTACAGGCCAAATGTGGGCATGTAACAGTTTAGAATAATTTAGAGCCTAAGACAGAATGTTGCTCACAAACTCTTTTTCATGGGCCTCTACTGGGTACTCATAAGAAAGATTCTAGGCAGGGCAGAAGACCATGGAGCATCACACCCATCAAAGGAGACATTCTGTGGGTGGTGATCATTCAACCCTGAGGTATAAGCAAAAAACACTGCTGCTTCCATCTTCCTGCATGAGCCAAAAACCTTAAGACACTAATTAAGAAGTAGCAAAAATTCTTGCCACCACAGCCCAGGCACAGATCACTGCTTCTAAGCAGTTGAGGAATTCTTATCTCCCACCCCAAAGAATCAAGCAAAAATTGAATGCTTCTAGAAGGACAGAAGCAAAAGTTATTTCTATCCAAGTGCAGTATCCTGTGCTAATACAAAGGTTTGCTTCCACTGGGAAAGAGGAGGAAAACTCTATCTTGCTCAAAACCCCTCCCTCACAAAAATATAATAAATAGTTTAGCTGCCCCTGTAAGGAGGATCAAGAATGCTAGAAGTCCCCATTCTTAAGATCCAGATACATTCTGCCTAAGACTGAAGCTGGACAAAAAGACCAAGTACAAGGACTGTTCAAATCCCAGGGTTAAGGAAGAACACTGAGATAAACTATGTTCTACCTCAGCTTCCATAATAAGCACAAGTTAATGACAGGACACCACTGAAGAATTTGAGGCCTAAGATATAATAAGGATAATGATAACAGCAACAAAACTTAAACCCAGGGCAACTACTAATTATATTGACTCCCATAATAATAAACTGGCAGAAAAAAATATGCATGCACATTCTAAAACATCAATATTATTTCTCTCAGCCTTTACTGTTCTTCACACAATGGCTGGTATTCAACTGAAAATCATGAGTTCATCAGTGTTCTCCAGAGAAATCGAAACAATAGGACATGTGTGTTTATTTATAGAAAGAGATTTGTTTTAAGAATTAGCTCACAGGATTATGGAGGCTGGTGTGTCCAAAATCTGCAGGGAAGCCCAGCAGGCTGGAGACCATGAAAGAGCTGATATTACAGTTCAAATCTGAAGGCCATCAGGCTGGAGACTAAGATGAGTCGATACCACAGTTCAAGTCTGAATGCTGTCTACTGGCAGAACCCTCTTGCTCAAGAAAGGTCAGTCTTTGTTCTGTCAAAGCCTTCAACTAGTTGGACAAAGCCCACCACATTGTGGAGAGCAATCTGCTTTACCCAAAGCCCACAGATTTATTTTTTTATTTTTTAAATTTAATTTCAAGTTAGTTAACATACAGTGAAGCACTGGTTTCAGGAGCAGAACCCTGAATTCATCACCCCCATACAATAACCTGTGCTCATTCCAACAAGTGCCTTCCTTAATGTTCATCACCCATTTAGCCCATTCCCTGATCCACCTCCCCTCCAGCAACCCTCAGTTTATTTCCTAAAGCTAAGAGTCTCTTATTGTTTGCCTTACTCTCTGTTTTAATCTTAGTTTATTTCTCCTTCCCTTCGACTATGTTCATCTGTTTTGTTTCTTAAATTCCACATATGAGTGAAATCATATATTTGTCTCTGACTAACTTACTTCATTTAGAAAATGTACTCTAGTTCCATCCACACTGTTGAAAATGGCAAGACTTCATTCTTTTTTATTGCTGAGTAATATTCCATATATATATCTATATATATCTCACATCTTCTTTATCCACTCATCAGTTGATCCAAAGCCCACAGACTTAAATGTTAATCTCATGCAAAAACACACTGACAAAAAAAAACACCTAGATGAAACACCCAGAATTATGTTTGATCATACAGATATCTGAGTACTATGTTATTAAGGATCAGAATTTTCTTTTTAGTAACAGAAAAAAATAATAAGCACTGTGAGGAAATAAAACAATCAACAGAACCAGAGGACAAAAAACAAATTATTAACACCATAAATTTAAAAAATGACATCACTACAGATTCAGAAGACATCAAAATGATAAGGAAATATTATGAACAGTTTTGTCTGTAATTTCAATAATACCACAGGGAGGTCTAAGTCACACAGCAATCACGAGGATGTATATATTTCGTTTATGGTGATGGGGAGGAGGATGTTGCATAATTGTTAACAACAGAATCTAGATATCCAGGAATCCCACTTCTGTTAAAAACACCATGAAAAATGAATATGTATATATGAAGGTTACAACATTATTTTTAATTGTAAAAACATTAGAAACCACCTGAATATTCATAATAGAGGAATGGCTGAATATATTTTAGCACAACCTTACAATGCAACATTTTACAAATTTAAAAAAATCAGTGCTACAGCTATTTATCTGATATATTAAGTTTGAAAAATGTAAAAAAGAATAAACTGTTTTGTGTATGTGCATGCTTTTATGAACATGAAGATAGCTGTTAAAGAATATACTCTATTAATGTCAATTACCTCAAGGGATAATAATGGATAGGAGTGGTTTGGTAGAAGATGATAATGAATATGTTCCTTATATGTGTTTAGACGTTTTACTTTTTAAAAGCACATAATACTTATGTAATTAGTTTTAAGATGAATTTTTAAAATAATATTGTATAAGTCTTCCAAGGGGGGAAAAAAAGTAAAATATATGATCTTTTCAGAAAAGTTAACTCTGAAAAAAAAAGTGCTTGGGAACTAAAGATCTAAATACTCCACTATTAGAAAGGGGGCTAAATCATCAAACTGCAGCATGACTGGAAGCAAATGTTGAATTTACACTGTATAAATGCAGTCCAAAGCTACAGTGAAAAACATAAAAGGCTACCAGAAGTGGGAGAAAAGGTAGAGAGGTCCTGGCATTTTTGAGACGTTGAATACAGACAAGGCTTAAAAGATGGGCTTCAGGATATAACTGGAAAAAGTCATACCTTAACTGTCAAATCTCTGGCCAACAGGAATCTAAAAAAGTCAAACTCACAGAAACATAGAGTAGAATGGTGGTTGCCAGAGGCTAGGGAGTGGGAGAAATGAGATGTTGGTCAAGGTTACAAACTTCCAGTTATAAAATGAATAGTTCTGGGGACTGAATGTACAATATGGTGACTATAGTTAACAACACTATATTAGATATCTGAAAGTTGCTAAGGAAGATCATAAATGTTCTCATTCCCCGTCCAAAAAAAGATAATTATATGACATGATAGAGATGTTAACTAATCTTATTGTGGTAATCATTTCACAATAGACCCATGTATCAAATCATCATGTTGTACACCTTAGACTTATACAATGTTACATGTCAATTATATCTCAATAAAACAGGATGGGGAAGCAAAGAAGAAATGAAGGCTTTCTGAAGGATAAGAATTACTTTTAATATGACCCAGCAGAAGTTAAACACTGAAATCATTGAAGAGTAACACTGCCAGAGACTTATATAAACATCTAGAGAAGCATAAATGAAAGAGAAATTCTCCCAATTCTTGATTTCCAATCCCAAATTCTAGTTCATTCTTGAGTCCCAGCTTTCGATTTCTGGATAATACAGAATACTATGTATCCTTTTAATAGATTCTCCTTTTTGCTTAAGCTATTTCCACTGGTTTCTTATTTCTTGCAAACTGTATTATTTTGCATACTTTTTTCTCCTGAGAGCTGTGATTTTTGCCTATCTATATTATAATCATCTTCTTGACCTGCTGCTATCTCAAGTATGTACAAGAAAACTCTGAGACATTTCCATCATCCCAGTCATGAATTGGTCACATACTCAAACCTAGTATTGGAAAAGGGTCCTTTAAATATGAAATAACAACAATAAGAAGAAACAGAAGAACAGTTATCATGACAATGTTAATGTCAACTTTTAAACTTTCACATAAATCTTATCTTAGCTACAGTTTGAATTAGAAAGGCTTAATCTTCTGAAAACTATAACAATCTTGGGGTGCCTGTGTGGCTCAGTGGGTTAAGCCTCTACCTTCGGCTCAGGTCATGATCTCAGGGTCCTGGGATCAAGTCCCACATCGGGCTCTCTGCTCAGCAGGGAGTCTGCTTCCCCCCACCCTGCTTGCCTCTCTGCCTACTTGTAATCTCCATCTGTCAAATAAATAAATAAAATCTTTAAAAAAAAACTATAACAATCTTAAATCTTTCAATTCCCAGTCCAACAACTGTTAATTACCAGTGTGATGGTCAAACAGCAAGCTGACTTAAAATAATATTTTCTTCTACAATATTATACACATAGTAGGGTTAGCTATATTTGGGAGTACTGTGACTATACATTTCCAAAATAATTCAACTCAACAAAAAAATACTTGGACACTTACTATGTGCCTAGTCATGTACTAGATTTGGAATAGTAACAAAATTTCAAAGATAGATACTTGCCTTTGAAGAACTTATGTAACATTTAGTAAAATACAGAAAAACATAAATATATACATTAGCTAATTCATTATTCCTTACTTAAAGGCAAATGAGCTTTGAAATGGTATATTAATTTCTCCCACTTTGTTCTCAGTTGGTGGCACTAAGGTCCTCTATATATCTGTCGATCCATTACATTTTATAACACTGTATTGAAATAATCCATGTGAAACTTTTCCTCACAAACTATAAACTCTTCTACACCAATATATCTTCATCTTGCTTACATCATGAGAATGCAGTAGACCCTGAATAATGCTCACTGAAGTAGAGTAAAATTGATGCTGCTTATACTAACCTGACTTACAAAAACAGGACTCTAAGAAGAGTGGTAAACAGTTGACATGTTTCTCTATTGTCCCTGCATGCTCTGAATACCCTTCCTATGTCTGAGGAATTTCCCACCATTTAAGTCCTGCCTTGCCAAGGCAGAAAATCTCCCACATGGCTTGGGGCATTGTTTCTGGACCTTTAGCCTTGAATCTGGGTCTTCAGATCTCCCGTGGTCCTGTGAGCTCCCATTATCCTATCAAACACCTTTTATATTTAATTCACTCAGACTCCCTTTCAGTTGCTTGCAGGTAAGAACATTAACTGATGTGATTAGTTTAAGCAAAAGAAGGCAATTCTAAGTGTCACTGATAGACTAAAAATTGATACTTTTCTGCATATATGGGAAACAGAGGTAATCCTAGTTATCAGAAGGATAACACTGAGAATAAACTCACTTCACAGGGAATGGACCAGGATAAGTTAGAACCAACACTCAAAGCTCCACTCCTTGAAATTCTGTGAGCCCTGAAAAGATCAGACCAAGTCAATGTGAAGAAATCAGCCTTCAATCACTCCAGGCTCATGCAAGGAAAAACTTTACGGCTTATTTTTCTTATTTCAACCACTATTCCCAAAATGTGCTTATACACAGGAACTCAATAGCAAAATTATGCAAGGACAGAAACAATAACATTTCTGAGGATCTATGAAGCCAAACATATCCTATGTGTGCTGGGTTTTTATTTAAATAATGTGGTGCACATTTTGTTTTCTCAGCTGCAGTCTATTGTAATGGAGTAATTTGACTTTGTTTATAAGTGATTCTAAAGACCACTGGAGGGAATCCACCAGCCCTTGCCAATGATGAGGGACAATAATTTTCTGACCAGTGGTTTCTCAACTCTAGTTGCACAGTGGTATATGCTGGGAGCGATTTGAAACACTGAAGCCTAGGTCTCAGTACCAAAGATTCCAACTTCATTGTTCAGGGGTGTGACCTGCATATCAGGATTTTTCTATTTTCCCAGGTGTTTGTAATGTGAGCCAATGTTCATTACCACAGTTCTAGACCCTGGCTACTCCACAGACCGACAGCTTGTGAGCCTATTTTTAATTTGCTGCTTATAGTGAAATGTGAGAAGAGAGAGACAAATTGATAGAAGAACAGTTAAACTGAAAGGAACCAGGACCTGATGATTTGGAGAAATCTCAGCCTGTCCTGATGATGAAAGCTACTAAAATAAAGACATTGTTTCTGAAAGTGTAGCACAGAGAAAAAGCTAAGTGTATGGCTGAGTGTGTGACCTTTGCTCAAATCTTGGAAAGATCAAAAGGTCAAAAATTTAAGTGACATTATTTCATACATCTTCTCAATCAAATCAGAGAGCTTCTAGGAAGCTTAGAGGGTGCTATGTCCCTCAGCCATTCCAAAAGAAGGTAAACACAGAGAAGGAATTACTTCAAAATAATTTGTGGCCTTGAGATCTGTCTAATGGGATGAATTACTGTACCACAGGAGACCCACAAGATTCTTGAGAAATACTGCCAGCATAGACTGAAAGAGATTACAAAATGAAAGAAGATTGTTAGACCCCTGAAATACTACCGGCAGAAAGTGGGTCAAGAGCCCAGAGAATGGAACTGAGAGCTCAGGGGAAGAGCCGAAAGCCACAGAGAATTATTCCCACACTTTGAAACCCAGAAGAGACTGCCTAAATGAATTTCAAAACTTCTTTGAACCAGTGACTCTCTTTTGTTTTCTTTTTCTCTCCATTTCTCCCCATAATGTCTGTAACTCTACCTTCTTGACGCCTCACCATTTTATTTAGATTAAATTTTTATTTAGTATTGCAGATCCACAGATGATAAGAATTATTCCTAGGAGCCACATCTGTACTGATTTAGATGCTTTAAATGATATGACTTTGAATTTTGAGATGATGTAGTACTGGAATAAGACTTATGAGGAGCTTAAATTCGATTAATGTATTCCACAGATGGAACAGTTATAAATCTTCATGGGGCCAGAGGATGAAGCAGGAGATACAACTATATGGTCTTCCAGAATATGTGAATAATGTGTACAATGACATCTCATTCCCATGATTACACAATTCTGTACAGTACCGTTGACCTTAAGATAGCAGATCACCCAAGCCTGAATGTAATCTAATCTAATCACAAAAGAAAAGGACTTTTCTACCCAGTGGCAGAAGGGCAAGAGGATTCTACATGTCACTGTTGACTTTAAAGATGAAATATACATGAGCCAAGAAATGCAAATAATCTCTAGGAGCTGAGAACTACCTCCAGCCGTAGCCAGCAAGATAACAGGGACCTCAGTCCTACAACCACAAGGAGCAGAACATCACCACATTCTGTTAACGGTTGATCCTGGGAGCAGACCGCCTCCCCTTCAGAGGCACCAGATGAAAGCCTCAGCTCATTGCCCCTAGCTGAGGCACTTCAGTTTTGAGAGAGCAGAGTACAGCTGAGCTCACATTTTTGCCTTCAATAACTATAAAATAATAAATGTTTTAAAGCACTGAATTTGTGGTAAATTGCTACACAGCAATTGAAAATGAGTATGCTGGAAAAAGCAAAAACTTTGCAAAGACGTTGTCTTCTTTTAAAGTACCATTGGAAAAGAAATAAAATCTTAAAAAAATATAAAGTACCATCAGAAATCATCTTGCTATAGGAATGCTATGATTTTAATGAAGTGACATGTATTTTCAGTGATTACAGAAATAATTTGTATTGGAATTAGAAATAATTTGTATGTGGATTTAGAAATGAAGAAATGAATCCTAATGATTTCCTTTTCACATTGAAACTTTAAAAATATAAAAACACAAGTTGAAAAGGAATGAACAGGGTTAATGAAGAAGAGATTTTGATTCTTAAAACTTTCTTAATTTAACAAATGTTTTTTGAGCACCTACCATGTACCCGACTCTTCATGAGCCTTGGCAATGTAAAATAGACCAGGCATAATTGCTATCCTCAAGAAGCCCTTGAACAATAACCCTAATAATAATGACCAGCACTTACTGAATACAGTTTAGGTGCCAGGTGTACTTAAGATTTTATCTGCATTGTCCTGTCAACAAACAAGTAAGTCCATGGTAAAGGTCATGTTAGAATAATATACTAGGCAATACTTATGATACAAAGGAAATTAATAAGCTCATGAAGAAGACTGAGAAAGTTTAGGGAGTTAAAGACTAAGGACTCACAAGGCAAATAAGGCAAAGATGAGCTTTCAAAGCAGAGAAAATAGTGTATATAAAGTCTTGAGGGATTGAAACAGGTTTATTTGGTAAAGTTATAGGTACACTAGTTCAGCATGAGAAAAGAAGACAACATTGGAAAGACAGGCAGAAGTCAGTCAATGGAAGAACCTGTATGTTTAGCTAAGGAATATATATATAGCACAAGTATAGACTCGTGCTAACTGTCCCCAAAATATTGCCACTTTGGTTGTAAGAATAGACTCTTTTCTCTTTGCCACCTACTCCCTCATTTTTATATTCAAGGAGGCTGACCTCGAAGAAAATGCATACCAAAAAATTGGTTTTTTTTTAAACCCTGGTGAAAAACTACTCTGTGAATTTCACCTGGTCTTACCCACTTATTTTAACCACTGTTAATAGGGAGAACCAAAGATGTTACACTATCTGCTTAAGTCCACTAGAAAGATGCTGTGCTCAACTATTCTAACTCACACTCCAGAAATCTTTCCACTATGCCTTAAGTTATTTTTATAATTTTTACTTAACAATGTTTGAAAATTGAAGAAGTTTTTGTCTTTCAAAGATCTGGAATGTTATTTTAAAAATAGGTAAATCATGAGAGATTCTGGACTCCGGGAAACAAACTAAGGGTTATAGAGGAGAAGGGGGTTGGAGAAAGGGGTAACCAGGTGATGGGTATTGAGAAGGGCATGTGTCGTGATGAGCACTGGGTGTTGTACACAAATAATGAATCGTTGAACACTAAATCAAAAACTAATGATGTACTATATGTTGGCCAACTGAACATAATTTTAAAAAGTAAATCTTTTGAGGCAAGTGCTCAGAATGAGTTATACAGTTTTGTAAATCCAATATAATACATATAACTAAAGTAATTGGTTCTCAATTTTTTACTCAAAAGATGGAAGAAATAAAACAGATGAGAAAGAAGAGCATGAAAAATACTAAGCTCGATCTTTGAAATGTAAACCTTTTGGTTGGCAATAACCCAGCCATACCAGAGTCCTCTACACAACCACAGTACCTTAGAGACCTGGGCTGTGAAAAGATAACTGACATTAATCTTCCTCACAAAATCTTAGAAAATTTTATTCTCTTCATAATAAGAATACCATGCTCAGGAACACCACGGAAGGAGTTTGGACTCCTCTTAAGCCTGACATAGCAAAAAACCAGCATCCAGATTTTCATAGATGAGTGACCACAATTATAATTGCTTCTGTAACTCTTTTTTATCCACGCACACACACCCGTTTCCCATCATTATATTAATTCACATTCCATAGTTATAATCTATATTCTTTGACAAACTGGGTCTTCCAGTATTTCCTTTTTGGTTTTCCTATATTTTTTTTAAAATGTATCATTTCCCACGATAAATCAGTCATAGTCTTAAACCAATCCAGATTCTCTAGTACCCTCCCCAATTATGTCAACCTTAGAAGATAATAATCCAATACCCAATATCCTCACATAAAAATGTTCAGGAGCATGGCTTTTATATAAAAAAAAGTATTCATTTTCTTAAAGATTTTATTTATTTATTTGACAGAGAGAGAGAGACAGCAAGAGAGTGAACACAAGCAGGGCGAGTGGGAGAGGGAGAAGCAGGCCTCCCGCCGAGCAGGGAATCTGATGCGGGGCTCAATCCCACGATCCTGGGATCATGACTTGAGCCAAAGGCAAATGTTTAACAACTGAGCCACCCAGGCACCTCCAAGGTGTGCATTTTTTCGCTTTCCTGTATCCATCACAATAGTTATAACCAGACGGAAGACAGAGGAGAAGGCCAACAAGTTATCTTCATAAGAGAAGTTTTTCTCACCCTAAAAGCTATCTTTGAAGTGAAGAAAGAGATTGATTATTTAAATAAGACTTTTTAAGACTAGGGAAGTTTACTTTTTTATTCAGGTAATTCTTGAAGTTTACTTCTTTATTCAGGTAAGTCTAGAAAAGAGAAAGAGAATGAATAAAATAACTCCATGGCAATAAATTCAAAATTGTGAACAAAATGTTTTATAAAATTTAAATAGATGTAGCTATCAAAGAAGTTGAAAATATCCATTGCGGGCAATTATATTAGTGTTGAAGATATTTGCAGCTTCTTTTTATGATACCCTATCCCTAAAGGAGATTTGTATATTCCCAGTCTCTATAGCCATTAGACTTCTCGTGGTCAAAGAAATGGAAGCAGGAGAGATGTGGCCCCTCCTCCAGGAAGAAATTTTAGGAGCCATGACACTGTTCACTATGAACTCTTCCCTTCAGCCATGTAAATGGTTGTGTTACAGAGGCAGAGGTGAGGTGAACAGAACCATGACTGACCCATAAGGGAAAAGAAGTATGGAAATATGAGACACACATAAACCTTTCTGTGAAAGCCACTCGAGTGTTAAGGTCATTTATTATTACAGTCTAACCCGGACTATCTGAAAATAAGAGTGAATTTCCTGTTTGCCTAATGCAAAGATATCTCTAAATAGTCAACATCAGAAGTATGTTCCCTGGGATAAAGCTAAGGATGTCCACTATCAACAATACAATATAATATTGTATCAGAGGTCCTAGCTAGCTCTGTAAGACAAGAGCAAAAAGATGAGAGAGAGAGAGAGAGAGAGAGAGAGAGAGGGAGGGAGAGAGAAATACAGACAGATAGATATGAAATAAAATAACACTGCCATTTTCCCAAGAGAACCGACAGCCAAATAACAAGTAATCAGAGGATTCAGCAATGTTGCTAGATGAATGGCTAATGTAACAACAAATGCAGAAAATTAATTGCAGGGGCACCTGGGTGGCTTAGTGGGTTAAAGCCTCTGCCTTCGGCTCAGGTCATGATCCTAGGGTCCTGGGATCGAGCCCCGCGTCAGGCTCTCTGCTCAGCAGGGAGCCTGCTTCCTCTTCTCCCTCTGCCTGCCTCTCTGCCTACTTGTGATCTCTATCTGTCAAATAAATAAATAAATAAAATCTACAAAAAAAAAAAAAGAAAAAAGAAAATTAATTGCATTCTCATATACTAAAAACAGCCAAAAAGTGAAATTTTTTTAAGTTTCCATTTATAACAGCAATAAGGTACAAGAGTTAAATCTAACAAAGATGTCACAAAGAAATGATAAAATATTATTGGAAAACATTGAAGAAGATCTAAGTAAATGAAAATCTTCACCCCAAATTAATCTATTATATCATTCAGTTACATTCAAACTGATGGAACGTCACTTCATTGAAGTTAAGAAAACTTATTATCAAACGTATAAGAGTGAGAAAAGACCCAAGAAAACTAAATATAATATTGGAGAAAAATAGTAAGAGTCAAGATAAATAAATACAATACTGAAGGAAAAATAATAAGGTATGGAGAATCACCCTACTGATATCTTGGCTAACTATAAAGTAAAAGCAATTGAGACAGTGTGGTATTGGCAGAGGAATTTAAGAAAAACAAGTCAGAAAGACATCCCAGAAATAAGAGTCATGGATATATGTGGAATGGACATGATGAAAATAAGATTATCGTTCATAAGAGAATATATTTACGTGTTCACGATTAGAAGAATAAACTGCCGGGGAAAAACTAATAAACTGGCTATATTGAAGTTTTAACCTAATGTGCAGCAAAAGACGCTATGAAAGAAAGAAAGTAAGAGGGAGGGAGAGAAGAGAAGAAGGAAGCCGTGGAAAGGATATTTGCATATTTGATATTCATATTTGATATGCATATTTGATATTCATCGGCAGAATATTAGTAGCCAAAGTACATAATCATGTATAATCAACTAAAAAGTACAACTCAGTAAAAATGAGCAAAGAATTTTAAAAAAGTAAATTTCTAGAAAAGAAAAACAGAATGGCCAATAAACTTATGAAATTATGATAAAGCCTTAGTAATCAGAATTAAATAAAATGCAATTTCATACCCCATAATTGGCAAAAGTTTAAAAACCTGACAATATGAAGTAATGGGAGATCTCAGGTATGACTCAGAGGTAAAATGCTACAATCACTCAGGAGAACAATTCGATCTCACCTAGTGAGGTGAAGATGTGCATTCCCTGTGACCCAGCAATTCCACTCCTAAGTATGTACCTCAGAAAAACTTTCCCACAGACAACTGTGAGACAGGCAAAAGAGGGGTCACTGCACTATTGTTAATGTTGATGAATCTTTCATCTATAACATGGGGATAAAATTTAATACTTACCTCATGGGGTGCTTGTAAGAAATAAATGAGTTAAGACTTGTAAATTCTTAGACCAGTACCTGCAATAGTGCAAGCGCTAAGTGTTATCTGTTGTTAATAAATCCATTTCTAGGGCTCCCCTTACAGTATTTTAATTCTCAACACCTACTAAACTATGCTCAAAACTTGAGATATTTTCCTTTGCAAGCTTTCTTCTCTCACAAATGCCGACCTCATTTAATGGGTTGTGCCCTGGGTCCCAGACAAGTTGGCTTGCCATTTAATAAGTCTGCAGCCAGGCCTGCTGTGATCTGGGTGGGACTTGCTCATCCTCTCAGGTCATGTTTATGTTAAACCTCTTCTCCAGAGGTGAGCTGGGCAACCATCCCATCTTACATTTTCTCTGGTGAGGTCTGCCAAAGTTCTTGAAACTATTTTGATCTTTCAGATCAACGAATGATAAACTATCCCAATGGACATTCAATTTTACCACTTAACAGGACTGTTAATTGTAAGGTTCCACTCTACATAAATGTAAAAGGAAAAAAGTGAGGGAAGGAAGGAAGGGAGGGAATAGAGAAGAAAGGCGGGAGGGAAGGGAAGTTGAAAGAGATTCCAAATATTTTTCAAAGAAGGAAAAGCTATATATAATTAACAACATTGAGAAATGCTTTTGTCAGCCATATTCAAAATTTCAACCTGACTTAATTTTGCATTCCATCCTTGCCTACAGCACTTTTACAATCTTTTCCCTCTTTGAGCAATTACTCCCACTCCCTCAGAATCATGCCTTTTTAAACTCTTAATCCTATAAACAAATCAATATTAAAGATTAATGGGTACTAACATGAAATGTGTCATTCTTTCCAAATAGCATGTTCACATTTCTAAATGGGCTCCTAAAATGCATACAATCAATTCACCAGAATTCCCTAAGTGTCAATTCCTTCAGTGTTACAAGTTTTAGTCATGATGGCCATTGAGTATGGAGAAATGACTCAATTATAAGTAAGATTAGTTTGGCAAGTACCCTCTATCCTACCCCCAACACATTCCATGTTATAATCACCAGGGAGAAGGCATTAGCTTAATTTGAGCATAAACGACATAATTCTTCTTAATGACCAATTTATTTATTTTAAAATATTTACAAAGCATTATGGTGTTTCGCACAAGTATTAACCCGCTTAGTTACAAACCATTACTTGATTTTTTTTTTTTACCCTTTATTTAACTATACCTTTTTTCAATTCTCACAGCTAAGACCTATTCTTGTCCCTTAGTCTTTCCCCCTTCCTCAAAACCGATGGAAAATAAAGGTGTGAGTTCAGGGTCCATGTCTTGAGGGGGAAGAAGGTGGCAAGAGGTTGGCTAATAGGAAATTGGGAAACAATCTGAGATTCAGGAGGTTATGACACAGATGTCCAAAATGAACTAAACCTCCCAATACAAAGATGCTTTCTCTGGAGTTCATTTGCTAAAGCACTGAAGGATTATATATCTCCCTTCTCTTGGGAGAAGCTGCTTGCTGAAAGAATCTGTGTGCATGTTTCATGATGGGTTTATACATGGAGGGGGACAATCACATACCAGTTCTGTGATCTTAAGTGATATATATCACAGTATGGTCATGAATGAGGAACACTAAAAATCAACCCTTATTTAAATTGTCAAAAGGATGAAAACCACATAGAGAATTAATAAAATGCTATTTATTCAGACTTGATCTCATTAAAAAAAAAAAAAAGAAAAGTCAGCTACTGTCAGTTTAGTTTTGGAAGGCTGAAAGGGCTTTGAAAGGAGAGTGGATTTTGGAGAGTGAAAGGAGAAAAATCTTAAAGTCTTCGATTAGTCATTGTTCTTTTATACAAGAATTCTTCTATTACAGTGTTATCTGGGGAAGTGGGACAGGAAGATTTTCTGATTGGCTTTTGGCAGCCTTAGATTGGTATCCACTGATACACAAAACTTTCCAGGCTGGTTAGGGTCAAAATGAGTTTTCTTGTTTCAATACAAAATCATCTGGTCCTCCACTTTAGGGTTCAAGTTTTAAACAAGTTATTCATAAGTGTAAGCTATTTTTCCAGTAAATTCACTTGTAATGATTTTTCATTTACCTTTATTGTCTCATGCACCCCAATTACATAAGCTTTTACAAATCAGTGGTTCTTTCCATTGTTCAGAAACTCCTCATTCAGCACTTAATAGAAAGTTTGTGCGTAAAGTGTCATTAAAAATAAATGCACGATAAAACAGGTCAATAAAATAACTTGATTTAATTATATTATGAATTAATAAGACAACCAAAATGTTACAAAAAACAGATATATGTTTTTTTTTATTCAGTCCAAATGCATGACATTTGAAAAATAATAGTAATCCCAGAATCTGAATATCTAATCTGATGAGCTCTATTCTTTACTAAGTCCTTAATTTTTTGTTTTTTGCTCTTGGAAACAAAGTTCCCTAAGAGGTTGTTGTGTTTTTTTTTTTTTCCTTTTTTATTTATCAACAAAGGACAAGTAAAAAGCTTCTTTTTCTCTTGGTGAAATGGTGTATTAGTAATATTTTAAATTAGTGTTTCTTCCAACATGCCAGGAATGCCAGTAATCCTCCCTGCTAGGTATTATGAAGACTGTTGCAATTCCCCTTTCAAATACTCTAATCACTTCATTCTGCATTTGCGTCTTTATGCTCTTCAGCTGTGTCTCTTCCCAGGACCACTTTAAGTCTTTTAAATTTATAGTTGTAAATGCTGATTCATTCCTGCCTTTCATCATAAGTCAACTCCTCCTAGACTCCTCAATTATCCACAGAATCTTAGTTTCAACATTTCCCAACTGGATTGCATAAAAGTAGTTAAGTCGATCCAGATTTGCTTGTTAATACTACCAAAGACATTCACTTAGTGAGTTTGTACTCCAGATGAGACACTTTGCTAAGGACTTTCCAGACACCTTTCCATCCAATCTTCCCGGTAATTCTATAAAGTAGAAATTACCAAGGAAACTAAGACTTGGTGATTTCAGGAACTAAGAGCTTTCATTTAATCACGCAGATAGCAACTGGGGAACCAGTATGTAGGCAATTTGACCCCAAAGTCTGTGTCCTGCCTTAAACATTCATCAAGTGATGCCTGAAAACTGTCTGCACCATAATTACCTGGAATACATAATAAAAATATAGGCTCTGGGCCCAGTCTAGCCCTTCTGAATTAGTATCAAGAAAAAAAACTAGAAATATACATTTTTAACAAGGCCGCACATGAGTCTTATGCATACCAAAGTTTGAGAATCACTGAACTGCAAAGCTCACGTCTTATGTATCTCTTGTCTCCCTCACCAAGCACAGTATTTGGCTAATAGATGATACATGCTTGATGAACTAAAAGCAGCTAAGCCTACCATAATGAAATGGTATTGATATAGCCTTTGGCTCTTCAGGAAAAGGTTCTATAAAAACACTAGGTGAGATTAGTATTTTTACATCAAAATTGAGTACTCCCAACATTGGCACTAGCGAGATCCACTCTCATTTAGTGTACACCATAATGAGGCCTCATACCATGGGTTCTGTTATGGGGAAAGTTGGGGGAAGACTGATAGAATATCTAAAGACCATCCATGATTTAAAATCATGTAAGCCTCAAATTTAAAAAATTCTCTTGCTCCAGATATCTTGTTTTAGTTAATGGTTGCTTAAAACTAACTTCCATCTTCCTATGGAAGTACTGACCACCCCTTCTGTAGCCCAATAATGTGATTGTTAAAAAGGTTTACTATGAATCATTCTCTCAAGCAGCCATCTGCTAGTGACATAATTAGTTATGTGCATAAATAAAACCACAGCTACTCAGCGAGAGCCTTTGACTTAGTGTAGTGGTAAAACTGGTGGCTCTAAAAGGTAAAATTTAAACATACCTCTTATTGTGGGAAGGAGGACGTGAGAGTGCTGACTGTGGTAAGAGGAGTCCATGCCACTGATTCTCTTTAACCTTCAGCTTTACGGGAAACAGTACTAAGTCAATTGTTAAGATAATGAAAAAATCTTTTCTAGGTAATTAAGAACGCTAAAAAAATAAATAAATAAATGAACTCTCAAAATTCCAGCTCTGTTTACTTACTCAGTATCCTGCTGGCTAGGTTTTGTAAGGGATGGAAAATTGGGAGATATACATACAGATAGAGGTAGAGATAGAGATACACACACACACACACTTCTCCACTGACCCTCTTTAGGATAGACAGGAAATGATAAAGAGAGCTACAGAAACCTTTGTATTCAGGATAGTGACCTCTGAGTAAAAAGCAGCCTGGGTACAAAGACATGTACAGTACATGTACAAAGACATGTATCAGTGACAACACGGGTTCCCTTAGCCCTTCCTCTGGAGAAATCACAGTCTTAGTCCTCAAATTAAGGCTCCTCCATTAGGCAGCCAAAAATAATCAGTATTACACCCTCCAAAGGAGTATTTGCCTTTAGATGTTTTTCTGTGCCAATTAAGCTTCCAATTCTGCTTGCTTGCACACGCAGGGAGATGACATTAAACCCTCTTTCTCCTTACTTCCTTTTCACAAGCGTAATGTGTGACAGTGCCCCATGATGATCGTTTACTTCTTATTCCAAACTATTATCCAAAATGCAATTCTTTCTGGAACTGAAGCTATCTTACTTTTCATCACACATCTAACTGAGTATAATATTCATATAACTTAGTAAACTGCTCTTGGGTAATTCATACTGAATTAAAGGTTTAGGTTTAGAGCACCCCAGCTCACCTGAAGCCCTCTTAATAAGGGAAGACAACTATATTTTTTTTTTTTTTTCACAACAGTTTCATACTCAAAGAACTCTCTTAAGATTTCTGTGGCTGTTTCCTTATTGTCCCTTTCCTTCCAAACTGAGTCATGGGCCAGATGTTGTTCTGCGTTCTTTTCCCCCATTACTTCCTCACAGAGGGCTCAGAGGCCTCAGGTAATTCTTGCCTACTCCTCGGGCCTGTCCATGATTTCCTCTTCTTGTGCTATAATTACTCACAGCTGCCTTGTAGATTCCTTTCCTTGGTTAATAGCCAAGAGTCCTCTAGCTCCTAAGGTGTAACCAGAGTATTATTAGTCTCTTGTTCTTGGATGAAACACAATGAAAGTACAACCATGTACTGAGAAAGAAGCAGTGAAGAAGTGTCTTGGGACCAAACATTCCCAAAAATTGGGGGCAGACCACTGGGCAAAGTTTCCTAAAATCCAAGATTTCAGGGCAAGTCCCATCAGATACATGCAACATGGTAGATATATAACAAAACACGTAATTAACCAGTATACTAAGAATAGAGAGATCAAAGGAGTAGAAAAACCCCATAATGTATCTCAGATACAAGAGAAGAGACACCATAAATCATAGATAAGGAGATAAGGCTGAGAAACTTGAGTTTTGGAAAATACACATTTTGGATATTCAGTAAGTATAAATTATACATGGATTAGAGTTACATTTAGTCAAATATACATACATAATCTGAAAGAGAATTTTCTAAAATAAAAGCAATAAAAGTAGTAAAAAGAAAAGTTTAAAAATTTTTAATAACCCAAAAGATGGAAAAACTAAACAAAATCTGAATAAAATTTTTACAATACTTTGCAAATACAACAAAGGGCTCATACTTATAAATAATAACTCTAAGACTCGATAAGTGAACAAAGATAATGGGTGGACAATGTATAAATCTGCAAATGGATAATAAATGTTTGAAAAAAGTGTTCAATTGTATTAATAAAGAAAAATGCAAAGTAAGTAAAAATGGGATGCTACTTCAATCCACCAAATAAGAAAAAAGATTATTTTTAATACTTATAAGAGCTTAATAATATGAGCATCCTCATACACTGCTGGTAAGACAACTGAGAGAACCTATCTGAAGATAACATGGCAATGTATTTACATGTCTAATAACTTGTCATAAAAAAGTAAATAAAATATAAGACCAATATTTATGTACAACAATGTTCAATACAATTTACTTACAATAAAAATTTAAGACACATAAAGTCTGATATTTGAAAATAATTAAATTATGATGCATCTATAAATGAAATACTATATAACAAATAAAATCATGCCCAAAAGACTTAAGCGCTTATGTTATAATGAACATGAAGGGGGAAAAAATCACAAAATTCCTTGTAAAAAGATTCTTAACTCTAATTTTAAAAAACTATTTTGAGGCGCCTGGGTGGCTCAGTGGGTTAAAGCCTCTGCCATCAGCTCAGGTCATGATCCCAGGGTCCTGGGATTGAGCCCTGCATCGGGCTCTCTGCTCAGCGGGGAGCCTGCTTCCCTTCCTCTCTCTCTGTCTGCCTCTCTGCCTACTGTGATCTCTGTCAAATAAATAAATAAAATCTTAAAAAAAAAAAAACACTATTTTAACATTTCTAAAGGTTAGAAAGAAGTAAGCCAAAATGTTAACCAGCCACTCCAAGGCAGTGGAATCATGTGTGATTTATTTTTCTATTCTTTTTCCTGATTAGTACTTTCCACATTTTTCTTTAAAAAAAAAAAAAGCATAAAAAGAAAAAAAAAAAAAACAGAATAGCCACACAATAAGGAAAGGAAAGTTTGCTATGATTTTTTTCAGAAGATCAAGAATAATATAACAGAGAAAGTAAGGTACAAATATTAGTATAGCTTGGTTCTAGAAATCCACTTTAATAGTGAAAGTTGTATAAAATATTTCAAATATACATACTTTTATATACAAAATATAAAGATACACATCAAAAACCCTAGAGTTATTGACTATATGGGGATGGAAAAGATAGTAGAGATAAAAAGGAATAAATACAAAAATAAACTGTTCTCATAAAAGCATAAAACTGCTTCCTTCAATCATTAGCAAATATGTCCCAGTCTTGATTAAGGCAAACTAAATTGTAATTTTAAGATTCTATGTATGTTTAGGTTTCATTGTTTATTTTTGAAAGGTAAATATCTACTTTTCCAAGTTAAGTTTATAAACATTACATAATGAAACAACAGAAAATGCCATACTCCATCTACAGCTTGGAAATTTCCAGACTAGTTTTCTGCCACAAAATGTTCTTCTCCCTTTATTCCTATTGTTAATTATGAACCACGGTGGATCTACTTATGAAACTCAGGATGATGGGGTGCCTGGGTGGTCAGTCATTAAGCATCTGCCTTTGGCCCAGGTCATGATCCCAGGGTCCTGGGATGGAGGAGCTTCCCTGCTCAGTGGAAAGCCTGCTTCTCGCTCTCCCATTCCCCCTGCTTGTGTTCCCGCTCTCACCATCTCTCTCTCTCTGTCAAATAAATAAATAAAATCTTTAAAAAAAAGAAAAGAAAAGAAAAAAGAAACTCAGGATGATTGAAAGGCCCCTCAAAAAAATAACCAAAAACTGATTTAAAATACTATTATTATATTTACGTATATTTATAAGAGAATTTTAAAGTTCTACCAACTCTAAATGTGCATCTAATTGCCATTCCAGTTAAACCTGAGGGAGTAAGTAAAAATGGGATGTATATACCCAAAGGATATGACAGTAACTTCAGAATATTACAGGTCAATTTGGTCTTTATAGAAAGAGTAGAAACAAAAATGAAGAAAAGTAAGCATCATTTCATTGTAAGAGAAGCAGTTGTTTTTATTCCTTTCTTCTTAGGTATAAGTACCTCACAAATGGCCTCTATTCACAGAAGAATTAATAATGTCCATCTTGCAAGTCAAAAAGTTTCTTTCAAACAGTTTTGTTTGGCAATCAAATTGAATGTTACTCATTTGTTGACAGAATAAATACATGATTACTAAATTAGTTTAAAATTCATCAGACCTAAAAATATTATATGTGCCCAGAATTTATAATTCACTATCTTTATTAATAATGATTTTCACTCCCTAAGCCATCAAAACTCACTAAGATTTTCATGAGAAAACAGTCTCATAAAAACTATGCTATAAAGAAGTACTAAGAGATGTTGGACATTCTGAATGTCATTCAGCCCACTGCCTATTCTCATTCATTCCACACTTCATTTGGACTCTGGATCTTCGTGCTAAACTTCATAGTCTTTCCAAGATCATGTTTGACTATGTAAACTAAGAGTCTACATCAGTGAATACTGAGTTACAGAGTTTGGTAGGAATTTGTGTTATATACAAATTAGAAGAGTAGCTAATCATGTTTGACATTAGAACAACAGAAAACAAAAGTTTACAAATAAATCAACCAACTATGTAGAAAGAGAATACCACTTCATGGTAAGCATTAAATTTATCCAGAATAACTGATGTCAGGTAATAAGTAAAGAATGTTGAATTTTTCCCCCCAGGATACTGTGGTCTGGTTAACTTGCTGTCCTATGCAAGATACTAGCTTAGAGATTGTCTTAGTTTCTGGTTTTTTGGTACCACATGATACTTTATTCTTATTTCTTCCTTATTTCCTGAAAAAGACATATTCCTGGAATTTACATATATGTCCTTTTTTCCTCTGTACATTTAGCTTCAGCAAATCCCCTCCAAATGTAATTCCCTTCTAAGTGTACATCAGGAACTGAGAAAAAATAATTTTTTAATCCTTTAGCTGCTCCTTGTCTATAGGGTAAAATCCAAATTGTTTTATTCCACCATCTAAGATCCTACACTCCACCTTTTTCTACTTCCTTACATATCTTTCCACTCGTGTAAAAAGCTTCATTCATTAAACTATCCATTCTGCTTAAGAGAATGTAGCAGCAGTCCAAGTGTCAGCTGATGGAATCAATGGCAGGAATAGAACAGACACTTGAAGGTTGCTTTCGAGGTAGGAAACACTGAAATTTCTTTCTTGAGAAGTCCTAAGTTATAGAGACAAAGAATATGAAGGAATAGGAGAAAGAAAACTGAAAAATGATAATGCTATCTTGTACTAGTATTTGAGTGCTTCAGTTTTATATATATTGTAATCTCCTTAAAGTGAGAACATTTTTTATAGCTTTTCTTTATATGCTCACTTTTTTCATAGTGATAGCCACCCTGTAGGCATTCAGTAAGTACTTGCTGAATGAATAAACAACATCATTTGTCCTGATTGCTGTTTTATTACTATCTCCTTTTGCTTAAAAAATTATCTATGAATGTTCATGTTTATAATAAATACTTTACCTCTGAAAACTTGAATGGAAAAAAATTGAGAAGTCTGACATAGGGTCAGGGTCAACAATAACAGATAAAATATGAAGAGAGGGTAAACTGTAACAACCACCTGGGGAAACGGTTTGGCATTACCTTGTAAAGCAGAATGTGTGCATATCCCATACCCTAGAATTTCCAATCTTAGAGAAATTCTTATGTATATACTGGAGAGATTCTTATACATGTACTCCAAAGGGTTAGCAACGTTTGGAGTTTGTAATAACAAAATAGCAATGTAGTACCAATGTTTGTAACAATAAAATAGAATCAGAAAAAAACAAATGGTCATCTAAAAGAAAAAAGATAGTGATGTGTTCACACATGAAATAATAAAACAGTACAGATAAGCCAACTATGACTGGCAACAACATAGGTGCCTCTTACACATTTGATCAAGTGAACAAAGCAAGCATCAGAAGGCTACATACAGTATGACACAAATTTTGTAGCTCAAAACAAGCAAAAATAATACTGTATTGTTTAGGCATACATAATAATTTTTTTTTAATTTAAGGCAAGAGAATGATATATCTCTGTGTTGACTCTCAGGAGAGAGGGATAGTGGGGGAACCAAGTGGACAGGAGCAACTGGGCAACCACCCAGTTTAAATGTAAAACATGGGTAACATTTTTTAATTCAATGACAGATTCCTTGGTGTGCGTTCTATCATTACACCTTAGAACTTATATACATATGTTACATATATTCTTGTAACATAGCAGGTGACAAATTTTTAACTGAAAATAAAGGGAAAATGTTCAAAAAATGACAACCTGGAAAAAAACTTTGTTTTTTGAAAAAAAAAAAATTAGGTATAGTTATACATGAACATAACATGTAAGTCCTACCATAGAGAAAGGGCAACGGAAGAACTAATAGCAACAGATGACAGTGGGAGAGTCAGAATTACAATGAATTTACTGGATTCATTACTTGTTTTTACTTCATTAACTTTTTTTCCCCATCAAAGTATTCTGAACAATAAACTTAGTTTGTCCAACATATGGGAAGAATTAGACAGAAAATCTTTTATTTCACATTGTCATGCCCAGAACAATCTCTTTGTTTAACCAGAACACTGGCTTTGTCCTCAAATTTACCAGGGACAAGTAGGAGGAGAGAAGTTATGACAAACATAAATTCAAGTGTTTTTGTTTAGTTTTTCTATGTATTTTTGTAGCAATTTTTTCACCGAGAATTCTTTCAGAAATTTGTTATCTGACTGTGGTACAAAACCTTTACTCTTTGACTTAATATGAAAGTGATTAGAGATGCAATGTACCTTGAAAAACTGGACCTCATTATTTCTCATCTCCTTTCAAGAGATTTTTGTCACTATTGCTCCACTCCTTGAGGGTCTCAGCATGACAAGACCCTCATGACATCATGACGGTAATCATACTTGCCAGTCTCTCTGAATCCACATGTCTCCTTCAGGAAATCATTCTGTTGCAGAAGTAATGTTTTCATCACCAAGTCACATCAAAAGTAAAACATGTCCTTGAATAACAACAGAACACTGCTAACAACAGTGACTCTTATATGAATGAATTTAAAATATTTACTTTTCTATTGCAAGGGTAAGTTTTGGATCATCATATTTTAGGGGATATGTCTTAAATGTCTCTTATTCCTCAAAGGAAGAGATACCAGTGAATGAAATATGAGTGAATATGAGTAAGAGATATGACTGAACAACATGTTTTCCAATCATACAAATCTATTGATTACTAACAATTAAAAGAAACCCAGAGAAGTTCTGCTTCATTAGCATCTCTAAATTTTTCATTTATTCACTGTAGGAGAGAAATTAATAAGAGGACAGCATAGAAATTTAGCAGCTAGGAGTTAACTAGAAATTCCTGGACCTCCTAAATGACTTGAAGAGTCCTGTTCCTTCCAATTCTTTATACCCTGGTCCCCTTATCTTCTCTTACTTTGGCTCATTCAAATTTACAGAAGCAAACTGAAGAGACAGTAACTCCTTAAAAGCTAATAAATGCCACATCAATAAATATTTCCTGAATAGGACAGTAGATTAAAAATAAAAATCTGCATCCCATGCCCTAAACAGCTTGAGAATCAGAATCTTTTAAAGGAATCCTTCCATGCTGTGAAGACTTCTTTATCCAGTCTACCTGACTTATGGTCATTTAGCCTCCAGTGATAGGAAATGCCTCACTGTCAAAGGAGGCCCATTCCATCAGCTGACAGCCTAGTTGGTTAGAAAAGTCTTATAGTTTACTAGTAAACTACAATTTACAGCTTTGTAGCTTGCCTACATTCACTCTTTACCAGCCTATTATAATAACAAGACTGTCCTCATGTCTACATAAGGATTTTAAAGTAATGCCTATTTAAAATCTTCCCTTTTTCTTCTTTGTTCCGCTATAATGCTCCCCAAAGGACACGGTTTTCGTTTTTTCTTCAGGTTTCCCATTTTTCTCCTGCATTGTATTTTGTCATTCAGAAGCAAATGTAATATTTTAGAAATGAATCGCCTTATACTATAGACCCTTAGCCTTCTATTACTGCAACCAAACATGATGATAGCTTTTTTGTAATCCAATATTCAACCAAGTACCTACTAAGCGCTTGGTTTAGGCTAGGCCTTGGGGATTCAGAAATCAAGCAACCCCTGCCCTCATTTGGCTGCATTAAACTATTTGCTCATGGGAAGCACATGATCAGTTAAAATCCCAGCTCTTCTGCATTCGTGTCTCTGCAAGAAGATCACTACCTCCGTCTCCTAATGCGTAGAGAAACTGACCTTTAACACGGATGTTCACTGACTTTAATCACAGCATTTCCTTTAGGAGTGATAGTTTTAATTCTGGTTATCAAAACTGTATACTCTATTTGTTATTTCTTTAAAGCAAAGATTAGGGGAGCAAAAAACTTAGCTCTCTCATCTTCTCAGGTGGCTTTTATAAAAATGAGTAATGCAGTGAAGGACAGATACATATAGTGAGACTTCTACCTTTCTGCTCTCTGTAAATCATCATGCAGCACACCTTAGATGCAATGTTTTTAACCAGATAAGATTTTATTACTTCTTTTTTTTTTAAATTTATTTATGAGAGAGAAAGCACAGGGGGAGGAGTAGGAGGAGAGGGACTGAGCACAGAGCCCAAATGAGGGCTCTGAAGATGGAGGATGCAGGGCTCAGTCGCATGACCTTGAGATCATGACCTGAGCTGAAACCAAGAGTCAGATGCTTAACTGACTGAGCCACCCAGGTACTTGGAATTTATTGCTTCTACCATTCATCTTACATTGATCAATTGATTCACAAATGAAAATTAAGATATGTTGTACACATATTCTCCTGGTTTGCCATATTAGCCACTCGGCTACAAAAGGACATAAAATTTTTTATGCCATGTTCTCAGTGAACTCATTTTGAAGCTTTGTGATGTAACAATTCTCCAAAGTACTCAGAATTTTTTTACCACTCCATTCAACACTTTTGTTAGGGACTGAGATTATCGTTTGAGGTCTATTCTTCTCAATACCCTTCTTTTCATCTTCTGAAAATTAAACAATCTACATTTTCTGTTACTTTTCATCTCCCACCCTTCTCCCTCCAAAATTCTGGTTCTTCTGGAAGCAGGAGGTCAATAATGGACTTAGAGTGATAGCAGGAGGATCCTCAGGCTCCCAAGCAATGACTTTGAAACTCCTTTCAGTTCCCTTTCAAACTCTTCAAGTGAAAACTTAGCTCTAGTCTAATAACTAAAGCAGATACAGCTGCTGCTCTAGTTGAAGGAAGGAAATAGAGCCCCTCTCCTAGAACCTTGCTTCTCCCACATAAACATGCATGTGAATCTCACAGGAGGATCTTGGTAAACTGCAAGTCCGGAATCAGCAGGTCTGTGGTAAGGCCCACAAGTCTGCTCTCTACCACGTTCCAGGTGATGCTCCCGGGAGCAGCCTTCATGTAGCAGGACCCTGGGCCATCTTCACTGTATTTCTAGGGTTCCCCCAAAGAATTACACTTATGTGGCTCTAGCATTTCCACCTGTTTACTCATAATTACATATCATCATCTCATGCTATGGTACGTACAATTATGTATTCCTCCTCCCCGAAGATGTCTGTGTCCTAATCTCTGGAGCTTGTGAAATATTACATTATACGGCAAAGGGGAATTAAGTTTGCAGATAGAGTAAGTTTGTTCATCAGCTGACCTTAAAATAGGGAGATTGTCCAGGTGGATCTAACGTAATCACAAGATCTCTTAAAAATAGAAACGTAACTCAGAGTCAAAGATGTGACTCTTACTGAGTCACTTATTATGGAGATACTGTATTGCTGGCTTTGAAGATGGAGGATGGAGCCTGGATCTAAGGAATGTGAACAGTCTCTAGAAACAAAAAAAGGCAAGGAAACAGATTTTGCCCTTGAGCCTCCAGAAAGGAACATAGCCCAGATAACAACTTGATTTTAGCCCCATGACTTGTGCCAGACTTCGACCCCATAGACCTGCAAGATAATAATTTGTGTCGTTTTAAGCCCCCAAACTTGTGGTAATTTGTTACAGCAGCAATAGAAAATGAATATGTCCTTCTCAACATGGTTTTTCACCAGATAACTGAAGAGCCAATTCTAATGGCCTATATAATGACTTTCTCTTTAAAAAAAAAAAAAAAAAAAAGGATAAAATTTGAGTGAATTTCTCCCTGAGTTGCTACTTCATTTTCACACTATGAGTTGTATAACTGCTCCAATGGGTCTCTTTATGTAGAAGTCCATGATTTCTGCATATGACAATAGAGTATACATTATTAACTCTGCATCTGGATGTAAAAAGAAAACAAATTGTTAAAAAAATATATGTAACTAAATAAATAAAAAGAAAGCAATATTTTGCTGGGTTTAGAAAAAGATTTACTACTCAAACTAATTGCCTAGGGTCTGACTTTGAAGGTTATGTTCTGTTTTTCAGTATTCAAAAATGTGTCACCATTACCGCTTTAGAAAAAAAATAACTGAAAACCCATAAAATGATTTTCATTACTACTTTTCTTCCTCATGGTATTTAAAGAGAGCCTTACCACAGTTACCACCAAATGAGTTTAAATGTCAGCATAGTAACTTTCCATAATTCTAAATTAGTTAGAATTTTGGTTGAAACAAACCAGTACAAGTAGTAAAATTGAAAGCATCAGGAGTCAGGCCTCTTACATTAACAATCTTTAATTTCCCAGAAATTTTCGGGCAAAGGAGGGGGGGAAATGTCAATAAAATTAAAGCATTCTAGGACTGCATGTCTCTAAACAATTGAAGCTGCACCATGAAACAGTTCAACAAAGGAAATTACCTAAAAATAGATGCACGCCATTTGCATGGCAAAATCTCCCCATAGCAAGTAATGAAACTGTCACAGAATGTAAATGAAACATCACAAAACCTGTGGATAAGCTTTGTCTACTCAGATATAGTGGCTTCTGCTTCACACATCATTCAATGACCTAAATGCAAGAAATGGTCACATCCAAGTGCCAGCAGGGCTAATGCTCAAGGTAAAATGTGTGTCAGCAAAGCTTATCACACTGTCTGCTCCCATCTCCCACTAGGAGGGGAGATCAGAGAAGAGGACAAAGGGAGGTCAGGGTAAGAGAGGCATCAAAGGACGCCTTAAAGGGAAAAAAAAAAAAAAAATCAGGGAAGAGCTCCAGCATAAGAACAAAATAGAATAAATAGAGGGGCATGGGACACTCTTCAATCAGGGTTTATAATTTCAAACAAAAACTCACCATGATTTTAGAAAAAAGACAATCTGTTGAAAAATGGAAAGGTTACTCACACTTCTCTGAGTTAAAAAACAGGTACAAATGAGGGCAAGGAACCATAGTCAAGACATTCCACAAAACCAACCCAGAGAAATCACCGTTGCTTCCTAATACTTAAGGCTGAATACCATGGGCTCCTCTGCCACTGCTTCTCACACTGGATATTAAAAGCCTTTGTTGGCCCTAAAAATTTGGTATTACTACCACTATTGCTGCCACCATCCATCACCAAAATGTATCTTCTCCAGAGTCTGCTCTTTTGAATCGGTAACTTCTGGAGAACCTGGGTGGCTCAGTAGGTTAAACGTCTGCCTTTGGCTCAGGTCATGATCTCAGAGTCCTAGAATTAAGCCCTATGCGGGCTCCCTGCTTAGCGGGGAATCTGCTTCTCCCTCTCCCTCTGCCCCTTCACCTGCTTGTGCTCTCTCTCTCTCTCTCTCTCAAATTAATAAATAAATAAGATCTTTTTTAAAAAATAACTTCTTATTCAAAGCTGGAGGAGGACACACTTGTCTGCTTGGTTGAATGTAGGTTATGTGCTGGGATCCTAGATAAAAGAAACCCTGGGAAAGCAAACATCAAACATTCTCAGCCTCTACCTTATGCAAGATGGTCTCTGCTTTTCTCCAAGACTAATTATAGGGAAATTCCAAAAATATAAGAAGGAACATCTTCCCAGATGTTGGTCAGCCCTCCAGTCCCTCAAAAAAATGAGGCAGATATCCATTACAAGAAACCCAAATTGAATGAAAGAGAGAGTGGAATTCATTTAGTGTTGATTTCATTCAAATAAGCCTGAAACATTTTAGAAGAACAGAAGACAGAAAACCTCTTTCTACTTTCCCACTACATCTGAGTCACTACCTGCTGTTCTAGAATATCAGTTGAGGGGCTCCTGGGTGGATCAGTTGGTTAAGTATCTGACTTCGACTCAGGTCATGATTTCAGGGTCCTGGGATGGAGCCCTACACTTCGGGGTCCCCTCAGCAGGGAGTCTACTTGTCCCTCTCCCTCTACCCCTCCCCCAACTGGTGCATGCCACGCTGTCTCTCAAATAAATAAATTTTTAAAATCTTTTTTAAAAAATCAGCTGATTCTGGGGTGCCTGGGTGGCTCAGTGGGTTAAAGCGTCTGCCTTCGGCTCAGGTCATGATCCCAGGGTCCTGGGATCGAGCCTCACCATTGGGCTCTCTGCTCAGCAGGGATCCTGCTTCCTCCTCTCTCTCACTCCCTGCCTGTCTGCCTACTTGTGATCTCTCTCTCTGTCAAATAAATAAATAAAATCTTTTTTAAAAAATCAGTTGATTCTTTGGGAAATTATAGTAATGAGTCAACCCCAAGGATGAGTCTGATTAAAATATTAAACGAACATAATACCAAATATGGACTTACTGAAGATTAAGCCCAACCTTAATTTTTTTTCAGGCAAAATATAAAATCAAATGTCTAGCTTTCTGGTAAGAAATAATAAAAATAGATTATTGATAAATCATACACTATCTTAAGCATTCAATCTTGCTGCATTAGCCTCTCTGTTTAATAAAAATACGCAAAAACAACCTAAGCAGAATTGAATTCTTACTCTGTGCCAAACATGATGCTAATTTTTTACAAAATTATTCTATTCTATCTTTATATACAATCTTATGAAAAGAGATCCTGTGACCATTCCATTTTAGAGATAAATTAACAGACCTGCTGCAGTGAGAGACTTGCCAAGGGTCACACAAAAAGAGCAAAATGAAGGTTCTACTCCACTTACATCTTCAAGTTCCAACCCTAACTCCAAAGCCCGACTCTGGCTAAAAAGTCCTGTAAAGAAAGCTCAGCAAAGTCGACCTTTCTCATTTTTGTTTTATTCATCATTCTCTCTTCAGTGTTAAAATGAACTTATGAAAACTTCAGCAACAAAGTCTGAAATTGCAATTGAAAGAACTTGTGCAAGTGGGGGCTATTCTAGCAGTGCAAGGCCCTGGGAAAAATATTTTTGCAGAGTCGTTACCGATATAATGTGTTCGATCTTAAAATACATTACAAAATTTATGGTCCTTATGAAGATTAGTAACTTATTGATAGTGATTTAGAATAACAGGTAGAAAAGATGTACTTAATTGTTTATTGTCTAATCAGTTCTTGTGAAGATTCTTCATAATGTCCAGATGCCGTCTCTTCCCATTCAGGTCTAAGAACTTTCTCTTTCTGTTCTTCATTATCAGATATCTTTCACTGTGAGACTATGTTATCATCACAGTGCCATAGTTCTTTGGAGCCCATCTGAACTGAAATAGCTCATATCTTCTTGTCTCCAAGGTTCTCTAATGCTGTTTGCATCATTACTCATGATGCTGAATTATTCCTCATGCTGCCTATAGATACTGACTTCCAGTGATTTACCCAAATGTTGCTAATCTTCTCAAACTATAAGTGCACAACACAAGTACAGTCTTACCCAGAGTATGTGGGAAATGTAAACAACAATTAATGTAGAACAACACATCTGACTATAATGCAATAATGTTGACCATCCTCCTACCTTCTGTGCACTACCCTATCAAGGAGGCATAGGATCCATAGGCGAAGTGAGAATGGTCCCTCTTATTCAAGAAATGTGCATCCCTTAATTTGCATGGCTCATTGAAAACAGCCTGACACATGACAAGGAACCTGGAAAGGAGTTAAGGTGGGTACCCCAGGTACCAGCAGGAGGGATGGGGAAGTGCATGAGGAAAGGATGCATACAATCCCACTCTACACAAGCTTTGGGCTGTACCATGTGCAAACATGTTTGGTTTTGTAAACGTTTCACTTTTTTTGCCTCTTTATTTCATTGTCTCTTATCTTCACTTTCATCAGTTCTCTTGATTCCCACTTTAAATATCCTGCTCCTCCTGTTCCATTATATATAAAATTAAGGAATTGGTTAATATATTGCAGTGGTTCCTATTTTGATGAATGCCTATATGATGCTGCCTCAAGAGCAAATTATTAAACAAACAAATGGACCAAATACAAAAAAAATCAAGAAACTCAATCTACTAAATATTTGCCTTTTGCTGAACAAATATATATGCTAGCGGACATCTGTTTGAATCTATCCTCCCTAGATATAAATTCATAGTTTTGATCTTATATTTTTGTGTTGGCATTAACTGTGATCCAAACACTCTTTGACAAAGCACCCTGTGTACAAGGATCACCGAAAAAAATAACATTTGCTGGAGACAAGTTAGATCAAATCATGGGGGGGATAAATAAAAAGTATACTTAGTATAAAATTAGCAAAAAAGTATAAAATTAGTAATGTTGAAAGGCTTTTGTGTTTCTGAGAATATTATATCTATGGTGAAAATAGTGTGTTTAGAATACAGAATTTTGTTATTTTCTGTTGCCTTTTTTCCTACAGAATAATACAGTTAATGTTTTATCAGATGTTTATCCTTGTCTTTTTCAGTATGTGATTTTATTTTTTTCTTAAACAGAATTCTAACTAGCCAAGTGTCATCTCTAATCCAATAATGAAAATAATAAGAAAAATATATAACAGAATTCTCTTAACAAAGTTTTAGATAGCAAAGGAAGATGCATTAAAAAAGATGCATTAAAAAAGATGCATTAAAGGAAGGGTGGGCAAGTGGCTATGTGTAATTCATACTGTGAGATACCTTCTCTGGTTAAATAAATGCTTAGTTTTGACAACATCTACAGAAAATTGAAACATAGGAAGAAAGAATCAGACATACTCCCCACAGAAATTCCTTTAATTTTTGATACAGGCCAAACTCTTCATCCTTGAGAAATAGTTTGTATAGAGAAGTGTCCTAAATTCTTCCAACAGTGCACTGCTCAGCTGCTCCAAGTAATACATTTTGTCCTTGTACGTGAGAAAGTGTTTAGTGAAACCAGATGGCCAACTGTTTTCCTGTCCTAAAGCACTTAAAACTGGCAAGAAGATATTTGAGGTCAAAAACCTCACAGATCCTAATGACATGAACAGACACTTGAAAACTCTGGTTCTTCTATAATTAGATTATTTCGATTATCCTCCTCCACCCAATTCTTATTAAGTCACAGTTTGTTATCTGAAAAATATTATTCTAATAAACACAGAGCTCAAATCTCCTTCATCCCCACCTTTGTGGAAGTCTGTACAAACTACACTGTCATTTAAAGCATTAAGAAACCAATAGAAAAATAAATTAGGTTTCAAACCAGCACTTACTCTACCCATCTTTATTACTGGATATCCTGAGTGTCACCCTTCAATATTCAACTCCGAGAGATCCACTCATGCACCAGGACATAGCCACACGATAAAATCTATGTGCAAAGACAAGTGCACGTTGCATGCCAGAGGTTCTTAAAGGAATCTCCCAGGGATTGTGTTAATATGAAGTTTCTGACTCAGCAGGTCTAGAGTGGGGCCTATGGATCTACATTCCTAATAAGCTCCCAGCTGATACCAGTGCTCCTGGACTGTGGACCATTTTGAACACCAAATTTCCAAGTCTAGACAATTTCAGAATTCTCCTGCTGCCATGCCTCCCAACTTCTCCCATGATGTTCCCAACCTCTTTCTCTTTTCCATGACCCACCTTTCACAACACCCCACTCCAACCCCTTCTGTTAGCTCTGGTGCGTGCATGAAGTTTGTAGTTTTGTCTACCTCTCCAGCCTCCACATTTCTCACTTCACGGGAAGATTCTTTCTTCAGTCTCTGGCCTCTAGAATCCCTTCCTTCATTTTGACATCACCTTCAGAGCTTCTTGGAGGTAACCAGTGTTTAGACAATAACAGTGGGAAGAAGGGGTAAAAGAAAACCCTAAAGTACCAAAAGGAAGTATAAGATATAAAAGGTACCTTTGGGGAATCTGAAATCCATTTGAAAGATATCAGATAATCAAACCTAAAAATCTTTTCAGTGCAAGCCTGCCTGTATGGACCAAGTGATCAACCAGTACTTACGAGTTCAGAGAGAAGAGTAGTTCATCACAATAACTAAAGTAGGGGAGCTTCGTGGGAAACTGGAGAGATAAACTCTACTTTCAAAGTTGTGTAGGGATTAAATGGGTGAAGTGGTGTAGGGATGACATTTCAGGAAGAGAGTAATACGAGCAAAGGTGCAAGGGAAGAAAAGTTTAAGCAAAGAATGTCACAGGATCAGTGAATTCACCCACCAGAAAGACACAAAGAGTTAATATGAAGTTCCTGAATGCCAAGTTAGAAAAGATTTATTTCTTTTCATAGGTGGTGGAAGACACTGAGCTTATAGAAGGAGCAACATGACTAGAATGATCTTACTTCCCACTTTTCCTGGGACAGTCCCAGTTTATACCACTGTCCAAGCTTAATTATCTTTACTGATACCACTCCTTTAACTTTCCAAAATGCTCCAGTTTGAACAATGTATTATGTGGTCTCCCTAGATTATATATATATATATATATATATATATATATATATATATATGATATATGTATTTCACAGATATACTAACCATATAATGGAGTTAGTATTTTACTCAAATGGATTAGAACAGAGGTATGTAGCCTGTAGTCCCAAGATGACTGGTTCATGAATGGTGGACCGTACAGGATGTTTGAAGAACACATTTGCTTGATGTGGTTATGCTGATTATTACACGTGGATCAAACTCTTACTGTAGTTATATATTATATATCTTAGATTTATAAAATATAGATAAATTAACTAAGTACCAGGCCCACTTACAAATGCAGTTTATTTTATCATTAGAACTTTTCAAAACATAAAACTCAGAATGAGAAAATAAAGAGATGTATGGAAGTTACAAGTGAATTAGAATATAGTGAGAATAAGTTAAGAAGGCAGTGGCAGGGACACCTGAGTGACTCAGTCAGATTACTTGTCTGAGGTTAAGTGTCTGACTTTGGCTCAGATCATGACCTCAGAGTCCTAGGATCAAGCCTCATGTCAGTCTCCCTGCTCAACACAAGGTGGGAGGTGAGGGGGTGGGTAGTCTGCTTTTCCCTCTCCCTCTGCCCCTCCCCCCACTTGTCTCTTTGGCTCTCTCTTCCTCTCTCTCTCTCTCTCTCTCTCATATAAATAAATAAATAAGTCTAAAAAAAAGAAAAAAAAGAAGGTAATGGCAGCTTGGGGGGCATGGGTAGGTTGCTGATCAGGATGGCAACAGGGGTGGGAAAAAGTTAGATGTTATATATATATATATATATATATAACACACACACATATATATGACCTATTATATCTTGCATACCTATAGATCCAGAGAAAAGAAAACTCAGTGAGAATGAATCCTTCCATTCTTGTGGAGGTGTCAAATTTCTAGTTTATATTCCTTGTTTCAGCAATGTGAAGGCTCAAAACATTTACGTCATTCAAAAAACAGTACTTTTTAGAAATTAAGTGATCACCACAGGAAAAGTCACACTATGTGACCTTAGATACCAAGTCATGCCTAAATTCAATGACATATAAGAGGGTGTTTTTTATTGAAAATCATACATGAAAGAGAAAACTGATTTGATCTACATTCTGTCTTTTTCTTTACCTAGATTCAGTTCACATCAGCAATATATTCCTAGTGTACTTTACCTTTCTTCAGTTCCTAAACCAGACATAATTAGACTTGAATACTGCCTGAACAAGGAGTATAAAAGGTATTGGGAGGCAAAGTGTGACCTCAACCATTGAAGTTTTCTTGTAGCTACTGCCTTGAATCTATCCTTCTATTCACTTGCCCTACAATTAATTGTTCTTGTGAGTCCCATAGGTTCAGACTTCTCGGATTTTGAAACCTCTGGATTACCTTATCCTTGGTCCTATGTTCCCTCCTGAGTCCTATCAGGGTATCTGATTTCCACATGCAAGTACACCTTGACTCTTGCTTTCCATCCTCATTTCTAGCAGCGTTTCAAACTAAATCTTTTGTAGCCAGGGATGTTTCTGGGCTTATTTCCACCAGGTAATTTGATGATACTAGTATCAAACCCAGATCATAATGTTAAAGGGGGGGGGGAGGGAATCTTGCAGAACACACAGTAATTTTACAGATAAGGAAACTGAACTCAGGTTAAATACGCAGAATCATATAGAAAATTGATGGCAGATTTAAGACGAGAAGCCAAATGTCACATCTTGTAGCTCAAGGTTTCATTTATCACAAGTTTCTTTATTCCTAAGCTGTGGTCCCCGTGCTGAGATCAAATTTAACAATAGCTGTAGCCTGATCTTTAGCATACATATGTATCATCCTATCATCCACGCCTTCTTCTTATCCTCATACTGAGCTTCATTTACAAGATACAGATAATTCATTTTCACCTGAAAAATGGAGATACTCCTAGGGTGAAATATAATAGCTACTGAAGCAATTCACTAAAAAAAAAAAAAGAAAAGAAAAGAAAAATTAAATTCAAACAACAGAGAAATAACATATCACCAGTTTGAAGGATATAAGGAATCTAAATTGTGCTGAGTAACTACCAAAATGAAAAAAATAGATACAGCTCAAAAGCATTGTCACCTTAGTAATGTTCTTGGGGGAAATCCTACTATCAAGGAGAAGTTTCCTGCTGTTCTTATACGAAGTTGGAACTTTAAGATTTCCCAGGAACACAGAACTAATTATATTGTAAAGCACTGATTTATTACTATTTCAAAAGAAAAATTCTATATTTTAAGTCACCAACATTGATGCTCTAACAAGCTGAAAACTCATTTTGTGTACAAATTTCAATTCCTTTTAAAGATAAATTAAACAGACAGCACAAATGCAATATCCCAACTCTGATAGTTGTTACAAAAAAAAAAAAAAAGATAATCACTGTGGAATTCCCAAGTCTCAAATGCACATCTTGTTCCAGCAACAACCCACATGAATTTTGTCCTTTCCCACTAAAAACCAAAACACTAATTTAAGCACTTCAAAGCCAACATGGTTTTTGTGCAAAGCACTTATTGGATGCTTGACATGGAAATAAATCAAAAGATGGTGAAAAAAATGTTTTGTAGGACAGAATGAGGATTCAGGATCCAGGTCAATGTATTCTTGTCTTCTCTCTTTGCTATTTTCTATAGCAATCCCAAGAAGACTAGACATAAATAATGAGACAGGAAGAATAAAAATTTAAATATCTAACCCCCTAAGCCCTCAACAGAAATATATCAAAAAAGATAAAGCTGAGGCTTGCTTGGTTTCTCAGTTACACTGAGTGGGTACTCTTTTTGTTTAAAATCCTTTTGTGTATTCATCTTTAAATAAAATAAATAGAGATAAAAATAACAAAGTTTTTAATAAAATTAACAAAATGAAGAGTTGTTCACTTTGCTTTGCTTTGAGGAAAAAGGATACAGATCTCTGAGTTAATGAAAGTAAGATACTTCACATTTACAACCAACATTAGAAATTACTACGGGGGCGCCTGGCTGGCTCAGTGGGTTAAAGCCTCTGCCTTCGGCTCATGTCATGATCCCAGGGTCCTGGGATCGGGCCCCGCATCCTCTGTGGGGAGGCTGCTTCCTCCTCTCTCTCTCACTCTGCCTGCCTCTCTGCCTACTTGTGATGTCTGTCAAATAAATAAATAAAATCTTTAAAAAAAAAAAAAAAAGAAATTACTATGTCTCTGTTAGATGTTTTCACCATCAGTAAATTAGAGAAGCATAGAAGATCTTATTTCTTACAATTTTGATCTCACAAACATTCATGGTAATAGCCAAAAGCCCAGGCATAGGTCAATCCCCCTTGCTATACTTCTGAAAATTTCAGGAGGCAAAGTAACCCAATTTATTGAACAACTACTATGTTCCCATTTTGTTGCTGAGGGCATTAAATACAATATTTACAGCAATATTAAGAAGTATATATTATTGACTTTCTATTAGTAGAAGACTATCACGGCTCAGACAGTGGGCAAATGGGAAATAAGAATTCAAATCCAAATTTTTCTTACTCCAAAACCCATTCTCTCTCCATAGCACTTATGTTATTAGTGCTACTGAAAATAACTCACATGATCAACCAAATACATGAATTCCACAGTGATGTACTGCATTTACTAAAAAGATTTTATAAGCTCATTTAATTGCACTTACTGATAGCTAGAGAGAAAATACTTCCATAATCATTTTAACAGGCTATCTTGTGAAAACATTTAGTAAATACCCCTGATGTACATACAACAAACAAACTCTTCTAAGTAATGTAGAAAACTCCCCAAACTATTCAGTGCTCCACTGAATATGTATTTACTTACTCTCTTATTTTCTACATTTCCCTACTATAAGCGATAGTTAAATGATAAGATGATTTCACAGATGAAATTCCAAAGAACTATCACAAGAATCAACTTCAAGTTGATTTCCATTAATAAATGTATTTACACCGATTTTCAATTTTTGGTAAGTATATAAGGAACAGCTGTTCCAGAGACCTGAATAAAGCCTGTGTCCAAGGAACAGTATGTGTTTCTATGTGACACTAACTAGCACACAGAGAGAAGTAATACTGACCTTAATGAAATCAATTTGTCATCAAGTGAACTATCTAGCTTGAATAATCTTTGTGGTCCCTCCGAAAACCCAGAAGTTATCTATATGTATTAGGTCCAAATATAGTCATATATTTGGTCACTAAAAACCAGTCACACATGACAATTTTAGAAAAAGGCTTCGAATATACTTTCAATCTAAAATTACTTCTGATTATCATAAGAGAATAAAAATGTTGGTTGCTCTTTTATCATACAGGGACAGCGATAATCCACATAACATTCAATAATCAGAAGCCTCTTAAAGGGAAATGTCTATTCCTTTAAGACTCTGAACTTTGCTTTACTTTAGAAAAGCGTGTTTGGCACTGGATTAATCTCCCTCAAAGCCACATTACTGCTGAGTGAAATAACAAAACTAGATTATTTAAACATGGCAGCCTGCTAGGCAGCACATTTCTGAGTGGTTATCATAGATCATACCTCAGGTAGCTGTTGTAAGGCTCCAAAAGCAAAGCGATTCACAAGAACTGCATAAATCAACAGAAATTATTTTGTTTGGCATTCATACTGCTATTATGAAGTGAAATTAATATAGGCGAATAAAGAAAAATCTGCAACATGCTAACCTCTTCCTATGCCTTCTCCTCAAGTTCACAACACCCTTTGGTTTGAATGTACCACAGGATAGAAACCACATGTAAAATTCTCTGGCTTAAAACAGAAATTTTACAGCTTGTAGCTGGTTTCTGGCTACTTTATCAAGTACATTACCTACAGACACCAGAAACATTGTCAAAGTCACCTATGTGACAAATGAGGCAAAAAGACCATGGGTGCAGTGAAGTAAAGAGAGGGAAATGTGTTTTTCATACATTCAGTAGAACAATGTCATCCTCAAAGAACTTCTAGAAAAGCTAATCAATTTTCAACAGGTGATTTTGAGTCTTCTGCTTGGGAAGTTCAAGAAAGCAACCAATGAGGGGCAACTGGGTGATTCAAATGGTTAAGCATTTTCAGCTCAGGTCATGATCTCCAGGTCCTATGGTTGGGCTCCCTGCTCAGTGGGGAGTCTGCTTCTCCCTCTCCCTCTATCCCTCCCCTCCACTCGAGCCCTCTCTCTCTGTCAAATGAATAATGAGTAAATAAAATCTTTTAAAAAATAAGCAACTAATGAGCAGCAAACAACTGTATATGTTACCAAGGAACTTCAGACTGCTGGCCACTCTACCTGGAATTCAGCAAATTTCAAAAAAAAAAAAAAATGCAAAAGCTTAGTTACAGAATATAATGATAATAATAATAGGTAACATTTCTTGACTATATATTATGCACCAGGAACTTAACATTCATTACCTCATTAAGTAACAACACCCTGATTTTAGGAAAGTTCCATTTTAGAAATGATGAAACTGGAGTTCAGAGATCAATAGTATCTTCATTCACTTGAATATTATCTCAATCAGGGCAGACCATATAATTCACTAATGTACCCTCAGCTCCAAAACAGTGCCAAGCACACAGTAGGTGTTCAAAAAATAACGATAGGAAGTCGAAACAATTCCAAAGTTGAAGGCACTTCTCGCAATGCCATGGTACTCCTCCAAAGATATAGGAAGACAAGAAAGAAGGAAAGAGATAGAGAAAAAAAGGAAGTAAGAAAGAGAAAAGAAAAAGTATTATTAGTGGGAAGAAGAATCTTTTATATTTTACTGGTTTAAAACCAATGGACAATTATTTTTATATATGTCTGGCTAATGAACAACTTTATGCTTATAAATTGAACAAGTTAGATGAAATGGATAAATTCCTTAGAAACTACCAAATCTCACTTGAAAAGAAACTGATAACCTGAACAAAGAAATAAAAATTAACTTTTCCACAAAGAAAACTGTTTTCCACTGTCACAATCTTTCTCCCCTTATATATAGTCAATAACCCATGCTTATCAATTTTTCTTTAAAATTTCAATCCCTGTCTTCTACCACCACCTAGCCAAAGCCTTTTTCAGCTTTTGCCTGAATTAGTATAATAGCTTCTAAGCTGTTACTCTGCTTTAATTCTTTCCTGGTAAAAATCTCTATATTTCTTAAAGCACTTCCTTTATTTACCTACTTAAAACAACTTTAGGATTCCCCTTTGTTTACAGAAACAGTCTCAACTCTTTTGGGAGTCAGTTTCCCACAGGCCTATCACATTTTGTTCATTGTGTGAAACAAAGCACTGACTGCCCTTGGTTTTAGATTATTTTCGAGAATGTTTATAAGGGAGATAGATACAATGTCTCTCCCTCTGGAACAAAAAAGAGTCATGCTACTTTCCAGTCTAGAATATTCTGATCTCCTAAACTCAGGGATCCTCTCCTATAATGAAACCTGCTGTGTGTAACAGATGTCTTTTTTTATCACTCTATGGGAATTAGGACTCAAGGAACTAGAAAAAAAAAAAAAAAAACTGATATTCTGGCTTCTGATTTTCTACCAGTCATAAACTGTCCTTCATCTCTGACAAAAGAATCTCATGTTTTATACCAGCATCCTTGAAACTAACTTTTTAGCTATCAGAGTAAAATTTCAAACCCTTCACAGTTCTTGAGAATTAGAATTTTAAAACACTCAGGTCCAGTCTCCATTATATCAATTAATTCAGAATCCCTGACAGTGAGCCCTGAACATTGTTGTTGTTGTGTTGTGTTATTTTGTTTTGTTTTGTTTTACTGGCTGCTTGGAGTTTATTTTCCACTCCACACAAAACATGCAGTTACAGGGTGATAGGAAGCTTTGTGTGTGGCTTGGATAGCAAAACATGGAGTTCTCTCAAGTTCCTGTTTGGTGTTTTGCTGTTTCCATATGAAAGAGCCCAACTGTTTCTGCTTGCAGCAGCCTGCCTGGTCTATGGGGAGGGCAGGGGGTGGAGAGGAGGAGCTCAGGCAAGCCTAGCACCTCCTGAAGCCAGGTAGTGTGGCCACTCGGGATTGGGGCCTGGTGTTGGCTTTGCCAGGTGGGCCACCAGGCTGCTTCCTCATGGCTTCCAGAGCCAACTCACAGGTGACTGACAGTGCCACTGGTGGCCTGGGAAGATTCCAATCGTTCTGGGGACTCCAACACTGTAGCCACAAACAAGAGAGTGGACTCCCCCCCAAAAAGAAGTTTGCCCACCAGTGACTCCAGTCGGCCTTGTGGAGACAGTTTGGTGAGGGATGGCTTCCCCACGAGACGGGCTGGTGAGGGATGGCTTCTGCACTTCCACAGCAGCTGTCAAAGGAAGTGGAACCCAGGCGGTGCTAGTAACAGTCTTGTGGGGAGAGGGAAGAATGAGTGAACCCCTGGAGGGGATGGCTGCCACGTTGTCACTTGTGGACTGGTGGAAATCTCGCTAGCAACCCCCTGCAGGCCTCGGGCTGTGATCACAGGTGGTGGGGATAGGGACACTAGGCCACTGAGCCCATTGCCAGAGGAAACCGCTGAAAGGCCCACAGGGTCTGAATATTGGATTTTTTAAAGTTCCCCAGGTAATTCTAATCTGCAGTCACATGAATCTATAGAATAGGATTTATATTCAAGGCACTCTAAAATCTGACTCAAATTTGCCTCTTCAAACTCATTTTTCTGGTGGAAAATTGGACACAACTAAAAGAAGAGACTGTCTAAACTAGAGGAAGAGAGACATCTTGACCAGCGAGAATTGAAATACAGAAAATAAGGATAGACAAATATAATGGAAAAAAATGAGATTCTGAAGGCCACAGTAGAAATACAAAGAGAAAAAAAAAATGCACTGAGTATCCAGGATTGTTTGCTGTTAAAGAATGCATTGGGAAAAAATAAAAAAGGAGAAGTAGAGACTGAGATCTAATGGCTACTAGGACCCAACAACATCTGAGAGAGGAAGACAGAGGTAAAATCTCAAAAAACAGAAGAAATGATCCCCCGAGGGGGACCAGGATCCTGGAAACTATCAACAGGTGGTTTCTCGAGCTGCAAATATAGAGTCCGTTGTCAAAGTTGTTGGGAAACAAACAACCCCTCGGGCTTAGGAAAGCCACGACTAAGTTCTTAAAATAAAAATCTGCATAGATTTGAGGGGAGAAAGTCAGGATCAGCATAAAAATACATTAAGAATTATTAAGTGAGTTTCAGAGCAGACAGTGTGCCCTGAAAGTACACGCCTGAAATGGGGGTGAAATTAGGACTCTAAGGGATGGCAAACCACAGCCATCCCTGTGATGGGGCACAGCACAGTGGAGCCAGACAGGACAAAAGCAGATGGAGTCTGAGTTACATGTTGGCCAGATGGGAGAACATCTCTCCACATGGGATTATCCAACTCAAAATGTATAAAATGGACAAGATATACTTGACAAGCAGAGGTTTGGATAGTCCCAGAATCCCATTATCCCCCTATCTGGAGGAACAGGGTAGTATTACAAAGATTAAGTTAAAGGGGGGAAAAAGCGTTTAGAGCAAGCAAAAGGTGCTAAGAGAAGGAAATGAAACAACTTAAGAAGCTGATCAAAAATTCAATTGAGCTTCTCTGAAGATTTAACAGACACATAGAGAAAAGTGAAACTAGAGACAAATATCCTACAACTACAGAAGATGATGTGGGAGAAAATAATTTTACTTAAGACCTGGAACATTGAAAAACCAAGAACAATGCCTTAACCAGCAGGCCCCTAAGGACACAATTTTCAGAATTACCAAAAGAACTTCAGTTCAGAAATCTATCAGAGCAATCCCCAGGTTAGCGCTAAGGAATAACTTTCCTATAGCAACTACTGGTATTAGGCACTTCGTAGGAAAAGGAAAGAACAGGTACAGGGCTAAAAAGGCCTGTCACAAGATACTGGATGACTATGTCTCTAGACAGAGTCCACACTCATTAAACTCTGGACTGTCCGGAGCACAAGATTCAAACAGAAAAATTGAATTGGAAATTGAAAGGGTATAAATAAGCAAAAGGAAAAGAAAAACACCTCAGAAGAGACCCATGGGCCAAAATTGCCACCACCATAATTTCTAAGCTTAGAGGAAATAAATACAGAGTACATGGATAGCTTCCCTTCCCCAATTCTGTTCATGGGATAGTGCCAAAATTAACTCTTGCTAGAAGAGATCTCAGGCTTTCAGGTTCCCTGATCGTAGATCTGAAAGAACTGTACACGTTGATGGGAATCACAGCAAGTCTGAACTGAGAAAAATACCTCCACCGAACTTCTTTCTCTCAAATACTACTGGGACTTTAGCAACACTAAATACAGGGTCCTCAGAACACACTTTCATTTGGATTTCTGCTCTATGAGATTAGAGTTGGCCTGTTTTCTAAATTAGGTGGGTGTTCAGATCATCTTTTGTTCTATTAAATCCTTGGACACTTTTTTAAAAAGCAATGGTATGAAAGAGGTAAGTAATACAACTGAAGGAACTAACTGCATTTTAGTGAAAAACTGACCACACAAGCTAAAAGAACCTGACTCTCCCCAGGCACCAGACAAAGAGAATTTGAAATTTGGGAAGACTTAAAGTCCTTTGATTTTAATTAAATTTTAGCAATATAATTTGTGACTTCAAGTCTTTGGAAACTCCCTGAAATATTATAATTAGAAGACATTTATATTCAAGTTTGGGACATCTTTGTGCTGATGGCAGTTTATTACCGAAGTTCTTAATGTTTGCATTCAGTCTTACTGCAAACCTGACTAGGGATTTTGAACATTATGGTCAGCCTTGGTTACAAAATACTACTTTAATTAGTGAACTGGTCCAATTTATTTCAAAGCCTTCTAGGTGCTACATCTACACTGATAACTAGTGTGGTAAGAGGCAGAGCACTTGGTAGGGAGTGGCCTCATGAAAAGGGAAGCGGTCTCAAAAGTTTCTCTCGTCTCCTAGAAAGGAGAGCCACACTCCTGACTAAACATAGAAGGCTTAATA
>NW_022631017.1:17779394-17981097 GCF_010015895.1 Lontra canadensis
TGGTCTAGCCACTTCTGGCCAAGGGACCTCCACTGGGAGCTGGCCGAAACCAGTACCCAATTGAATTAAAACGCAACCGGGGACCATTTCCTAGGGAAGTTGGCTGTAAGGACCACATGTGTTGGAATGTCGCTTAGACCACGATGGATTTCAGTCTTTACTGTTCTTGTCAGTGTCTTCTACAGACTACTTAAAGCTACAAAATTGGGTATTTCCCCTTGTCAAACTTTTCTAATATTTCCATGGGTTAAAATGGCAAAACAGTATGCAGTCTTCAGGAAAGAAGATGGCATGGCATGGCACAGTGTTTTGGTCCATTCACCAGGCACCCATCAACAGCCTAGGATGTGATGGGGAATGGGAGGGATGCCGGCACCCCTCCAGGGCCTTTTACAGCAGGAATGCCTTCTCGGGGAAGGCAGGATGGTGATCAATAGCGATGGCTTGTGTGAGGGACGCCTCCAGTCGCTTTTGACACACGAGAACCTCTGATATATCCTGCATGGGATGCCACCCAGGAGTCGGGGGGAATTTGGTAATGGACCTTCTTTACTTTTCTGGGAGCATGGCCTTAGTAGGCTTCTTCAGTTCCCAAGGACTCTACCTTGGGGTGTCTTTTAACCCACTGGAAATAATTTGGATTGCAAAACTTAGGAAAGGACTGAGCTCCTGTAACACTGCATGGCCTCAGTGGGATCTATCAGTTAGATCTCCTCTGCAGGAAACAGGGCAAATGGACCTAGGATACCTTCATTGCTCATACCTAGGCCTTCATTGCTCTACACCAGGACCCCAAACTAAGGGGCTTTGTAGAATGTGTTTGCCTGAATGAGTCAGCTAGTAAACTTCCTCCTGACATACTAGATGATAATTATGTTAATAAGCCGCCTTCTAGTAAACCCAGGTTGCTGGGCCATCCCTAGCAAAGGGGACTCTGACTTTATTTCTCTCTGTTTCTCCTAATAGATGTGGGGGCTTCTCCCTCACTCACTTCCCATGTTAAGGACTATAACTGGAGCCAACTGGGGTTAGTCTAACTCGAGACAGAGACGGTAAGGAATATTCCCAAGCAGCTGCCGAAACTCCCTTTGTTTCGGGGAAGATTCCCTGTCTTTTCTGGCCCGACGTGGACTGCTTAGCCTCTCCCCCCTCGCTGGTGGGAAAGCATGGCATTTGCTCCTCTGTTGGAGCTGATGAACTCTAGAACTGGGAATCCTTTCTCTGCCTCCTAGTAGCACTTTGTTTCTTCTGTCTCCCCCTTCTCCTGTTTCTGCACCAGTTGGGGTGCAGCCTGCATGACCAGCCTCTAGATCATGCACCACAGATCCTCCTCTCTTCACTGTCAAGGAGCAAGAAGAGCTCCCCTGGACCTAACACCCCCCACTCCAGATCCTCCCACCTGTGTCTCAGGTAAACATTCAAAGTGGAGTGGGCCCAGGTGGAAAGTAAATCAGTATGGGAATTAAGTTAAGTTTGTTGGTTTAATTAAGATAGACATGTCTTTTAAGTTATCAGCAGTAAATGTGAAGCTTTTATTCTATTGAAGTTTACTGAAGGTTAAATAAGCTTGTGTTATTTGTTAAAATTTGTTAGCAAAGAAGTGACTAACCTGATGGTTAATTGTCTGTCTCAAAGTTTTAATGGGTAATTGCTGAAGTAGCTTTCAAAGTCTTTGGTAACCTGCAACTTTAAAGTTTTGTTTGGATGACAAATGGAATTAAATTATGGACATCTAGGTCTTAACCAAACAGGATAAAATGCTAAGTCGTTAATTACTTGTTGTAGGTTTGTACTTTTGACTTCTTACTACAAAGAAACTAAGAATATTTAAATCTGTTGGTAAACATGTTTTATGCTTAACTGATTCATAAATTGGCATCTAAAAAATTCTGTTGTAACAGTTCACAATTGGTTAATAACTAAAGATATTTCTAAGAGTACAAAATTCTGTTAAATGTAATTAAGACTGATAGAAATAAGGGAAACAACTCTGTATGTAAAAAAAGTAAAAGATATGTAATAAAGATTTAAGGAATGGAAATGCATTTTATTAAAGGTAAAAGAAGGTAATTTTGTCCTAAATGAGATGGTTGTTTGGAAGGAAGTGACTTGTGACAAAACCTGAATACAAAGAAAAGTTGTAGAAGGTTTGTGAAGGGAAATCTTCAGAAAAGGAATTTTAGATATGGTCAGGATGGACTAAGAAAGAAAGAAAAACAGCCCCCAAGGTGATTTAACACTCTCCTGACATACCTCCACATAGATTATACTTCCAAATAAAAGGACCATTTGGCTTTGAGAAATTAGGAAAGTGGCCCGACCTTGAGGGACTACAAAAACACCCTGTTACCATCCCCCATTGCCTGTAACCATAAAAACTCACTCTCATTTGTATAGAATGGAAAGGGGGACTGATCACCTCCCATTAGCCAGGATACCCAGAGGGGGGATGTCCAACCTGTTTGAATCTGAAGAGTGCCTGACTGTGTGAATGTGTCTGTATGGCTCCACCGCTTCAGCTACGGAGTCTGAGTGGGTTGCATCCTGAGTCTCACAGGGCGTCATATGGCATAACGGTCATCTACTCCACGGAGTAGCCTGGTCTGGGGTTTATACGGACAGACCTTAGCTAAGATTCTCCTAAGGTCCCGCGAGGGATGTGAGCAGGACAGCATCTGAAAGATCCCCCTCCCTTTGTCTGCGACATCATTCACGATGGGAGGGAAACCCAGAAAACTCATATTTTAAGACTGCATACTTAAGAATTAAAAAAAAAAAAAAAAAGGAAAAGACACTGGTATAAAAAAGCTGGTTTTCTCTCTGTTTAAAAGGGCAAAGTTTTCTTAGGTTAATTGATCTGTTAAAAAGTGTAAATGGTTTTCTCTTTGCCTGCCCAGAAAATTCAGTTCCTACGTTTTGTTTTATCAGGTGTTTAACATCCCTAATTATATTTAGGCATATGTTTTAAAACTTTCTAAGGTTTTAGCAATTGTTGACAAGATTTAAACCAATGATAAACCTTGGGTTACATTTGGGAAAATGCTATAACTATTCTAGAGATTATGCATTTCCTAAAGTTTTAATGTTTTGAGAGATCATCACTTGATATTGTAATTATGGAAATTTATGTGTCACACAAATAACCTGATTTCCTTGCCAGCTAAATTGTAAACTCTTGTCTCATCAGCTCTAACCATATCCATTCCGAGTTTTTGTCATTTGTAATTGTTTTAATTCTCTTGTAAGATGAATTCTGCCTTAAAGGACTTCATATGGGAGACTTTCAGGACAAATACAGGTATTCAATATATTAAACTAAATGGGTAAGAATTTCCAAAACTAACTAAAGCTGCATTCACCAGATTTAGTAACATGGGACTAAATGAACTAAAAGATTATAGTGTTGTGTCTCTTAATGTTTCATCTTATTTTAAACATTACTGGTTCTGTAATGTTTGCTCCTCCAGACCAAGAAAACGTTTTTCTTAAGATATCTGTGACTTACAGAAATGGAAAAATATTTATTTGCAAATGAATCAAGGCATTCAATTTTTCTCTCTATCTGAACCCTCTGAAACCAAAAGGTCTCAGTCAGTATTCTTCCTTCCATGGCAATCAGTCATTTGCATAAGTTCAATAAGAATCTGTTCTCCTTGTAACAGGACAGCATTGGAAACATGGGTTATTTTACCAAGGCTTTGACTGGGATGTCATATTTGAAAAGACTCAGATATGACCAGACAGTTTAAAGGAACTAAGGTTGACTTTATGAAACCTGGAGCCATAAAGCCTTTTGGAACTGTTGTCCTGATACCCTGCTTACAGAATTCCCAGCAGCCTCACCAGGTGAGTAAAGAATGTCACTCCTTGGTAGGTGCAGAGCCTCAGAAAGAAGAATTCGCCCAAGTCGACAGGTATTACAGGCATGTCTGAGGGCAAGTACATGGCTTGGCTTCTGGCCTGGAGAGGCTACTAAAAGTTCAACCTAGAGATTCCTTATAAAAATTTCCAGCAAAGCAGATTCTAAAAGATCTATATGATCACACTCACTGTTCTTGCTGAGCTTATGTAAATGATTAGGCCAAGTTTGTTAAAACTGGACTTGTTTTTCAAATGAATTAGTCCTGATTTGGCTATCTCTGGAAATGAGGGTTATTTTAGAGAGAAAAATTATGTTCAGTAACACACCTTTATGGATGTTAAATTCTAGATTTGATTGTCTTTAAATTTTTTGTTTACCTAAGCTAGAAATTTTGAGGTAAACGTCAAAAAAGTTGCACAATAGCTCATTTAGATGATCTTCTTGGTTTTTTTTTTTTTATTCTGAGGGTATAATAACAAGACCCCATGGCACATGATTAAACAACTGAAAAATGGGATTGATTCCCCAACAACTGTGTAACTTAACTAACAACTTGTGTGTGGCTGGGATAATGAAATAGCCTAAAAGCCAGCATACCACACTCCATAGGATTAATTATGGACTTGTGGAGATAATGGATGACCCCACTTTCTTTATGATTGGATCGGATGATGCATGGGGGACTCCCCTTATCTCTTGACAAGTTTTCTCCCACTTGCCAGTGATCCTCTGTAATCAGGATATTGTTAAGTCTGGACCATTCAAAGGGCTACTTAATGGTTTCATCCCTTAGTCGTATTCATCCTAGAAGCCACCTCTGTTGAGGTGCAATTGCAAACAGATGCTTTAGCTAAGCATAGAACAGCCTTCCTCACAAAAAGAGCCTCAGAGCTCACTATGGGACAGTCCCTGACTGTAATGACTTCACATCAGGTCCAGATTTGTCTTAGAAGCCAAAGGCCACCAATGGATGATGGAGGCCGACTTATTAAATACTGGGCTATACTTACAGATATGCCAGAAATAATACTTAAAACTTGTCAAACTTTAAACCTAGTTACCTGTATGCCTGAACCTGACCACTGTACTTCTTTCTCTATAGAGCAAAACTGTTCAGAGTTTACTGATCTTGCTTATTCTAGTTGGCCAGATTTAAGATGCCCCTGTTAAAAATACGAATGACAGTTGGTTTACTGATAACAGCATTTTTCATAAAAAGAATAAGAAAAGCTAGGTATGCTGTAGTGCTCACTAGCACTTTGCAATTGTCAAAGCCTAAAAATAAACATTAACACTGACTCCAAGTACTTTCCTGGTACTACATGCCCATGGAGCTATTTGGAAGAAAAGGGGATTGCTGTCAAGACATAACTCCCCAATAAAATATGGACCTAAGTTACAAAACCCTCCTTATCGCTATACTGAGGATGGCATATATCAAATCTGGGATACATATTTGTGGCCCACACCCACTATTGGACAGCTCAGTCAAAAGGCAGTTTTATGCTGGGAACAAAGAAATCATACGTATGATACTTGGGCAAATAACACACGATATCTAGGATGGCTATCATTAGAAATGTGTTCCCAAGTAATAGTGCTCCAGGCTACTGACTGGGTAAGGCGACCTGGCATTAGGTGGTTAGCTCCAAATGGAACCTACTGGATATGTGGAACTAACCTATGGTCCTGGCTTCCTCCAGGGTGGATAGGTCGCTGTACTTTAGGATTTGCCTGGATTCATGGGCGCATTACTAAAACCATCACCACCCCAGCTAATCTCCCCAATTTAAAGCAAAGATGGACACGATCTGTTTTGAAATGGTATGATCACTTAGCATCCATTTTTGTTCCATCTGCGGGACTAGAGGATGTCATGTGGCATGTAGAAGCCCTTAATAAATATACTACAAAGGCACTCAATGATTCACTAAATAGCATCTCCCTACTTAATACTGAAGTCTCACAGATACGCAAGGCAGTCCTACAGAATAGGATGGCCTTAGATGTCCTGACAACAGCACAGGGTGGCACATGCACAATTATCAAAACAGAATGTTGCGTGTACATCCCAGACTATCACAAAAATGTCACAGGACTAATAAAAGATATGAATACCCAGATTAAGGCTCTACAAGATCCTTCTCTCTCTCCCAGTGAATGGTTAAGTTCCTGGTTTGAAGGAGGACTATGGCCAACCATTAAAAATCTCCATTTCAGGCTTCTCATTCTTGTCGCCTTACTAATTTTAATATGTTACCTTGTTCAATATTTCTCTACTTGGTGCCGAGACTCCATTGTTGCAATGACTTCACGACGACAGATGATCCTTACCACGCACAGAGACTCTTCTTCACTGTCAGCACTGGATTCAGCTGCCTGTGCCTTTCTTAACTCCCCGATACATTCCTCCACTGATCAATGTTGACCTGAGTAGGTAGGGACAGCTCTACGCCCCTATTCAGCAGGAAGAAGTTACAGAAGATGAGACCTTTCACCTTCAACTACCTTAAAGATTTAAGGGTCAAAATTGTTCAGGGGGGAATGATGAGGGAGCAGGAGGCTGGCTGAGGACAAAGCAAAAGCTGGCACCTTGCACCCCTCTCCACCCGCTCCCCTCAGTAATATGTGTCACATTCCTCAGGCACCCCTGACTACCATAAACGAGAAACAAATAGTTAACTTGCAGAGATCACAATCCTGCAAGACAGAGTCTCCCTTGGTTTACAAATGTCCTAGAGATTAAATTTCTTCTAAACCTAAATCTCACTAACAAGGACGCTTGATAGCAGGAATGTGACATTCCACCAGGAGACTCCCAATTGTCTTTATGTTAGTGCCTCATTAGAGGGAAAGTGGCCTTGGCTTGATAGTAACAGGCTTCAATATCCTGACAGTCTTCTTTACCCCAATAGCCCTTCTGAACACCCCTTTGTCCTCACCTACCCAACTCCTGTGTATATAACCAGCCACTCCTCACATGCCTGGCGCAGCATCTCCGTCTGCCCACAGGTCCTGTCCCCGTGCTCTAATAACCCACATTTTTGCACCAAGACGTCTTAAGAATTCTTTCTTAGCCATCGGCTCTGAACCTCACCCCACCGAACCTCACCTAGGTTCAAGAACTTCATCAGTTTGTATTCAGATAGTTCCAAGTTTTCACTTCAATTCTAACATGTATTGGCTGTAAGATATTAAATCTCTGTTCTAAGCTTTAGTGCCACCATTTGCAAAGTGAACGGAACAATACTTACATTGTAGGGTTTTAGAATGAAATGAGATAATTTACGTGAGGTGCTCAGCAGAAAGCTTGGCATGGAATAAGCCCTTAAAACAGATAATCTTAGTGAGTGAAGTAGAAATTACACCACCAATGCAGTCACTGAGAACAATGCGTCAACTTATAATTTAGTTGTGTTTTTCAAACTATAAATGCTTAGCCCCCATCCCAATTGCTCCAACAAGTAGAGATTCTAAATTAATCCTTCAGGTGGTAATTTTTACTGGTGGAAGTCTCGGTTACTATTGGAAGTATGACATACAGCTTAGGTATACTGGGCCAAGGCAAAAGGCAAAACATCACAAGCATTAGGAAGTCTACTTATTATTTCTAGTTCCTCTTCAGCACAATGCCCTTTAGCTATGTGTGATAATCATCATGGTCCCATGAGGTCATTCTTTTTTTTTTTTTTTTAAGATTTTATTTATTTATTTGTCAGAGAGAGAGAGGGAGAGAGAGTGAGTGAGCACAGGCAGACAGAGTGGCAGGCAGAGGCAGAGGGAGAAGCAGGCTCCCTGTCAAGCAAGGAGCCTGATGTGGGACTCGATCCCAGGACGCTGGGATCGTAACGGAGCCACCCAGGTGTCCCCCATGAGGTCATTCTTGTCATGTTTCTTCTTCTGGTACCTTTCCTATTTGACTTTGTTTCTAGACTTTTCAGTTTTCCTGTAATCTAACAGTGGGTGCATTCTAGTTTGCTAATATACTTTCAAAATATAGTACAGAGAACTAAAACCAAGAACTCTTCTCTAGGCATCATCTACAGTGAAGATAAGAAAACCTAGTATTTTTCTTCATCTAAATATCATACTTTTGGAAATTTTCCTACAACTTTAGGCTCTCTTTCAGCACACTGTCTACCATTGGCTCATACTATGCTGCTTGTATATGTGCCTTCTTTAAGACAAGATCCCATAATGCACTTCAGGAACAAATGTAGGAATTTACTTTTATTTTCATTATGAGTAATCTTATTAGTCATTATTCCATCTTATTTAGATATCTTGTCATGACATCTTGTCATAAATAATACTTATATAGTAGAAAATTTGTGAGAATGCAAATATAGTAAAGTATGAAAAAGGTTTTTTTTTTTTTTCTCAGAATAGTGATGAAACACATATCGCTCTGTACATCTTTCTGTTGTTGCTTTTTTTTTTTTTTTTAAGATTCTATTTATTTTTTGACAGAGAGAGAGAGAGATTGAGAGAGACAGTGAGAGAGGGAACACAAGCCAGTGGAGATGCAGAGGGAGAAGCGGGCTTCCCAGAGAGCTGGGAGCCAGAGGTGGGGCTTGACCACAGGATGCTGGGATCATAACCCGAGCTGAACTCGGGGCGCTTAAGGAATGAGCCACCCAAGGGCCGCATTTTTCCTGTGTTTTACGCTCATATATGTATATGCAATTGACTTAAAAGGTCACATAGTTTTATTAGTTTTTCCTTTTAATGTAACTTTTAAAACATTTTTTTGGTACTATGTATGTTTATGTTCCAGCTCTGTATTAAATAAACCCTTGCGTTAAAGGCAAACCATCCTTAATTTACCAAGTTCAAAGTTAAGAAATGTTGAGAAAACAGAATCACATACAGTGACTGTAATACACACTAGACTCCTCTATTCCAAGCTGATATCACTCTATTAATCAATGCTGTTTGAACACAGGTGTGCTTTTCCATAATTAAGTTATCTTTCAACATGCATATCTCCATCATGTCCACAAGAGAGGGTTTTTTTTGTTGTTGTTCAATCACTTATTTGTTAATTAAATTGGTTTATCAAAAAGGGATTTAAGAAAAGTCTATGTATAATGTGAGGCATTGTACTCAGGTCCTCAAATACAAATTTATTTATTTATTTATTATAAGATTTTGTTTTATTTATTTGACAGAAAGTGAGAGAGAGAGATCACAAGTAGATAGAGAGGCAGGCAGAAGAGAGATGAGGAAACATGTTCCCCACCAAGCAGAGAGCCCGATGTGGGGCTTGATCCCAGGACCCTGAGACCATGACCTGAGTCAAAGGCAGAGGCTTAACCCACCGAGCTACGCAGATGCCCATCGAATACAAATTTAATAAACAACATTCTATACCTTGCAATACTCACAGTCCACTGAGAAAGAGAGATATTTAAACAAGTATCTCTGCTGCATACTAAATTCTGAAGGTACAAAATGTAAAGGGGTTAAGAGAAAAGAAAGCTGTTATTCCTAAAGGGAATCAAATTTCAGTCTGAGTTCTGGACATAACTTGGGAGCAAAGTAATGGCTGAATAAACTATTTTAAACTATTATTATCTTGGATGACAACTGAAAGCAAAAAGAAAATGAAACATAAAATCTAAAAACTCTATTGTAACCCTAACCCTATTTGAAGAATAGTTGCCTAAAAAAAACAAATTTGGATCAAATTGAGGACACTGAAATCTGAATTACCTGACTATATCTGCAAATTGTGGTCAACAGAGAGAGGTTTCCAAAATCAAGTAACAAGCCCTAGTTTGCCAGACTAATGATGACTGACTTACAACGTCAAGGTCTGGGCTAAAAAGAACATCTGAGCTCCTTTAGCTGGCCAGGCAGGACTGAAAAATAACAACAGGGAGATACCATTTTTCAAAATGTGGGACTTTATTTACACATGGTGAAGGCTACACGGGAGGGCAAATTGCCTTTAAAGCTGTTGATCACTATCAATGAAAGGGAAGTTTGTGCTAATTTATGCAGATTTCTATTAGGAATCTGGTAGACATTCTGGTACCCTAGAAATGAGATATACTTACACATTAGAATTTTTTTAAGGAGCTCTGAAATTTAACGATAACAACCAGGCTGACATGACTCTTTAATACCCCACAGTTTTAGCAATGAAGAGTCTATAAAAGAATTGCCATCATTTAAACATAATCAACAAACAGCAGATAATACAGGGACCTTACAAAAGTGTTTCAAGAAAAGAAAGATAGAAATTAATTTTAAAAGCAGAGCAAAAGAGACATGAGGAAACTTCTAGGAGGCATAGAAATGCTCTGAATCTTGTTTGTAGTGTTGGTGGCTTCAAGTGGGTACACATATGTTAAAACCATTTCCTACTTGCACAGAGTGTCGAAGTCAGTCAGTAGTTTAGGGTCTTATTTTTGGAGCTTACAACCCTGGACATGTGTATATGGCTACATCTGTGTGTGGCTGTGGGGCTTAACCAAAGAAACATAACTAGTAGGAAATACACATATATATCATATACATGTCACATATATATATATGTTATATATATATATATGAATAGAATATGTACCATTCTCTACGTTGTGATTTATTTACATTACTTTACATAATTCTCACTATGCTTAGTGAAAACTTACTTTTGAGGAAACTAACATGTATAGTAATGAAGTTATTTGCTCATGGCTACATAGCTAATAAAAAGATTTGGGATCTAAACTCAACCTCTATGATGTTGGCTAGTACCTCCTATACATGATAACCAATCACTCTGTAGTACTTAATAGCCACATTATAACTAGAAATAGTCTAAACTTGCTGAGGAAAGAAACAATGTAAGCCTTGTTCATATCTATTTTGTATTCTGACAAAAAAAGAAATACACAGTTATTATTTTCTCTGATGTTATAGTTGAGAACCCTTGTGAGGATTCATTCTTGGTTTTATCTCTAGAGGCCTAAGCTGTTTGGACATTCTTAAGAATAACCTTCCTCAAAAGATTTTCTAGATGCCTGGGAGTCATATATAATACATTTGTCACGTCTAGAGCTTTCACTACTTGGTCCTTCCCTTGCTAAAATATTTGCAGCTCAGCTGCAATTCCAAATGGACCCTTAGGCAAACAGAACCTGCTGAATGTCACCATAAATCTCACTACTTGGCACTGTCACGGGACTGGGGGATATGCCAAAACTGTTAAATGCATTTTGTTTGTTTGTTTGTTTTCTTTTTTCTTTCTTTCTTACTTTTTTTTTTTTTTTTTTTTTTTGAAGAGACTGCTTGGTCTTTGATCAATTGTTTTAGGAACAGAAGAGAAAATAATAATGGTGTTTAGAAAAGGAAAGCGTTGTAATCCTCTCCTTTGGGAAATGTGACCAGGCTTGCTGTGGAAAGGAGGAGTTTAGACTGGGGAACCCAGGAAAAACCAACCGCTTTTAACATGCAGTGTTTTCTGGCAGTGGTGACAGTAGACTGCACTGCAGACAAAATAGTCAAATTAAATCGTCTCTCCTGTGACTGGACTAGATCAGGTAGGTTGCACAAATAGCAGACTTCTCTTTAGCGGTGAAGCACCTTGGTGTTTCAGTAAGCAAGGAACCCAGCACTGGAAGACATGGGTTCAAACCTAGTTCTCCTGATTTAGCAGACTTGTGACCTTGAAATGGAAGCATGGATGCTCTGAGCCTCATGTGGTCCTCCAAACAATGATAATAACTTCCCTACCGCACATGATCTCATGAGATGAGGTATGTGAGAACACAAGGCTGTAAATGACTGTATATATTCTAATTATCAATATGCTTACGATGGGTATCTATATGGAATGCTAATACATTTCTAGATCTCTCCTAGTTCTAAAACACAAGACTTGGATGTTGGATTCCAGATCGGTATCTAAATTTACAAGCTGAAGGTCAGACTTTATTCTATAATTTACTTTTTCATAGTTTTTAAAATTTTACAAAATTGCATCAAATAACTGCATATTTCATAATTTGTGAAAATAGAATTTAATGACAAAACTAGAGGGGTTTTTTTTCTATTCATTATTATAACAAATAAATTAGAACTTGCTAATAACCTTTGGATTCTGTATGAAGAAGGACACTGAGGACCAGGCAAAGATCAGCTTTGTTGTATGATTAAAGCTCAATCATACTTTGAAGATGACAAAAACTGACTTTCCTTTCTCAGAGAAATCCGTGTATAACATCTGAGAATGAGTCACAGACAGATGACTGGGTGAAAACTTGGAGCGATTCATTCATTATTCAAAGACCTACTAATTGTTTCCTATGTAACAGGCCCTGGAAATTTCCTTGATTATTAAAAAGTTGGTTTCATTGGTGGTCGCTAATAGATTTTACAATTAATTTTCTTTCCTTCAGGAATTGTGAGGCCCTCAATGTGTGGAATCTGAACTACTTAGTTTTACCAAATTTAGTCTATAAAACAGTACTACAAATCGAAGTTCTGTACCTTTAGATCCCATATCCTGATGTTACCAGTGGTAATGATGATGATGATAAGTACCAATTATAGCTTTTAGAAACATATGAATTCTTGAAAATATGTGGAATCATGTTGTGTAAATTATGAAATTCAATTTATGATTCTATTTATACTGAGATTGCATGCCTCTTCTATGAAGATAGGAAAAAAGTTAAGCCACAAGTATTCTGGGAAATGTAGTTGATTGTACTACACCTTGTCAGGCCCTCTCTCCCAGGGGGTGTTCTGCATGACCAGTTGCATGCACGGGTTAGATGTGGCAGATACTGAGGAAATAGTGTCTGCCAGAAACTCCTTCATACTAAGGATGCAACAAAAAAACTGTTGAAATGGTTCCGAAGTTTATGGGAATTATATTTTGGAGGATATAGTAGACAGACAATAAACTAATTCCAACAACTTGCTCAGGTTTCAATTTTTTAGAAAAATCAGCCAGTTTTTTTGGGGGGGGCAGTTATTACATGAACACTAATGATATGCAAACATTTTTTTTTTTTTCCCGCCTGGAAATTTCTCAGTGGCTATATAATTTTGAAAGCTTTTGTCTATTTATCTTTTCTCTTTTATTCTCTGTTTTCTTTGTTTCTTTCCCATTACATTTCTCTCTTCTATTTTCCATAACACCTAGAAGATATTAGCTATTTCTGAAGTAGGAAGAGGACAAAGAACTTGCTCAAGTCAACACAAACATATCTATGTTCCCATATCTTAGCTGGTGCTCTAATGTCAGGTGGGTGCAAACCTAACAGGGTGGCCAGAGATCTGTGTGGTGGGAAGTAGAAGAGAACTTTTTCCTCCCACATGGGGAAGCTTCAGTGCACCACTGTCCTGTGGCTCCGTGTGCACTCACTAATGTCTTCATAAAGTACAGTTAATAAGTGAGTCAGCATGGAACAAACAGACCTCTAGTGAGAAAAATGAAATGAAACAAAAAAACACAGTAAAATCAGTGAATACATTTAAAGGAAAGAAGTAACACAATTGTTGAATTATAGGAACACTGAGACACTGATAACCCCGTGCTTTAACTATAGAATGTTTTCTGAGATACCTCTGTGCAATCCTGGTGAATACAGAAAATCAGAATGGCTCCATTGGTAAAGTGGTGATAGTCTAGGAGAAATCAGTGCTTCCTTTGCTTTGTGGCCTTGGTGAACACGCAGGAGGCAGACTGGGGAAAAAAAAAAAAAAAAAGTCAACACCAGATGGCTCCTAACAGAGATGTTCCTAATTATTGAATTGTCTCAAGGAGAAACCCAAGGAGAAACACTCTTGAAGGAGATTGTCACTGAGATTCCAACACCCCATCCGTTCTCTGAGTCTTATGTATATGACACAAGCTTCATGACTTCAGTTATAATGGCTAGAACCTAGAAATCTATAGTCCAGCTCAGCATCTTGGTTCTATCACAATCAAATTTAAGGCCATGCCTTGCAAACTACACACACACACACACACACAGTATATATGTGTAAGGTGTGTGCATGCTACATTACATATGGGAGAGGAGAGCAAATGAAGCAGCTTGTATGCATGAAAATAGGAAATACTGGGTTATGGATAATAGTTGTAGTGTTATCCCCGCAATAAGATCCCTTCTTAATATAAGAAAACCCTGAGTCAGGCAGATCTGTAGCAGCAAACAATAATGGCTTTTTAGCAGTTTATTGTGCTGCTTCAGGGTACTTCTGTCTAAAAGTGACCCGGAAACTTTAAAGATTGGTAATAACATATATTTGGTTCAAACTTCAGGAATGCCTATTTATATTCAGTCCCCAAATTCAAAATGTCACTCAAGAAGCACTCAAAATATGCAATAAGAACTAAAACTATCTAATTTAACCTCATCCTGTGGTATAATATCACATGTCTGCATGAGTTGGCGTGGTGGACCTACCAGAGCATGGCCAAAAATATGCTGAGCAATTCTTGTCCAGTTTTAGTGGATGGTGGCTCAAGTATACTATAAAGTAGTAGTGTCCTCAGTAACATGAGGAACTGCAACCTTTTTAATGAATTAACCTTGGCTGCAATAATGAAAATAAATCTCAGCTTCACTAATTATTTACTCTGCCAGTGCTATGTTAAAGATTTACATGCATTTTTAAATTTAGTCCCAACAATAACCCCATACAATGGCTTTTGTTGCTATCCACATGTTTAGATGAGGAAATTGAGAATGAAATCAAGCATCTTACTCTTAGTTACACAGCTGGCAAGTGGTGTAATACAGCTCCTGAACAAATGCCCTAGCCATTGCCAAACTGCTGTATCAGTTAGCTTACTGATCATCTCAAATGCTAGTCAGTTCATTCAAATGTATTTAATCCCATTATTTTTAAATGTTAGACATTAATTTTTAAAAAGGAACTCTGAATCAGAGTTATGTCTTATCTTTAATGTACATCCACTTTCCTACAGTTTGTGTGATTATAGGGCAACAGACAGCAGAGTTTCTTTGTGTAATTTTTTTTTCTTTTTTACTTTTGGAATGAAGGATTTAGTTGTGTTTTCTTTCAAGCAAACTTTATTGAGTGCCTATTCTGTGTATAGAAACAAAAGATAAAAATATGAACTAGATACATCAGCCCTGCAGAAACTTTCAATCCAATACTGGAGCTGACATAAACACAAAACAGTTTAGAAAGCAGGTATAAAAGAGAAGTACCAATAAAATGCCATAGGGTTTTAGAAGATGAAGAAATTCCTTTCATAGAAAGGATTTAGAGATCAGCTGATGAGGAAAGAAGACATTTGAATTAAGATTAATGGTGGGTCAGATTTAGAGAGACGACGACAGGGAGTGCCTTTCTTTCTTTTTTTCTTTTTTTAAGATTTTATTTATTTTTTTTTTGACAGAGAGACTGCGAGAGAGGAAACACAAGTGGAGGGAGAGGGAGAGGGAGAAGCAGGCTTTCCTCTGAGCTGGGAGCCTGATGTGGGACTCGATCCCAGGACCCTGGGATCATGACCTGAGCTGAAGACAACGCCTAACGACTGAGCCACCCAGGCGTCCCAGGGATTGCCTTTCTATGCAACAGCAACATAGGCAAAAATAAATAAAAATAAATAAATAAATAAATAAATAAATAAATAAATAAAAGCTGGAAGATATGACTGTTTATGGGTTTATCAATATTACCGATAGTCATCACTCATGAGTACTTCTGTGATACAAACCATGCTGTTCACTATATACATTCATTGCTCCTAAACTACATGATAACCTTGTAAGATAAATATTAAGGATGTGGAATTAGAGTTTAGGTTGCTTTAGAGACTTCCCTATAATAGTATTATTCAGCATTAGTCTGGATTCCAACCCAACTCTGATTGGTTTGCTATATTACACTGTTTCCACAAATTACAAAAAAGTAATTTCATTATTTTGGATAGAATAGTTGAACAGGAATAATGAAACAAAATTTTGAAAAGGTACATCAGATCCAGGAAATAATAGCAAGTATTTAGATGCTAAGAATTGCTGGAAGCTCGTTTGACACTCTAAGAAGTAGATATTGTTATGGCTATTACAACAATCCCATTTCCAGATGAGAATTCTGAATCATGGAGAGAGTAAATACATTTTCCAAGGTTTCAGAGCTAGGATTCAAACCCAGGACTTTAGAATCAATCTTTTGGCTCTTAACTAAGATTAGCTACCTCTTCAATGTTGGAGGATTGAAAATGTTGAAAGGCTGAGTAAGGAATAGGATTGCCTTTCAAAATAATAAGAAGCCCATAAAGATGTTTGACCAGAAAGGTAACAAAACCAAAGTTTATGCTTCAGAGAAGTTAATCTATTATCTCTCTCTATATATAAAGTGATTGAATATTGAATTAGAAAGGAGTTTTTACATGAAAAGAAATTAATTTGAGGGACTATTATATATATATATACACACATATAAATAAAATAATTTTTATATTATATAATATATATTTATATATATTTATATATTTAATATGATTTATATATATTTATGTGAATATATATACACACACCTATATATATGCCCATGATCTATATCATATGTATGTATCTATGTATCTGTCTAGAAAAGGACTTTACCCAAATAGGATCCAGGGAAATACCATATCCACTATTATTGCTATTTCCACATTGCAGTATTAGTCACCTAGAAAAAACTAGATACCACAAATAAGTCAGAATAATGTAAAAACCTAGAATTCACTGTGAGGCAGAATCATATTCAGTAACAATATAACAAATACATGTGGACACCTAGGTGGCTCAGTTGGCTGAGCATCTGTGTTCTGCTCAGGTCATGATCCCAGAGTCCTGGGATCAAGCCACACATCAGACCTACTGCCCAGCGGGAAACCTGCTTCTCCCTCTCCCTCTGCCTGTTGCTTTCCCTGCTTGTGCACACACACTCTCTCTCTGTCAAATAAATAAATAAAGTCTTAAAAAATATATATATGCTATTTGATTTAAGAGGACATGAAGTATATTAGAAATAAGACCAGAATTTCCAGTGACCCAGAAACTGAGAATTTTTAATAGATGATGTAACTACCCAGAAGGCCACACAAACCAGGAGATGACGTCTGAGGACCAAAGAAGAAAACCCCTTCTACTTCATGGCAGGGAAACCATGACATGACTCAAGAGATGAAGGTCACCACTATTACTCTCTAGATGTCTTTTTACCTATTTCACATTCATGCAGTGATGACTTAAATTTATTAACATTACAATTTTACAATCACTGTAAACTCGAGGAATACACAGTGGTGTAAAAAACAAAACTGGCAAAATATCTTAGAAGAAAATGCAATAGAAGAATATACTTATTAATCATTTCTGTTCCACAAATGAAGTTAACTAAAATGAAACAATCATCCTTCAAGAACTCTTAAAAATTCTGATGCATTTATCTTGGGTTTATGAATATGATACAGAAATAACCCAGAGAACAGAATGCTAAGTACTAAGAATGACCACAAAAGGTGCTGGGCTTCATGTTGATACATTCTGAGTACTTTATTCCCTCTAATTACTTTCTTTCCATGCAATAACCACACTCTAATTCACCATTCAACATGCAGAGCAGAAGTGATGAAAAAAGTAGACTCTGCATACCTTATGTTCTACTGACCCAGTTGGAAATAATCTTTTGTTGAAATTTCTAAAGAGACAAAAATAAATGAATTGAAAAATGGCAAGAGAAAACAAACAAACAAACAGAAAAACAAAAACAAAGGTGGGACTGAATTACACAATCCAGAATGCAGTTATATACAAAACACAAGCCGTGAAGTCCATGTTCCTGTTAAGGATAGTTACCAAATTTAATTACAAGGTTTTCAAAAGTCAGTGTGAAGAGAGAAATACTACCAGCTATGCAATGCACAGTGATGAAAAGATAAAAACTATCCTATTGCTTCAGAGAAGTATAACCATCACTTATAAAATGTCCAGAGAAATTTCTCACAGGAATTGTCATGCAAAGGTATTGGATAGACTAACACAAAAACCTTAACATCATCTTTATAAGTGGAATATATATTACAAAATGTCCTTTTCACATTTCAAGTCAAGGAATGTAGAAATGCTATTAAGTAAGGCCTTTTATTAGCCTGCATCAAAGATATTTAGTATACTAGAAGCCACTTAAAACATTTACCAAGAAAGCAAATATAAGGTTATTGTGAAACATGTAACCTTTAAAACCCTAAAATCTTGCAGCTGAGACAGATGTCACAGCTCTGTGATGACTGCAGAAAGGCCAACACAGGGCACTTGATGTTTTTTATGAAAATACAATTTCATAACAGTGACAATCACTGTTGGTGAAAATGTCTTTTTTTGTCTTCTTCAGCAGTGACAGAACTTAGTGCGTCAAATTTAGGGACGCAAAAGAAATTTTTTTAGCACAGCACGGTTTACTACTTTATTGCTATATAGTAAAATGAAATAAAGGAACAGACTGTCTAGTATTTTAATCATACATCCTGCTTGGTTCCAAGTACTCTTTTTGCTTATTAGCTGCCCTCCCCCCCCCTTTTCTTTTTCCTCCCTCCTCTCTCCCTCCCTTCTTCCCTTCTTTCCTTCCTTCTTCCCATGTCACATCATTCAACTAACATGATTTGAATGTTTAGCTTGTTTCAAGTAAGTCTTGAGAGAAGTAACTAATTAGAATAGCATGGGTTATAAGCTGAAAAAAATTGCATTTTGTAAAAGGAAGGAAAGTGGGATTTTCTAGCTTTTTCTGGGGCCATCAAGGAAGACATGACAGATGCATCTTCAAAGATAAATAATGGCTCACCGGAATAATCAGATGGAAACAGGATGTGATAACTCAAGAGGTTTGAAAGAACACATGATGTACTGGAAACTGCAAGTATTTTCAGTGTCTGGAGAACAAGAGGCATATGTGTAATAGCAAATGATGAAACATCATTTACATATTACTGACCTTCAAATTTAGTTTGTTAATAATGGAGGGTGATTAAAATGCTTAAAGCACGGTATTGACATAATTATATTTGTGTTTTCGATGGTGGGAAAGTGTAGGGCAATTGGAGGGATCAAATCTGGAGGGAGAAAATTCAGATAACAAGCAAACATAGAAATGGCATGCGATGGAATGGAAGGAGCTTGGGCGTTAAAACAGATGCTTAATTATAAATCTAGAAGATAAAAATAATAACTAAGGTTGCTATGGCACTTCAGAAATTATGAAATATTTTACATATATCATTTAATTAAGTTATTCAACTACTTTTAAGAGATTTTCAGCATCTATGGAAGGTGTTATGATCTAGCTATTACCTTCAATATACTATAAAATTCTATGTTCCAGCCAGACAATATCCTCTAGAAGAATTATTTATTTATTTATAATTCAACCAGGAAAGGATATTAGCTTTGTTCTCTTGGACAAGAATAAAAATATCAATCTGATGAATAAAAATTAATGTATTGATTTCTTTTTAATATAAATATGTGAGAAATAATAAATGTAGAGTTTAGTCTTTTTAATAAGATACTTGAAGATCTTTGTATCCTCCCTAGAACCTTAACTAACTCTTAAAAATAAGTACATCCTTAAAAGCCTGGTATATAAGGATAGAAGTTATACAAGGGAAAATAATTTATGCCAGAAGTTTCCTTAGTGAGCAAAGAAACAAAATCAGGAAGAAATTGTATGCTTCAATTATTTTATGCTGTTGTATGAAAATGATCTGCTAACTCTATCTTTAAAATAGAGACTCACCCACCACTGGACTAAAATATGTGTTTTCTTGTGACTTTATTTTCATGTAAATTAAGATTTGGTTTTTCATGTGACTTGAATAGAATAGGTTTTAGAATATATAATTTGTGGGAAAAGATTTTAAAGATTTGAAGTTAAAATGAGGGTCTTCAATGACCCTTAAATTTTAGAACTGATCTATTTATCCAGTGAAGAATGACTTTGTTGTTAAAGAACAAAAGATATGGATTTCTGGTTCCAGCCAAGATGAAGAAGCCCACTGCTCCCAATTGTTATTTAAGATTCTGAAAGAAAAAAAAAAGAGAGAAGTTCTGAGAATTTGGAAAAGTGAGGAATAGCACGCAGATTAGGGCAAGAAGACAAAACTTGAAGAAAACCCATATAGCAAGCAGTTTGGTGTTTTTATATTTTTCCACTTTTTGAAAATCCCTTTGCTTTGATGCAAGAGCGGTCAAGCTGAGGAATTGTTTAGCAGGTGCACACAGAAAACTCCAAGAGAAATTTTCTTTCTGGCTGAAGGTCTCGGATATAAAGGACTACCGTGAACTAGAGAATGTGGGGGAGAGTTGTTTTTTTCTCCATTTTCTTTTGCAGCCCTGCCCTGAGGTCAAGCTCACTTGTGGAACAATAGTGCTGTGTTGTTGTGGTAAAGATGTGGGCAAAGCCCTGAAGAAAACCCTTTCCTCCCAAGGAAGAAACTTGGAAAAGTGACCCCTGTTGTGCAGAACATGAGGGAACCCACATTAATTATTTTCTTTTTCACTCATTGCTCCACTCCAAAGGCTGACTCATTTGTACACAATTGCCTTACAAAGTGGGAGGGCTGAGAAAAACCTATATTTCTGGCCATTGAACCTAGCAAGGAGGCCTCTCCCTAGGAGCCAGAGAGTGTGAGGGTAATTGTGTATGAACAGATACAAGTCCTGGGCTCACTTTCAGGCTGTGTATGTACAGAACACACTAAGGAATCACAGTACAAAATCTGGAAATGAACTAAAACGTAACTTAAAGAATTGAGTTGCAAGACAAGATCCAAATAACATAGTAAAGGTTTGGAGACTGATTTGACACTGGAAGCACTGCCCTTAGAAAGTGCAACAAAATTGGGGGTCTATATATCACTGGGCTGATTGCCTGCTAAACAAACAGATGATCTATGTTTTACAGATGTTTCAATGGGACCCAAAGTCCCATTAGTACATCATTCAAAATGTCTAGGATAAAGTTTCTCGATAGACACAAAAGTATGAAAATATGATCACTCCTCAAGAGAAAAGTAAATCAAAATACACTAACCTCAAAATAAGCAAATGTTCAAATGATTAAATACACTTCAAAGCAGCTGTTATTACTATGCTCCACGATGTAGAAAACTATAAAAAAGAACCCAGGGGGAATTTTAGAGTTGAAAAAAATCAGAAATAAAAAGTTTACTAGCTAGGTTCAATGGCAGAATAGAGATGAATGAGAAAAAAGTCAGTGACCTTGAAAATGGATCAATAGAATTTATCAAATTTGAAGACCAGAAAGAAAAAAAAAAAAGAAAAGAAAAGAGCTTCAGGGGCTTGTGGAAAATAGTAAAATGTTTAACATTTGTGTCATTTGATTCTCTCAAGGACAAGATAAAGAAGTGGATGCAGAAAATATATTTGAAGAAACAATAGCTAGAGGTACCCTGAATTTGGTAAAAAAAAAAAAAAATACACTTACAGATTCAAGAAACTTAGTGAATATAAAATAGAATAAACTCAAAACCATATCCATATACATGATAATCCAACTCCTGAAAACTAAAATGAAAAAAAAAAAAAATCTTGCAGCCAGAGGAAAATAACACATTATGTATCAAGGAACAACATATAGAATTGATAGGTATTTTTAATTAGAAGCCATGAAAATCAAAATATAGTAAAAATAAAATAGAATGCTGGGAAACAAAATTTTCAATCTGTATCCTATATCCATTGAAAATATCCTTCAGAAATAAAAGAGAAATAAACTTATTCTTAGATTAAGGAAAACTAAGCAAGTGTGTCATCAGTATACTTTCTTTAAAAGAAATACTATAGGAAATTTTTGCTATGATGGGAAATATTCCCAGAGGGAACTTGAAACTTTAGAAATAAAGAAAGAGTAAAAGGATTGGTAAATATCTGGGTAAATGTAATGGGGAATTTTTCTCTCTTGAATTTGTAGACATATCAATGACTGTTGAAAACAAAACTTACAGCATTGTCTAGGGTCATTTATAAGAATATAGATGTAATACCTAAAACAAGTATAACGTAAAGGAAGGAGTGTAAAGGGAGAAATGACATTCAATAAAAAACAGGTATAGAATTTGCACCCCAGTAGCTATCGATGTTTAAGAATAAATTGGGATTAGTGCAGTTTTAAATTCAGCCAATTATGATGGTGTTAAGGAGGGTACTTGTTGTGATAAGCACTGAGTATCATATATGTGATGAACCACTAAATTCTACACTTGAAACCAATTTCACCATATATGTTAACTAACTAGAATATAAATTAAAACTTGAAATAAAAAAAAAGAAAGCCAAAAAACACATAAATAAATTCAACCAATTAAATTCTGCAGAATATCTACATGTCTCTGGAGGGACATGGACGTTAAGCCACCAGAACTTCATTTTTGATTATGCATATACTCACTGGTTATGTGGACGTTTTATATTTTTGGCTATAAACGAAATGTCTTTATATTTGAAAGCATAGCAACTGCATAACTGAATGTAATTATTCCTAATCCACAATATTTTAAAAATATCTTCTGTGTGAATAATTATTCCCTCATTGTCATTTCTTATTTTTATGTTCTTGTTGTCTCTTTTTTTCCCCTTTGATAAGTCACTATTGGTTTGTCTCTAATGATTTGTTAAGTAGCATTTTGATTTACTTATTCTGTTTTCTATTTGATTTCTGCTTTTAACTTTGGTTCCTTTGTTCTGCTTTCTTTTATTGTTCTTTTCTACAGTTTTGAGTTCAAATTTAAAAGATTATTTTAAATCTTTCATTTTTAATTGATAGAAATGTTTGAGGACTAGAACATTTCTTTGATCATTGCTTTGCTATATCCCACAAATAGTCTTTTTCTTTTTAAAATCATTTTGGGACTGAAATACTCTAGTTTATATTTTCTCTGTAGTTAAACTTTTCAAAGAATTTTTGTTAATTTAGGAAGAGCCTTTCTAAATATTTTTATTGTTACTTTCTAGTTTTCTTGTACCATGATTAGAGAATGCTATTACTACTTTTGCTTCATGATTTGTCAACTTAATATATAGCCAATATTCCAGGTGCACCTGAAAATAAAAAGCATTCTTTATTTTTAGTATAGAGTTTGATGTGTATTCATAAGATCTACCTTATTATATTTATGTTTTCCACATTTCTTGGTATTATATCCTCTTTTCTTAATTGACCTTGTCTTAATTTGAGAGTCTTATCTCCCATTTTTCATGGATACCTGTCTAGTTCTTATGCTTCATGAATTTCTGCTTTATGAAGGTGACTTCTATGTTACTTTATACATATGTATTCATAACAAACATGACTTTACTGCAAATTATCAAGTGTCTGACTCTGCCTTTTTTAAACAATTTTAGTCCTGAATTTTAGTCCTTTTCTTCCACTGGGGACATTTTAAAGGATTGCTATTCTATCTTTCTTGTTAGTTAACTGGTATATCTTCTCATCTCTATTTTTAACACTTTTGTATCACTTTGTTTTAGGTCTGCCTCATATAACCAGAATTGAGTTCAGGTTTACTTTGTGAGCCAATCTGAAAATGTTTCTTTGACTAGTAAGTTATAACTGTATATATTTATTGATACAGTAACAGCTAGTTTTAATTCTCATATTAACTTGTTATATTTACTGCATTACTTTATATTTAGTGTTTTTTCCTCTATATAGTCTTTTACTATTTGATTTTTAAATTTATGTTTTTGTTAAGTAGGAACATTTACAGTATTTATTCTACTGTCATTATTTTAAATATGGTTACAATGCACTTATTTTCTTGTTTCCTTACTGTTTGATTTGTAAATTTATATTGTTAGACATCTATCTATGTGCAATGATCAAAGTCGTTTTCCTATTTTTTTCTTCTCTGTTTTTCTACTGGTGAGTTATATTATTTTTCATCAGAAATAATATTATTTATATTATCTTATAATATAAATAGTATTATAATTATTTATAATTATATATATATACATAAAATAATTATTTCATTATTATTTTTCCATCAGAACATGTAACATTATATACTATTCTTCCACCTCTGCTCTATTTTTATTTTAGCTGTAGTTCTACCTTTAAATATATTCAAGGCTTACAATAACGTTTTTGCTTAATATTTTGCCATCAGTTCTTGGTCAAATAGAGCCTATCCATTCAGAAATCATCAAGAGTACTGTATTTCCTTAGTTAACTATTTTTTTTCATAGTCTTTATTCCTCAAATACAGTTTTTGTACCTATAAAAGTTTTCTCTTGTGCTATTTTCCTGGGGTTTCCTTTAAATGATATTATTTTCTTGCCATGTTGTTAAGTCTGATGCCAATCAACCTGATTTTTCTTTACTTGTGACTGAATTTATCTTTTCATTTCAAGTCCCAGAGGATTATTTGCACTCTAAGTCAAACAGTTTTGCTAGGATAAGTCTTAGAGTTGATTATTCTGAATCAACTAACTAAGGTATATGGCAAGTCTTGCAATAAGTAGATTGGTTTTCTTTTACTTCCAGAAAATTTTCTTAATGTATAATACTAAGATAGCTCTGTTCCATTGCTTTATTTTAAATTTTCAAAACTCTTCATGAACATTAGATCTTTGCCTGCTTCCCTATATGTCAATTTCTCCGATAATATTACCTCTTACATTTTCTTCCTTTTTTTCCCCTCTTGGGTTCTTTTTCCTTTTTTTTTTTTTTAACAAAAGAATTTAATAGATTTTTTTTTTATCACTTTCTTTGGGCATTTTATAATTTAGTCTTCATTTCTAAAATAATTTTTTTGTCCTTTAATTTCATTTACGTATTCAATCTAGTCTTATTTTGTTTAAAAATTTTTATTCTGATTTTTTAATTTTTGATTTAAACTTATTTTCCTATTTCCCAATGCCTTCTTAAGGGTATTTAATTCAGATTTAAGTATGGTATTATAGTTTCATGTACTTCATGATTATTTTGAGGAAGGCAATTTTTCAGAAACTAAAATGCTTCAATTGTTTTTTTGTTTTCTTCTTTTAGTAACTATGAGTGGACATTGTATGTCATTTTCTGGTCAATTTAAAATGTCTTCTGTTTTCCTGTACTAGCTATAATAGGCGACATACACAGAAGAGAAGTGTTTGGTTGGCTTATCAAGTGCCCTGTTTCCTGAGTACACATCTGGTCTGTATATAGCAGTGCAATTTCTTTACTTGACATGGTTTGTTTGCAGAGTAAAGATTTGGTGTGTTTTCTGATATTGTGATTCTGGTTTTGTTTCTTCAGATTTATCCCTTTCCCTGTCAAGCTAGTGCTAAGGGTTGACTTCTCTTCCTAACTCAACACCTCTTTCCCCCAGGGGCAGTGCCTTCTAGAGCAGTGTCTTGTCTAGTTCTACATACTTTTATTCATGTCTTTTCAATTCCCCCATAGCTGGTTCTCTGGTCTACCAAGTGTCAGACATGTTCTCAATAGCTAGGCCATTAGGGTGGAACTTTCTTTTTCTGGATGGCTGATCTGTGTTCTAGCACCTCTGTGGCCACCTCTTCTCTTGTTTCCTCTGCAATAGAATCCTGACTCTCTGATGAATTTAAGAAATTGGCTTTGGCTCTACTCCCTTCTGATATTTACTTGTAAATTTTCATATAATTTGACTTTGTGCCATTTTCTGTCTCCTGGTTTTTCTAGTATGAAGATTAAGGTTGGTTTTATTTCTTCCTCTTGTTTATATATTTGATTTCTTTTTTTGGAAGATGTGTGGAAAATCCACTTAGTTGCAATTATATTATAAAGGTGCTTATGAAGTGATGTTTTTAATATATTTAAAACTCAGTAATTGGGGCACTTGGGTGTCTCAGTTGGTTAAATGTCTGCCTTTAGCTCAGGGCATGATACCCAGGTCCTGAGACAGAGCCCTTCAACCATCTCCCCACTCAGTGGGGAGTCTGCTTCTCCCTTTCTTGCTCCCCCTGCTTGTGTTTCCTCTCTCACTCTCTCTCTCTCTCTGTCAAATAAATAAATAAAATTAAAAGAAAATGAAACAATAATTTTCTCTTACATAAAACAGTGTTAAAACTATAAATCTGAGGAAAAAGATGAAGAGTACAAATAGGATATTTGCATTTCATTCACTTCTTCACTCCTTTGCATTTCTTGGAGAAAATATTTTTCATTGGGTGTGCTAAGTTTTTGTGAAGTGTGAACATTACTGCTGTACTAAGGTCATGACTTTTTTTTTTTCCCTGAGAAATGAAAAACTCCCCATGTCTTCTTTATTAAGCCTCAAATCCCTTTGATATATTGGAGTTAAAGAAATTGTAAAACAGGTGACAAATGGGGCACAGGTCAATGTTATTAGAAAGGTATTTTTCTAAAACTAATGAAGGGAGGAGGAATAAATGTCATGACTTATTCAGAAGTATTATGGAGGGAATTCCGTAATTAACTGATAAGAGGGAACATGAATATTTGTCTTGAATTTTGAAAACCTTACCCACTATTTCATTCACTGTTACTTTACTTGCGAGTATATGCACTGAGTATAAATGCAATAATCTTTACCATAAGAAGCTGGAACATGTCTGTCTATTAATTAAAGTTTTAGGGGCACCTGGGTGACTCAGTGGATTAAGCATCTGCCTTTGGCTCGGTCATGATCCCAGGATCCTGGGATAGAGCCCAGCAATGGTATCCTTGCTCAGTGGGGAGCCTGCTTCTCTCTCTCCTACTCTCCCTGCTTGTGCATCCTCTCTCTTTCTCTCTCTCTGTCAAATAAATAAATAAATAAAACCTTTAAAAAAAGTTTTAAAAATATAGAAATCATATTAAGATAAAGCTGATGTTATACTTGTACCTTAAGAGCACATCAATCATATATATATTCAATTTAAGTTCCACATCCTCATTAAACTACTACAAATCCTTAAAAAAAATTTTCTTTTGTTTAAATATTAAGCCACAAATAAGAAGAGAAAGAACAACAGAATTTTGGAAGCTAGGAAGCAGATGAAGAAAGAGGAATTAACAAAACTGAGAAGACAAATCCTAAGCAAGCAGGGGAAAGCTTAAAGTCAATACAACAATTTTTTTTTCTGAAAAATTTTCAGAAAGCTCAGAAAATGCCAGTCCCAAATATTTCCAGAAATTGGAGAAGGAGAGACACTAATGTAAGGAAGATTCAGGTGAAGACTATTTGAATAAGTGGTAGAGCTCTAAATCACATCTGAGTGAAGCCCTGTGATAATTGTCTTTCTCTGATGGACTTATTTCACTTAGCATAATACCTTCCATTTTCATCCATGCCAATGTAAATAGTAAGTATTCATCCTTTCTGATGGCTGAGTAATAATATTCCATTGTATATATAAACTTCATCTTCTTTATCCATTCATCTGTTGAAGGACATTTTGGAACCTTCCACAGTTTGGTTACTATAGACATTGCATGATTTAACACAAAAGAATTTGTTGAAGAGATGGGGAAGGATTAGTGGAAAGGATAGTAATGCTTGTGAAATTTATAGCCATCCCCAAAAAATCATTTTCAAGTTCTCTTTATTACTTTGACTTATTATTATTGCTACTATTAGTATTACTTTATTTCTTCTTTTTTTAAAGGCTTATTTATTTATTTATTTATTGAGGTGGGAGGGCCAGAGGGCGAGAGAGTCTTAAGCAGACTCTCAACTGAGTGCAGAGGCTGATGAAGGGGCTTGATCTCAAGATTCTGAGATCATGACCCTGAGATCATGACTTGAGCTGGAACTAAGAGTTGGAGGTTTACCTGACTATGCCGCCCAGGTCCTCCAGTATTACTTTCTTTCCAAGAGAATTCTAATCATTTTTTTGTTTATTACCTTTGCAATTAGCCTCATCATATCGCTGTCAATAGCAAAAGAAGACAGCAATATATTGATATGTTTTGGCATGAAACTGACAGAATAATTAATAGACCAAGACATTCAAAGATTAATGGTGTGATTATAAATATGTTTATTCATGTAACATTTATTGAGTGTCTACTATGGGCTGGGTGCTGTTCTAGACACTAGAGAGGAAAGAAAACAAATATCTTATTGTCAGGAAGTTTATATATACAATTGAAGAGAAGAAAAACAATAACTATAAGTCAAACATGAAGAGCAAATACAGGAGGAAGATATAGGAGAATCATGGAAGATGGTGAGTTATCACCTTATACCCAAAGTAATGTGAATACACATGCCCCAAGGAAGAATCATTGATCATCAAGATAGCCATGTATTCAATAAATATAGAGAACATCTCAGAATAACAATTGACAGTTAGGTGATTTCTTTATACATAATATCCAAAAATAAGATAAACTTTTAATGTGAGTCAGTTAGTTCCTCCAGGGCCTGCATCATTCAAAGATAGACTGAAGCAGATGGTTTATTCTGTCTTAGGTGAAGCATCTATATTAGGTTGCTAAGCTGTCATAACAAAATACCACAGGTTGGGTGACTTAAACAAAAAAAAGGTATTGTCTCACAACTCTGGAGGCTAAAAGTCTGAAATTAAGGTTGGCAGGGTTGGCTCCTTCTGAGGGCTGTTAGGGAAAAGATCTCCAAGCCTCACTCCTGGCTTATAGATGGCCTTTCTCATGTTCACATGGCATTCCCCCAATATGTGAGTCTCTGTGTCCAAAATCTCCTTTTTTTTATTGCAATACCAGTCATATCAGCACAGGGATCACCCTAATTATTTCATTTTGATTTGATTCCTTCTATAAAGTCTCTGTCTCTAATTAAGGTCACATTTGAAGGTACTGGGATTGAGGACTTCAGCAAATCTTTTGTGAGGAGAACATAATCTAACTTGTAACAACATCTGAGACCTCGCAGGTGATTAGTCCTGAAATTCCTGTCATTGTTCCAGGCCTGAGGAATCTTCGATTTTCTCTAACACCATCCTCTAATAGCTGCTCCTTGTCGGTGCATTCCACATTACCCTCTGCGATATGGCACCTTTAGGAGAACCAGCCCAAACTGGATTCCACTTTTGGCACTCAGTAACCCCTCTTTTAGGGACCTGGTTCCCATTTCGTATATCAGTAAAATGGACAGACCTCTAGTGAAAGAATTCAGATCTCAGTATTGCTACTGATTTCCAGATGCCAGTTATTTCTGGTCACCAGGATTTCTACAGCCATACCCCTCCCAGCAGTCTGGATTGTCTGAGATACTGATGCTCTAAGCCACCCAACCGTCTTTTGAAATGAACATGGCACTTAACATTCCATTCTCAACTGGACTTGATTTCTTTCTTTCTTTCTTTCTTTCTTTCTTTCTTTCTTTCTTTCTTTCTTTCTTTCTTTCTTTCAAAGATTTTATTTATTATTTGACAGAGAGAGACACAGCGAAATAGGGAACACAAGCAGGGGGAGTGGGAGAGGGAGAAGCAGGCTTCCCTCCAAAGTGAGAGCCCAATGCAGGGCTCGATCCCAGGACTCTGGAACCATGACCTGAGCCAAAGGCAGATGCTCAATGACTGAGCCACCCAAGAGCCCCTGGACTTGATTTCAAACTCACTCCCAAATATCTCAGGAAGCTGAGATCCATCAGTATCTTAGGCCAGAATCCACGTCTGTGTAATAGCATGCATAATGCTGAGTCAGTGCAAAACGCTACACAGAGATTCTAGACAATATTTATCTGTAATCACTTTTTAAAATCCAATTCAGAAAGAAATACTGATTTATAGATATATAAAGTATAGGAATATCCATGCATATTTTCTGTTAGGATATAATAATAATTATACTAAATATGGAAAAAATAAAATTGAAGGAAGAAAACTTACCTAACACTATCTAATTCATCTCATAATTCAAGTAGGTTTCTTTCAGGTATATGGAAATACCCAAGGCTTTCCGATTTTCTTTCCATCTGTACTGCAGCAAGCCTAATACATGGAGAGGTTATGTATTTATTTTGTATTGAAGGGATCTTATACTTAACTTCTTTCATCTTCAGAGGATTTATTACCATGCTCTCTCATTTCATCTTATACCACTGTTATAGGTTGCATTGTGTTTCTTCAAAATTCATTTTGAAGCCTTAAGTTCCAGGACCTTAGACTGTGAATGTATTTGGGGATAGAACCTCTAAACAGATAACTGAGGTCAAATGAGGTCATGAGGATGAGGCCTCAATCCAATATGCCTGGTGTCCTTGTAAGAAGAGGAAGATGCACCAGCGATTTGTATGCACAGAGGAAAGGCCACATGAAGACACAGCAAGGTGGCCATCTGCAAGCCAAGGAGAGAGGCTTTGGGAGAAGCCAAACCTGCTGACAGCCTGATCTTACATTTTAAGCCTAGAGAACTGTAAGAAAATATATTTCTGTTGTTTAAGCTGCCCAGTCTGTGGTATTTTATCACAGTATCCCTAGCAAAACAAAACACCACCCAAAGGCTATTTATAAAGAAAATCACCTTTCTAAATAGATATCCTTTGGGTTTTGATTTTTCCCAACTTTAAAATTATATTCTGGTTACAAAAAATTAAAGACTGTTCTGGCCATATGCTCTCTTCTCATATCCCTTTATTCAGACAGTTAAAATACGTTTGTGGGTGATTGAAGGCATGAACAGAATTTTTTTACAGAGCTCAATGATCATTAATTCAGTTCTTTAGATATGATTGTTCTTTTTTCTTTTATTTTATTCAGTCTCCTTTCACTCAGTCTCTGCAAGCTCTCCAACCTTCTGTGGTATTAAATAGACATCTAAATTTCTATGGTTTAAGGTTTTTCATCTTGTGATGAAGTCATTGCCAATGTGGGATGAAGGTGATCAGAGACAGGACAGATAAAGAAGCTGTGATGTATCCCCTCTAGCATGCTGGCTTGGAAGGCTCAGTCCTCCACTGTCACTCAGGGAAAATCCTTAGTTTTCTGCTTCTCAAACTTTAATATGCTTATGAATCATCTGGAGATCTCAGTTAAAATGCAGGTTCTACTTCACTAGGTCTGGAATAGGTCTGAGATTCTGCATTTCTTTCTTTTTTTTTTTAAGATTTTATTTAGGGGGAGCCTGGGTGGCTCAGTGAGTTAAGCCTCTGCCTTTGGCTCAGGTCCTGATCTCAGGGTCCTAGGATCGAGCCCTGCATTGGGCTCTCTGCTTAGCAGGGAGCCTGCTTTCCCCTCTCTCTCTGCCTGCCTCTCTGCCTACTTGTGATCTCTCTGTCAAATAAATAAATAAATAAAATCTTTTTAAAAAAAGATTAAAAAAAAAAAGATTTTATTTATTTATTTATTTGACAGAGAGAGGGCTCACAAGCAGGAGGAGTGGGAGAGGAAGAAGAATGCAGAGCAGGGAAACTGACGCAGAGGCTGGATCCCAGAATCTTCGGATCATGACCTGAGCCGAAGGCAGCTGCTCAACAACTGAGCCACCCAGGCACCCAGATTCTGCATTTCTAATAAGTTTCCTGATTATGCCAATGCTGCTGGGTTTGTAGACCACACTTTCAGTAGCAAGAGATTAGGTGTTTCCTAGAGGCACAGCCTCTACTTCAATTCTCTGAGCTATCAATGAATAATTCCTAGTGGCCCTAAAGAGCAGCCTGACAACCTGGCAGAATTAATGCAGGCTTTCTAAGTGAAAAGATTAGAGGTGAAATGCAACAGATCTCTGACATTAAGTGGTGGCACCATCTTTCTCCTATCCAAAAAAAAAAAACCTGAGAGTAGTCGATTGGGACTATAAGAACATTCTCTCTCTACATCCTAACTATGGATTTAAAATTAGTGTTTGGGATGTAATGGTTGTCTAAAGCTCAACAGTAAAAGAAACTTATGGTGAGGACAGATTTCTTAATTTTTTCATAAAATGCTGAGCTTCAAAGTCTAGCACAGAAGCCTAGAATAATCATGGGAGTTGGTGGCTTCTGAGATACAGGAGAAAAATGATCAGGCAAAGGGTGGGGGTACGAACTTAAGTCAGGCTAGGAAGAGAGATGAACTTGGTTTCCAAAAAGTGGAACCTCCATTGTTTACAGCTAAGAAGAGAAAAGGGCTAACTGCTCAGAGCTATAGGAATTATTCAGGATAGCAAGGGTTGCGATGATTTTGTCAAAGTCATATATTTGTGAGCTAAAATAATTTTGAAAATTGCCGTTTTCACCAGAATTTCACTTGTTTCCAAGAAATCCAAAAATGCTTCTCCAACTTTCCATCTAAAAATCAAGGTGTGCTGTAAAACCTCATTTGAATGGGAGCCCAGAGCCATAAAAAAGAATTGGTGGTGTGTCTCTGCATAAAGGGTAAGTACTATGCCCAAATCCACTACTTAAAATGAATAAACAGTTATTTCATGAATATATACACATATATATTGGGGCTATGCATCAATCACTGTGATAGGTCCTGGGGGTATATTTTTATGAGAAAGATAGTTCCAGTCCTAAAAATTCATAAGGCAGTAAGAAGAGTATATCCAGCAAGTTAAGTGCCATAGGTTGTGATTAAATTAACTATATTGAGGAGTCAATTTTTTTTCATTTTGGGAGAAAAAGGAAGGCTTCTTTGAGCATTTAGCTAAAAAACTGATTCTTAAAGGATAAGTAAGAATTAAGCAAGGGAAGTTCTGATAAAGTTATTATTGGTTGAAAGGTATGCTGGTGGAAGTGTCCTAGCCTTGCAAAGATACCGAGTAAGAGGAAATGACCATAGGGAGTTGTGACAGATGAATCTGAAAAGAAAATCTGAACATGCACAGAGAAGCTTAGACTGTATTCTAGTGGCAATGGGAAGCCACCAACGGGAGTGAAACAACAGTAGAATGACATAATTAGACTTTTGGTGACAGCATGGGAAATGCACTAAAGAGTCAAGACTGGAGGAAGAGAGATCACTTAGAACACTGCTATATTTACCCGGTAATGGATGTAAGTAATTTGAGGTAAGGAAATAGAAGTGAAGATGGACAGAAGTGGATGGACACTGGGAAGATAGAGTTGTCAGAACTTGGTGTGGAAAGTTGTAGCTCAGATGGAAAGAAAGGTGATAGGGAAGAAAATGTGGACACAGACAGATTCCTGGCTTGAGATTCAATATCTGTGTAAATAGTGTTCTTTTAAAGACTTAGTTGGAACTATTAAGCCAGAAAATGGAAAAATCAAGGTTTTGAGCTATTCAGCTAAAAAATAGCAAATGACGCAACAGTAAAAGATAACAGCACTGTAATGTTTGAGAAGTTAACATTTACATAAATTACACCTTAGTGGGGTTGCTTTCATTCATTTTTCCAAGTCAGTCTAGCTCTGTTTGGTAGGATAGGAGAACATTTGCACCCCCTGGAACAATTACATGAGATATTATTTGAAAGAAATAAATGAAGACATAGTTGTTTGCAACAATCAGGAATTAGGGAAGAAAATACCATCTGGAATCAAAAACAACGAAATCGTGTCTGTTTCAGTGTGATGTGAACTCTCCTTTCATGAATTTAAGTCTTCAGTTTGGGTAATCAGGCAATGGATATCACTTGGTTCAACATTTTGAATGATGCTGTATAGTCTTTTAAAAGTTCATATGATAATATGTTCTCTGTTATGAATTTCATACTCCACCACTAAACAGACACCTTGGTAGCATCTTTGCCTATCTTAGTGTCCCCATATCCTCACTGCCTAACCTATACTTCTGCACAGTGTTTCTTGGATGTCATTAAAAAAAGTCATCAAATTACACATTTTCACAACCCTGGACTTTTGCTGATACTTCTCCCTTTCTCCAGAATTCTGACTTCTACCGCCTTGCCTACAATCAAGTCTCTCTAAATGTTCCCAATCCTTCCTCTTGTATCACATAGCATAGAATTTAATACATCCTCCTCCAGGATCCTGTCATAGTTCCTGTGACCATTTTGTAGGTTTTATATCATTATTTTACATTTGTTTACAGATCTGTCTCTCCCTCTGGACTGCAGATACTTGAGGGCAGGAACTACAGCTTACTCATTTTGGGGTATTCTTAGCCCCTAGCAATTAGTACTTTGGGTCTGGCATATAATTTATGTTTACCAAATGTTTATAAAATGAATTGGTGTAAGATTGTTGCCTAATCTTCTTACTGGAAGACCAACATTATAATGTATAATCTGTGAATTTTATTCCCCGAGCAACTAAAAAATAATATAGAAAATGTGCAATGGTATTTTTAAAAAATGAAACAATGCTTGGCTTTTGCAGATAAATGCAGTAGGGTAACTATTTTAGGACATAATTCTCATAGTTAAAGCTACCTGCTAGGGTTAAAACTTTATAGCCCTCTAATGGAGAGACAAGCTGAATCACACACTCTCTTATGCCACCTTTCGATTTAGGGAAGTTGACTTCAACCAGTCAACCATTAATCCTTTGGATGGGACCTTTATAGCACGGATGAAGTTTTCTCCAAAGAAGGGTAAAATAAATAAATAAATAAATAAATAAGGCCTTATCTCCTCTGTGCTGATAATGAATTTTCTTGTTAAGTTCAGAATGGTTGCAGAGTAATTGGCTGTGTTTGCTAATTTAATTTAAGTAAACCACTTATCTGCCTCATCATTAGCATAATAGAGTTTCCCCACAGCTCTGTAGAAATCGAACTAAATGGGGAGAAAAAGGTGTTTTTAGGAGATGGCATCAGAGGCAATGAATTGCAAGAGAGCAGAAAATTACACATGCTGATTAAATTACTTTTTCTTTAAAAAACATCAGTAGGGAAATGTTTCACAATGACACCTGCTTTTAAAAAGGGCATAATAGACAAGAAAATGTAACATCTCCTGGACTTAAAAGAAAAAGGAAGTAAAGGTGCAATGCAGAGCTTCTAAGACTGAAAAAGTAGATGGATGGGAATGGATTGTTTCTCTCAGGGAATCCTTGAGCTGACTGAGAGCCTTGACTATAACCCAAACATAAAGCTGACTACTATACACTGCTGTAAAAGCAAAAGTCCAAGTAAGAAAGCATTAGAGGAGGACATTTTGGACTACTTAATCTTTGGAAAACAATCTCAAAGAGGCCAAATAAGGATGTGTTTTTGTTGCTCCCTCTCAGACTATGTTTCTGGTCATTCACATCAGGAGGCTGTGTCTACTGCCAAAACTTAAATTCTCCACTGTTTTGGGTAGGGTTGTGGGGTTCTATGACCTGTCTCCTTGTTTTGTTTTTGTTTAAAGATTTTATTTACTAATTTAAGAGAGAGAGCATGTATATGTGTGTGTGTGTGTGAGAGAGAGAGAGAACAGGGTGAAGGACATAGTGAGAGAGGAGATAGCCCACTGAGCAGGGAGCCTGGTATGGGGCTTGATCCCAGGATTCTGGGATCATGACCTGAGCTGAAGGCAAATATTTAACCAAATGAGCCACCCAGGCACCCCTGACCTGTTTCCTGTGACAAGGCCACTTCCAGAGGAAACTGAGTAGGGATTGCCTAGGGAATACTATTTCTAAACATTCTGAACCTTCATTAAAATAATTCATTTTTCCTGGGCTTGATTTTTGTCAGAGTTCTTAATTCCTTACCTTTGGAGAAAAAATACAGATAATCTCCAAGAGGATAATGTCCTTAGCATTATCACCTTTCAAGGCCACCAGAGCCAAAGAATAATTGTGGAGGACAGAGACAGGAAAGGAAAGTGGGCTTGGGAGTGTGAAGACAAGGCTGGGAGAGATGAAGAGTGGGCAGGTACAAGCATTGGCCAGTCCCCAAGAGAACCTAAAAGGTGATGCTGAATGCTGGGAGTCTCATGACCAGCTAAAGTCAAGGGTGATCATAAGAATCATACGACTAAAGACTATCAGTGAATCAAATAGCAATTGATGGTCTTAGACACTAAAAAACAAGGCAGGATAGGCAGGTGTTTTGTGCTGGTCTCAGCCTATCAATAATCAGTGCTGTAGTTGGACTGGCCCTTGTGGTTCTTAAGATTGCAAGATGCCCTTCAGTAACAACCATCACTAAACTACACCTGGAGCCAGAGAAGGAGGTTTTTGGGGTGGGTGTTGGGGTTTGCTAAGGTTTCCAGGCTCATTCTTTATGGGTGAGTTTAAAACACTAGAGCAAGAATTTCAAGCCTGTGAAGAAAAAGGACAAGTCGTTCAAATAGTCAGTTATGGCTATCAAGCTGGTTCCCTAAAACAAAGGAGTCCCAGTGCAGAGAGATTATCTGGCCCTTATTGTGGCTAAAACTGTGTTTATTTAAGATAGCTGTTTGCAGCAGATGCCTCTTTGAAATGGATGCCTCAACAATCAAAATTTAAATCAGGCTCTTCTTCTTTCGAAGAAGAAGAAGAAGAAGAAGAAGAAGAAGAAGAAGAAGAAGAAGAGGAAGAAGAAGGAGAAGAAGAAGAAGAAGAAGGAGAAGAAGAAGTAGGAGGAGGAGGAGGAGAAGGAGAAGAAGAAACAATTGTTAAGGATTTATCTTATAGTGTGGAATTAGGATCAATAAGAAGAAATGAAGGGTAGTGATGAAGCAGCCTTCACTGAATACCTGTAATGTGCCATACATGTGTTTTCTCTTTTAATCTTCCCCATAACTCAATAAGGTATAAATATTACTAACATTCCCGTGTTATATAAGGAAACTGTTTTTCAAAGAGATTAAGTTAATTTCCCTAAGTCAAAAGGCTAATAAGATTCAGAACTAGGATTTAAACTTTGAAGAGTGTATGACTTCAAAGCCAAGTGGTTTTTATTACCAGCTTTTCTGAAGTAATTGAAATATATATTTCTAAGTGGAAGAAAAAGCCATTGATTGGGGCTTGACCTAGTTGAGGCCTACAAGGGCAAATGGGTATATCCCACTAGAGGGAAAGAAAGGAGTAAGAGTAGATTAAACAATTATTATGCCTGTAGAGTAAATAAATGATACATTAGGTTGTTAGATCAAATGCTGGCAGGGGATAGAGAAGCATGAAGACATTGACCAAGTAAGATGGAGAAGACATGAAACACACACACACACACACACATACACAGAAACTACTTTGAAGTAAACTGCCCACTTTTTCCAAAAAGTGATTGAAAAGTTAGTGATTGAAAAACTATGCATTTTATACTTAATAAAATAAATTAGGAATGCCTTTAAAGTAAAAATGTGTTCTGTGACTTCTGAAAGAGAAATCTTATAAAGGACTTTGTTGTATTGACCTGTAGATAGTTGAAACCAAAACAAACAGATAGTGATAAGACCTGGAAGGAAGGTCAAGATGGAGGAACTCTTGGTTACTCTCTTACTAAGAACCAGCCATCTATGTTTATCTTAGGAAGCCCAGGCTGGTGATGCACCATAAACCAATATGAATAAGCTATTTTTTCACTAAATATACCACAGAAGGGTCTGTGTGCTTAGACTCACAGTATTTTTCAACCTGGAGATTCTGGCCTATTGTCATGTTTGAATTCTAATGCAATAAATACTTCTGAATGATTAGTCAAATCATTTTTTTCCTCAGCACCTTCTGTCTAGTATGTAACCATAAACTGTGTTATTATTTATTATCCTGGAGTTAAAATTGCAGTGAATGCATTGAAAAAAATAACCACAAAGAAATTTTTTTCATAAAATGTCATATTCAATCCAATTACTTTTAATTTCTATTACACATTAAATTATAATAAAACCCATTATAGTTTCCTTCAGCATTCTAATTTCTATATGCTCTTGCTAATTAGGCTATTCCCATTAAGTGAATATTCTTTTAATCAACAGTAATTTCATCTGAGGGTACTGATAGTTACCCTCAAGTGACTTTATCTCTTAATTTCTTTTTTTTCCTATGAAACATATTTTAATATGTTTACTTTGGTTTTGTCTCTAATCCCACACCTAACTTACACTAAAACTTAAGGGTGTTGTATGAAGAAAATCCATTTTTACTCCTATTTCACTCATACCTTAATGACTTGGATAGACTCAGCCAGAAAAAGAGGATACCATGGCTGCTTCCTTGGCCCTCATGTCTTATACTCAACTCTCAGACCACTTCCTCTCTGTGACCTTGTTAACCAATTATTTCTTTCCTTAGATGGTTTCATAGGTCTATGACAAGACAAATTTAGGCCTGAAGAGACTGGTGGTGCTGATAGACATTCTGTAAAAAAATGTAAGTGAGTTTTGGGAATTCCACTTCAACATAGTGATATCATACTTGCTCTTGAACCATAAACAACTAGAAAACTGATAAAAATATATGACATAGCTATCTTTGGAAATTGGAGAACAAGCTGAACAGAACATCAACTCAAAAGAAAAGAAGCAAAAGATATGAGAACAATGATCACCACATCATTTTGCCTGGAGAGACTTTTCAAACAAATGATTCATAGAGGAGGATCTGAAGAAGAACATGGCAGACTTGCAGCATTAAGGAGAAGAGAGCAGATTCAGATAGACAGAAAAGACAGGACTTTGCCCAGTAGAGTATTAGGAAGGAGGAGTTACAAAGAAAGAGTTTCAGTAAACATGCATGGAGTCAGCTGGTGAATATTAATCTTTGCGTACTTAGAATGGAATTCCATGATGCAAGACAAGTAACAACTGGAGCGTTATAATCTGAGCAATTCCCTGAGCATTATCTCTGTGCATTCCAGTCAGACAGAGTGAAGCCTCTTCACTAAATACCCAGAATGTTTAGTGGAGACTACAGAGGGTAAAAGACTAAAGTAATGGATAATAAAGGTTGAAAGAAAAAAGCTTGAAAGAAAAAACTAATTCATAAATAACTTGATTGATTTATAGAAACAACTTGAAACACTTTTTAAAGGGAGACAATTCCAGCATTCATTGAGGTAAAAATCTAGCATTAATTAAGTGCTATTAAAAATATTAAAAAATAGGAATGCCTGGGTGGCTTAGTTAGTTAAAGTCTGCCTTCAGCTCAGGTCATGATCCCAGGGTCCAGGGATGGAGTCCCACATCAGAGCTCCCTGTTCAGTGGGGAGTCTGCTTCTCCCTCTTCTTGCTGTTCCCTCTGCTAGTGCTCTCTCTCACTCTCTCTCTCTCTCTGACAAATAACTAAATAAAACCTTTAAAAAATATACATAAAGAAATAGAAAAATGTGCCCATTTTAGAACATCGTCAATAGAAATAGATCCAGAGATGACAGGTATGATGGAATTAATAGAATAGGACTTTATAATAACTATCATGAATATGCTAGATAATTTTTTAAAAATCCATGAACATTATTAGGATGAAAATGTTAAAAATAAAAAATAACAACAACAAAAACACTTAGAGAAGAATTATAAAATATCTGAAGTGAAAAAATTCATCAGGTATGCTTATCAGCAGATTACATATTATAGAAGAAAAGATCAGCATATTTGTACACACAGCAACAGAAAAATTTCAGATGGAAGCATAGTGGGAAAAAGGACCTAAAAGTTATGAGTGAACCACAGTGATATGTAGGAAAACACCAAATGATCTAATATATGTGTAATTAGAATCCCAGAAGGATGAAGGACAGTAAAATATTTGAAGAGGTAATGACTACAATTTTCAAAACTGATCAAAATCATAAATCTACAGATAAATGTCCTCAATAGAACTGAAGCATGACAAAAACATAGACCATGATACAAAGCTATATGAAAAATCAAATTGTCAAAACAAATGATAGCAAAAAAATCTTAAAGGCAGACAGAAAATACATATAGCATATAAGAAACAAAAATGAAGTCTGAAACAGAAAACAATGGAATGGCATATTTATAATACTTAAAGAAAAAATGCCTTACTATAATTCTATATTTATTAACTAAATCCTTTATAAGTTAAGACAGAGCAAAGATACTTTTTTTAAACAAATAAAACCTGAGAGAATTTGTTGCGAGCAAACCAGCACTTAAAATTCTTCAGACAAGGAAAAGTAGTAAGAAATGGAAGCTCAGTTGTTTTTTTGTTTTGTTTTGTTTTGTTTTTAATAAAGATGATCTACACTTTACATATGATCCAGAAATTACACAACTACATGTTTACTCATGAGAAATGAAAATGTGTCCACATTTGACTTACACATGAATGTTCTAATAATCTTCTTTATTCAGTATAGCCAAAAACTTTAAACAACCCAAATGTACTTCAAAGGTGAATAGATAAACAAATTACAGTATAAACAATGAAATATTACCATTCATGGACTGCTGATGAAATATTATTGAAGGATTTCAAAACCAAACATTCCCAAACAGTCTGGTGTCACAGACCTTGTATTGTCTGTCATTTTTTTGTGGCACTCAGGTAAAAATAAAGAAAGAAAGAATTGATTATGTGTTTAAGTCAAATGATTCATAAGTATTTCTGTGCTAACATACACTTAGTGGCTGTTTGGGAAATAATATGTATTAGTTGAAAGAAAAATAACATCTTTATTTTACTCTCTGAAAAAACTACATTAGATTTGTGCACCTATTGGGCACTGCATAACTTCTCAAGATGGAATCAAATTTAACATCACCATCCTAATTACCTCTTTCACATTGATTTTCATGTAGTACTTATTTATTATTATTTTTTTAATCATAACGAAAAACTCAACTTCTCAAAGACTTGGTGTCATCAAAAGGAATGTAACTCAATTTAATGTTGAAATTTTGTGTTACTTCAAGCTAGTAGCCCACACAGCTTTTGGCAGATGTCACTATGTTTCCTTAAAAATCTAAAATATGTGATATCCTTGTGAATTCTCCAGTGTCCCTGTGTGACTCTGCATAGTTTTAGATCTACGATCAAAAAAAAAAAAAAAATTAGTCAAATAAAAAACCCCAAAGAGTATGTATGCATGTATGCATTGTATGATTACATGTATATGTATATGTAAAAAAAGCAAAATTCACCTATAGTGACAGAAAGCCAAACAGTGTTTTCTAGGAACCAAAGATTGGCACAATTTTCACAACAAAGATGTTTGAGAGACATTTTGGATAATGTTGATGTTCTTTATCTTGATTAGTGGTGGTTACGCTGTTGTGCACAATTGAGCTCTTCTCTTAAAATGCGTGTGTTCTATTGTTACATGTTATGTCTCAAAATATAAGTATCCCCAAAAATATATCCTAAAATATGATTTAGGGGAAAAAAGGCAGTCTTTTCAGAAAATATATAAAGTGTCTATTGGAGGGCAGTTTCTTTTAGAAAAGCTAAAGATAGATTAGAAATTAGGACAACAGATAAAAAAAAGCAGGATATAGATATGTATATATATAGAAATATATATACATACATATAAAATCTTTTTTCTTTTACAAAAATAGGAGAGATAAAAGTAAAAGTAAAAATGAGATGATTATTTTTGGAGAAGGAGTTAGAGAAATTCATAATAGGAAGGTTTTTATGTTTTTTATAAGACCGAATAGATAGTCATAAGCTTGGTTAAAGAGCGGCATATTTACCAACAATTTAGTGTATGTTCTACCAGAGTCCAGATGGAATCTTTTCTAAAATATGGAAGATACTGCTTTTGAAATTAGCAGTTGTTAATCAAGGAGATGGTCAAAATTATTTACTCAGCCAAGATTGGACATGAAGGTAGTATATACAAGTTATATGACCCTTTAATCTGGTGGATGGATCTACAGACTAAAATATTGCAACATAAACCAATATTTTTGAGCACTTTCTTTATTCTAGGCTTTTACTATGTTTTTATTAGACTGTCATTTAAATCCTACAACAACTCCACGATATAGGTATTTTTACTGCAATCTCCATTTTACACATGATGAAATTGAGTCATGAGTTTATATAACTTGTGAGTGATCAAATACTATTTGACTTAAGCACAGGTAATCTGATGCCAAGGTTCATTCTACTTATCTCTATGCCCAAACTTTGTCAATGATTTGTGCATGGTTCTAGAACTATGATCAAAAAATTATGTCAGGGGTACCTGGGTGGCTCAGTCATTTAAGAATCTCTCTCTCTCTCTCTTATGATTTTATTTATTTATTTGAGAGAAAGAGAGAGAGATAAGGAGAGAGAGCATGAATGGAGAGTGGGGAAGAGGGTGACAGAGAGAGAGAATGAGAGAGACAATCTGGCTTCATAGTCAGTGGGGAGCCTACTTTTCCCTCTCCATCTGCCCCTCCTCACTCTCTCTCTCTCACTCTCACTCTTTCTCACTCTCTCTCTCTAAAGCAAACAAGTAATTACATCTTTAAAAAAATTATTTCAAATAAAAAAAAAACAAAACAAAAGGGTATTCATGTATGCACTGTATGATTCCATGTATATGATTTCATCAGAAGACTTGATTCATTTTAAAGATGGACTGAGTTGTAGCACTGAGATGTGGACCTGATACCTACAGTCAAAAATATGAAGCCCTTGAGATCTTTATCTTCTATGATTACAAACACACTTTTTCCTTGCATAGTTTTTTCTTAGGACCCTTCCTTTGTTGTATAATCTTGGCAAGGAACCTGAAATGCATAAGAGTATAATGCTTATAATGTTTCTTAACATCAGGGCATGACCTTTACCAAAGCACTGAATGTCTACTTCAAGAAATCATCAAATGTGAGGTTATTAAGACATCTTTTTAAAAGGTCATTTGATGAACTATATAAATTCAAGTATAGATAATTATTTTTTAAAAAGGTAAAATAAGAGGACAGATAACGTTTGACAAAGGCTAATGGGGTATATAAAGGACTAAGATTTATAGCATCAAGGTTTGGAAAAAGCAAAATTTTTTTCCTAGATTAGAGATATTACCCAATAAAGAGAGGTAAGAAGAAGATAGTTATTTGGAAAAGAATTTTTTTAAAAAAGGGAAAACCCCAGCAGGCAATGAAAATAGAGGTCAAACATGCTGTTTGAACTTGAGTACAGAGGTTTTTTTAAAAATAAATCCAAATTCATTTTCCAGAATCTTTCTTTTTATATGGGGTCACATGAACATTTTCACAGACTAGAAAAGGGTTACACTTATTTAGGAAAAGTTATAATGGGAATAAACTATTTCTCTTCTTATGAGATGTGATAATTAACATTTATATAACTTCATCCACTTGCTTGACTGTCTTACTTTTTTTTTAGAAAAAGAAGAGTGAGCAAATATAAAATTAAAAAGTGAAAATGTCTAATACTGAATTTCTAAAGTTTTTAACAGATTTATTTGTTGTAAATGTGCTTCTGATATGGAGCACTGGGTGTGGTACATAAACAATGAATTCTGGAACACTGAAAATTTTAAAAAAATAAATAAAAATATATTCTGGACCATTTAACTCTCAATGGTCCTGACAGTATGCAATAATGGATAAACCATTCCAATTGTATTCTATCATCAAGTTAAAGACTTAATAATCTGCTTCCAGAGAAATTGAATTATTTTCTTCTAGTATATGACACATGCTGAACTAGCAATCATATAAAGAAAACATGAGGATTTTTGTCTTATGCCTAGAATATACAAAGCTAGGGAGAATGTTGCTCCACTCTAATAATAATAAAATGCCAAGAAGTTTATAAAATCATAGCTTTTCTTGAACCCATAAGAGAGCTGTGGTTTACCTGCAAAAACTAGCGTGTAGTATCAGGAAAGATAGTCAAGTATCTCCAAGTAGAGATGAGATGTAAATCCTAGCTCACTGTTACTGTGAGGAAAATAGGGCCTCTATACCAGAGAATAAACAAACATTGCCTACAATTGCAGTGAATTGGTACCAGGAAGGAATAAATAGGGGCCACCATTAAAGTATATAACACCTAGCAGCCACAAACACAAGGAGAATTCATATCCCTTCATGGGCTCTTATTCATGGATCTTACATGGTGCTCTTAGAAAGATTGGGAACAGGATAAGAGACTGGACAAAATCTCTTATAGTGAGGCAGTTCTGGAAGAGAGAAGGCAGGAAAGGTATATAGCCTTACTTGGTTGTTTTGTTGCTAAGAAATCAAACAAACAAACAACCTTAAGACACAGGCAGGAAGGGCTGAAACTCTAACTGCCAGAGCAAAGATGAAGACAGGCTGTGGTAGAGGAGATAAAGAAAACAAACAAACAAACAAACAAAAACAATTCACAATTCTACCCCTGGGGGGGGGTGGGCAGGATTTCTGAGAAAGCCCACCCTGAAGCCCAGGAAAACAACTGAGTCAGGAAAAGGAAACTGTCCTCTTCCACCACCACACAGGCTAGAAAACACCAAGTAACAAGCAATAGCTGACTCTTGGTTGGGGAGGAACAAGAGCATATAGAAAGCTAAAGCATTTGGAAAAGCTTAAAGAAGGTATACATGAACATCAAGATAACCCTGCATTTAAGCAAAAATTGCACCAGAGGAATTTGAAGCTGATGATGCACTGAAGGTAATCACAGCAATAACACCAAATCCAGTTCAACTATTGACTAGGATGACTCAATCCCCCATCCTAATAGTATCAGAACATGAAACACTCCCATTTCCAGGAAAAACTACTATTATTTAAATGTTTAGGGATGCTTGGATGGCTCAGTGGGTTAAAGCCTCTGCCTTCAGCTCAGGTCATGATCCCAGGGTCCTGGGATCGAGCCCCACATGGGCTCTCTGCTCAGCAGGAAGTCTGCTTCCTCCTCTCTCTCTCTCTCTGCCTGCCTCTCTGCCTACTTGTGATCTCTGTCTGTCAAATAAATAAGTAAAAAAAATAAATAAATAAATAAATGTTTAATACTTATATAATATGCTGACAATCAACAAAAATTAAAAGGCATGTAAAAGATAGACTGGAAAAAAATCACTGTTAGGAGACAAAGTAATTAACAGAATCAGACTCACAGATGAGCCAGATATTGGAAATACCCTACAGGGAATTTACAATGAATCTGATTTATATGTTAAAGAGTATAATGAAAAAGGTGAACAACATGAATAAACAGCAGGGACCAGAGAAATGTTGACAGAGATAAGAAAATTATAAGGAAATCAAATAATAATGTTTGAACTCTTCTTTAAAATACATGTGTAATATATAACAGGTAACAGAAAAGAAAAAGCCTTTGAAGGTCTTATCATAGATGCACATAGCTGAAGAAAGAACTAATAAACTTGAAGATAAGGCAACAGAAATTATGTGAATTAAAATACAAAAAAAGAAAAAAAAAAAGAAAGGAGAAAGAAACCCAGAACAAAACATCCAAGGCCAGAAGGCAATGTCGAATAGTTGAACCTATATACAATCTTCAGAAGGAGAAGAGAGGAAAAATTGGGAGAAAAATATTTGAAGAGATAATGGCTGAAAATATACCAAAAATAATGAAAAACTGCAAAATAAATCACAACTAAAGAAGTTCAGAAAACAACAAGCAGGTTATATAACAATAAACATTCTTGGACACACCATCTTCAAATGCTGAAAATCAAAGTTAAAGAGTCATTCTTGAAGGCAGCCAGAGAAAAAAGTCACTTTACACACAGAGGGGGTAAAAAAAGAATTAAAACAGATTTCATTAAGTTTGAAAAAAGAACAATAAATATGCAAACTTTCAACCCAGAATTTTATATACTGCAAAAATGTATTTAACAGTTAGAAGATAATAAATAATTTTAAAAACAAACATACTATTAGGGAGGAATTGTATACTAGTATATTAGTCTAAGTTCTTACACTATGCAAGAAGTGGGAAATACCTTTTGAATATGGGTTATGATTAATGAAATATCTTTATTATAACCCAGTTAAAAGATACTAAAATAATTTTTAAAATATAAATTATACATCAATAGTGAAGATAAACTGAATCATAAGAAATACACAATTACTAAAAAAAAAAAGGCAGAAAAGAGGAGAGGTAACAAAAATCAGCTGAACCAAATAGTCAACAACATCCAAAATGTGGCTTTTAATCCAATCATATTAATAATTTACTAGATTTAAATGATTCAAGCCTACCCATTAAAATACAGTTTCTCGAAACAAAGTAAAGCCTTTATAACAAAGACAAAATGATATACTTTCTATGAGAAGTCCATTTTAAATATAAAGAGATTGATAGGTTAAAAGTTATATATATATATATATATATAGAGAGAGAGAGAGAGTGCACAAGTACTAATCAAAGGAATGTGTATCTATATGAATATCAGATAAAATAGATTTTTAACAGAAGGAAAGTTAGCAATGATAGAAACATTACTTAATGTTAAATGGGTCAGTTCAATCAGGAAGACATACATAGTCCAAATGTGAATGCATTTAACAACAGAACTTAATTCTTTTTCTTATTAATTATTTTTATTAACATATAATGTATTACTTGCCCCAGGGGTACAGGTCTATGAATCATCAGGCTTACATATTTCACAGCACTCACCATATCACATGCTCTCCTCAATGTCCATAACCCAACCACCCTCTACATAACCCCATCCCCCCAGCAACCCTGTTTGTTTTGTGAGATTAAGAGTCTCTTATGGTTTGTCTCCCTCCCAATTCCATTGTGTTTCATTTTTTCCTTCCCTAACCCCCAAACCCCCCACCCTGCCTCTCAAATTCCTCATATCAGAGAGCTCATATGATCACTGTCTTTTTCTGATTGACTTATTTCACTCAGCATAATACCCTCTAGTTCCATCCATATTGTTGCAAATGGCAAGATTTCAATTTTTTGATGGCTGCATAGTATTCCATTGTATATATATACCACATCTTCTTTATCAGTTCATCTGTTGATGGACATCTAGGTTCTTTCCATAGTTCAGCTATTGTGGATGTTGCTTCTATAAACATTCTGTTGCATGTGCCCCTTCAGATCACTACATTTGTATCTTTAGGGTAAATACTGAGTAGTGTGAATGATGGGTCATAGGGTAGCTCTATTTTCAACTTCTTGAGAAACCTCCATGCTGTTTTCCAGAGTGGCTGCACCAGCTTGCATTCCCACCAACAGTGTAGGAGGGTTCCCCTTTCTCTGCATCCTTGCCAGCATCCGTCATTTCCTGACTTGTTAATTTTAGCCATTTTGACTGGCAGGAGATGGTATCTCATTGTGGTTTTGATTTGTATTTCCCTGATGCTGAATGATGTGGAGCACTTTTTTATGTGTCTCTTGGCCATCTGGATGTCTTCTTTGCAAAAATATCTGTTCATGTCTTCTGCCCATTTCTTGATTGGATTATTTGTTCTTTGGGTGTTGAGTTTGATAAGGTCTTTATAGATTTTGGATACTAGCCCTTATCTGATGTGCAAATATCTTCTCCCATTCTGTCAGTTGTCTTTTGGTTTTGTTGACTGTTTCCTTTGCTGTGCAGAACCTTTTGATTTTGATGAAGTCCCAATAGTTCATTTTTGCTCTTGCTTCCCTTACCTTTGGTGATGTTTCTAGGAAGAAGTTGCTGCTGCTGAGGTCAAAGAAGTTGCTGCCTGTGTTCTCCTCAAGGATTTTGATGGATTCCTTTTCACATTGAGGACTTTCATCCATTTTGAATCTATTTTTGTGTGTGGTATAAGGAAATGGTCCAGTTTCATTCTTCTATATGTGGGTGTCCAATTTTCCCAACACCATTTGTTGAAGAGGCTGTCTTTTTTCTATTGGACATTTTTCCCTGCTTTGTCAAAGATTAGTTGACCATAGAATTGAGGGTCTATTTCTGGGCTCTCTATTCTGTTCCATTGGTCTATGTGTCTGTTTTTGTGCCAGTACCTTACTGTCTTGATGATGACAACATTGTAATAGAGCTTGAAGTCTAGAATTGTGATCCCACCAACTTTGGCTTTCTTTTTCAATATTCCTCTGGCTATTCGGGGTCTTTTCTGGTTCCATATAAATTTTAGGATTATTTGTTCCATTTATTTGAAAAAAAATGGATGGTATTTTGATAGGGATTGCATTAAATATGTAGAGTGCTTTAGGTAGCATAGACATTTTCACAATATGTGTTCTTCCAATCCATTAGCATGAAACGTTTTTCCATTTCTTTGTGTCTTCCTCAATTTCTTTCATGAGCACTTTATACTTTTCTGAGTACAGATTCTTTGTCTCTTTGGTTAGGTTTATTCCTAGGTATCTTAAGGTTTTGGGTGCAATTATAAATGGGATTGACTCCTTAACTTCTCTTTCTTCTGTCTTGCTGTTGGTGTATAGAAATGCAAGTGATTTCTGTGCATTGATATTAAATCCTGACACTTTACTGAGTTCCTGTATGAGTTCTAGCAGTTTTGGAGTGGTGTCTTTTGGGTTTTCCACATAAAGTATCACATCATCTGCAAAGAGTGAGAGTTTGAGTTCTTTGCCAATTTGGATGCCTTTAATTTCTTTTTGTTGTCTGATTGCCGAGTCTAGGACTTCTAGTACTGTGAACAACAGAACTCCAAAATATAAAGCAGAACTGTTAGAACTAAAGGGAGAAATAGACAAATCCCTTATTATAGTTGGGAATCTTAAAACTTTTTTCAGCTAATAGAACAGGTAGGCAAAGCATCAATAAAGAAAAAGAAAATCTTTCTCTTTTAATTTTAATTTTAATTTTAATTTAATTAAAATTTATAAAAACGGTTCACTAAAAAACAGCTGAACACACATCATTTTCAAGTGCACATATTCTGGACCCTATAAAAAAAATCTCAAGATACTTAAAAGAATTGAAGTCATAGAAATTATCTTCTATGAACATTACAGAATGGACATAGAAATAAATGACAGAAAGATTTATGAAAATTTCCCAAATACTTAGAAATTAAACTTCCAAACAATCCATAGATTTAAGGAAAAGTAGAAGGAAACATGGAAACTATTTTGGATTGAATAAAAATGGAAAACAAACTTATCAAAATTTGTGGAATACATCTAAGGTAGTGCTTAGTGGGAGATATCTAGCATTAAAGCCTTAGAAAAGAAAGTTCTCAAATCAATGACATAATCTTTCAAGTTAGTGAACAAGACAAAAGCACAGCAAGGTAGAGACAAAGAAAGCAGAAGGAAGAAAATTATGAAGGTTACAGTAGAAACCAATAAAATTCAATATAGAGGAAAAAATCAATAAAATCAAAAGATATTTTTTGAAAAGCTCAAAAAATTGATAAACATCCAGTCAGAATGAGAAAGAAAAAAAATTGCTAATATTAGGAATGGAAAATGGGTCATCACTACCAATACTATAGTCATTAAAAGGACAATAAAGAAATATTGCAACTTTATGTCCATAAATTCAACAACTTAGATACAATGGGAAAACTCCTAGGAAGACACAAACTAGCAAATTTCATACAGAAAGAAACTGTATGTTGGTGCATAGAAATGCAAGTGATTTCTGTGCATTGATATTAAGTCCTGACACTTTACTGAGTTCCCGTATGAGTTCTAGCAGTTTTGGAGTGAAGTCTTTTGGGTTTCCTGTATTTATCTTAAAATCCTGTATTTATCTGGGAAATCCTATATTTATCTTAAAAATAGAATTTTTAGTAAAAATTTTCCAGCAACAACTAAACTCACAGCCCAGATAACTTCACTGGTGAATTCTGAGACATTTAAGAAAGAAATAAGACCAATTATGCAGAAATAACACCAATTCTGTATAAATTCTTCCATAAAATAAAGGAAAATGACCCACTTCCCCACTCATTTACCAAAATTAAGCAAGGACATTACAAGAGAGAAAGGAAGAAACCTAAATATCAGTAACTTTGATGAACCTAGAGGCAAAATTCTTTAACAAAATATTAACAACTCAAATTCAGTGTGTTTTAGTGTAATGGAAAATACAGATATCAACAGAAGAGGAAAAATGTTCCAGAAGTAGATCCACACAGTTATGATCAATTGGTTTTGGAAAAAATTAAAAAACCAGTTCTTTGTGGAAAATAATAATATTTTTAAAAAATAAATTTAATAATAATAAAATAATAAAAATAAAAATAATAAATAATAAAAATAAATAAAAATTTAATAATGTTTTTTATTTTTATTAATAAATTATAGACTAATTCGCATTCATATTACATTAACTCTGATTCATACCTTGCAAACATATGAAAATTTATTAAAAATGGATCAAAGACTTAAGGGAAAACTCAAAACTGTAAAACTTGTATAAGAAAAGATAGTGGGATGTCTTTAGGACCTTGGGTAGGGCAGTGCTTTTTTAGATATGATTGCAATGCATGATTCATAAATGAAAATACTGACAAATTGAACATCCACTCTTGACACTGTGAAATGAATCAAAGGTCATGACACAAAGGGAATATTTGCCAAATACTTTTCTAGTAAACGACATACCTCTAGAATGTTTATAAACTACTCAAAAATCGATAATGAGGAAAATCTATTTTTTTTAAGATTTTTATTTATTTATTTGACAGAGAGAGATCACAAGTAGGCAGAAAGGTAGGCAGAGAGAGAGAGAGCAGAGGGCCCGATGCGGGACTCGATCCCAGGACCCCGAGATCATGACCTGAGCTGAAAGCAGCAGCCTAACCCACTGAGCCAGCCAGGCGCCTGGAAAATCTAATTTTTTAAGTACAATGTATTTGAATAGACAGCTCACCAAAGAATATACGTGAATGGCAAATAAACATATGAAAAGATGTTCAATGTCAGTAATCATTAGATTAATCATTCAGATTAAAACCACAAAGAGATACCACTACATACCTATTAGAATGGCTATTTTTTTTTTCAAAGTAAAATCCATGAATATTAATTTCCCACCTGCTTGATAAATTAGAGTCACAGGGCTGACCCCCAAAGCAAAATATCTTCCTTTGTCAGGGATAAAGAAACAGTGTTAAATATAAAGTTTATCCCTGTTGAATATAAATATAAAAATGTAATATAAACTAGACAAATTTCTTAAACATTTAAATTTTGTTTATAATGTAACAATTATTCCTGATAGAAAAAGTTATTTATTCCTGTCATCATTGAAATTATGTTCCTTATACAAATCTACCTCATTGTATTGTGCTTTGCTTTATTGCAATTAGCATCTATGGTGTTTTGTTGTTGTGTTTTGTTTTGTTCTTTCAATTTAAAGTTTTATGGCAACCTTGCATTGGCCAACTCTTTTGATGTCATTTTTTTCCCAATAGCATTTCTTTTCTTCCTGTCTCTGTCACATATTGGCAATTCCTGCAATATTTTAAACTTTTTAATTATTATTAGACTTGTCATGCTGATCTATAATGCTATTATGTTACTATTGGAATTGTTTTCGGGTACTATGAACTGCACTCATGCAAGATGGCAAAATTAATTCATAAATGTGTGTGTTGACTGCTCTACCCATCAGCCATTCTCCCATCTCTCCCTATCCTCAAACCTCCCTAATCCTTAAGACACAACAATATTGAAATTGGACCAATTAATAACTGTACAATGATACAATGGCTTTTAAATGTTCAAGAAAGCAACAGTTCTATGTCTCTCACTTTAAATCAAAAGCTAAAAATGATTAAACTTAGTGAGGTAAACATGTCATAGACCAAAATTTAGGCTTCTTGGACTAAACAGTTAGCCAAGTTGTAAACTCAAAGGAAAAGCTCCTGAAGGAAATTAAAAGTGCTGCTCCAGTGAATACATGAATGATAAGAAAGTGAAAGAGCCTTATTGCTGTTATAGAAAAAGTTTAAGCTGTCTGTATAGACATAAACCAGCCATAACATTCTTTTAAGCCAAAGCACAGTCCATAGCAAGATCTTAACTCTCTTTAATTCTTTTAATTACGTTTTAAATTTTAATTCCAATATAGTTAACAGTGTTATATTAGTTTCAACTGTACAATATAGTGATTCAACAGTTCCATACATTACTCTGTAGTCATAAGTGTACTCTTTTTTTAATTAAGTTCGATTAACCAACATGTAGTACATCATTAGTTTTTCATGTAGTGTTCAACGATTCCTTAGTTGTATAATACCCTGTGCTCATCAGATCACATGGCCTCCTTAATGTCCATCACCCAGTTACCCCATCACCCCACTCCCCTCCCTCCTGCAACTCTGTTTCCCGTAGTTGAGAGTCTCTCATAGTTTGTCTCCCTCTCTTATTTCTTCCCATTCAGTTTTCCCTCCCTTCCCTTATGGTCCTCTGCATTATTCTTATATTCTACATATGAGTGAAGCCATATGATAATTGTACTCTTTAATCCCTATCACCTATTTCATCCATCTCCCCACAAACCTTCCCCCTGGTAACCATCAGTTTGTTCTCTACACTTAAGAGTCTGTTTCTTGGTTTGTCTCTCTCTTCTTTTTTTGTCTTTGCTTATTTTTTTGTTTCTTAAATTCCACTTACAAGTGAAGTTATATGGTATTTGTCTTTCACTGACTGCCTTATTTCACTTAGCATTATACTTTCTAGCTCCACTCATCTGTTGCAAATGGATAGATTTCATTCTTTTCTATGACTGAAAAATATTCTGTTGTATAAATAGACCACATCTTCTTTATGCATCTATTAATTGATGAAGACTAGGGGCAGCTTCCATAATTGGGCTATTATAAATAATGCTGTTATAAGCATAAAGGTACATGTATACCTTTGAAATAATGTTTTTGTATTTCTTGGTAAATACCAGTTATGTGATCATTGGATCACAGGGTAGTTCCATTTTGAACTTTCTGAGGAACTGTCATACTGTTTTCCACAGTTGCAGCACCTGTTTGCATTCTCACCAACAGTGCATTTTTTTTTAATTTTAGCCAGTTTTTATTTTAATTTTAACTCTCTCTAATACTGTGACAGTTGAGACAAGTAAGGAAGATACCAAAAAAAAAAAAAAATGAAGCAAGCAGATGTTGGTTCATAAAGTTTAAGGAATGAAGCCATCTCTAAAACATAGAAGTACAAAATAAAGCAGCAAATGTTGATGTAGAAATTACAGCAAGTTACCCAAAAGAACCAGCTAAGATAATGAAGGTGGCTAGACTATACAATAGACTTTCAGCACAGATGAGAGAGCCTTATAATGGAAGAAGAAGGCATCAAGACATAGCTAGAGAGGAGAAGTCAAATGCTTGGTTTCCAAGCTTCAAGACAGGCCAGCTCTCTTGTTAGGGGCTAATGCAGCTGGTGACTTTAAGTTTAAGCCAACATTTATTCACCATTCTGAAATCTTAGTGCCCTTCAGAATTATGCTAATCTACTCTTCCTGTGCTCTATGAAGCCTAGATGATAGTACATCTGTCCACAACATGATTTACTGAATATTTGAAGATTGCCCTTGAGAACTACTGATCAGAAAAACAGATTCCTTTGAAAATATTACTGCTGACTGACAATGCACTGATCACTTAAAACCTCAGAGGGAGATACACAATATTCATGTAATTTTCATACCCACCAACACACCATCCATTCTGCAACTCATGTATCAAGGAGTCATTTTAACATTCAAGTCTTATTTAAGAAATATATTTTGTAAGGCTATAGCTGCCATAGATAGTAATTCCTCTGATGGATCTGGGAAGAGTAAATTGAAAGCCTTTGGAAAGTATTCATCATTCTAGATGCCATTAATAATATTTGTGATTTGGGTGCCTGGGTGGCTCAGTTGGTTAATCAACTGCCTTTGGCTCAGGTCATGATCCTAGAGCCCTGGGATCAAGTCCTACAATGGGGTCCCAGTTTCATAGAGAATCTGCTTCTCCCTCTGACCTTCTCCCCTCTCATGCTCTCTCTCACTGTCTCCCTTTCAAATAAATAGATAAAATCTTTTTTAAAAAGCTGTGATTCATGGAAAGAGGTCAAAATACCAACATCAGCAGAAGTTTGGAAAAACTTCATTCCATCCCTCATGGATTACTTTGAGAAGTGCAAAATATCAGTGGAGGAAATAAATGTAGATGTGGTAAAAACAGCAAAAGAACTAGAATTAGAAGCAGAGCCCAAAGATGTGACTGAATTCTTGCAATCTCATGACAAAACTTGAACATAGGAGGAGGGACTTCTTATGAATGAGCAAAAAAAGATGTGGTTTCTTGAGATAGAAACTACTCCTTGGTGAAGATGCAGTGAAGATTGTTGAAATGACAAGGGATTTAGAATATGACATAAACTTAGCTAATAAAGTAGCATCAGAGTTTGAAAAGATTAATTTCAATTTTGAAAGAAGTTCTACCATGGATAAAATGCTACCAAACAATATAGCATGCTGTAGAGAAATTGTTTGCAAAGGAAGACTGAACAATGTAGCAAACTTCATTGTTGTCTTATTTCAAGAAGTTGCCACAGTCACCCCAACCTTCAGCAACAACCACCCTGATAAGTCAGTAGCTATCAACATCGAGACAAGAGGCTCCACCAGCAAAAAGATTATGACTCTCTGAAAGCTCAGATGGACACTGGTACTTTTGACAATAAAATAGTTTTAAATTAAGGTAAGTATATTGGTTTTTATAATGCTACTGCATGCTTAGTACTACACAGTGTAAACATAACTTTAATGTGCACTAATGAACCAAAAAGTCATTCGATTCACTTTATTGTGATAGTCACTTTATTGCAGTGGTCTGGAACCCAAACCCACAACATCTCCTCAGTATGCCTGTATAAAAGAAATTGTGTCTTCATTAACTGTAAGCTAATAGCATTATAGTTTTGATTATTAGTTTGATTACTAATATGTTCTAGTTGTTAGTCTACAATGGAATGATTCTGATATTTTTATTCTAACCTGGTTAGAGTTTTATTCTCTGAAATACTCTAAAAATATCTTTGTATATCTTGAAATTGGCCGAGTGACCAAAGGATAAAAATTTTTCAGTCTGGGGCACATGGATGGCTCAATGGGTTAAAGCCTCTGCCTTCCGCTCAGGTCATGATCTCAGGGTCCTGGGATTGACCCCCACATCGGGCTCTCTGCTCAGTGGGGAGCCTGCTTTTCCCTCCCCCTCTGCCAGCCTCTCTGCCTACTTGTGATCTGTCAAATAAATAAATAAAATCTTTAAAAAAAAAAACCTTTCAATCCGTTTCAAAATTGTTTTCTCTATTTCAAAAGGTTGCCCATTTCTTTACTAAAGGTAGTAACAGTGATACTAAATTACAGAAAATGTAATGGTGTTGTGGTTTCATATTCCATAGTAGATATTCCATTTCATGTAAAATATGCTATTTCTTTGCCATGTCATGTAAAATGTAAAGCACAATTTTATATCATTTCTCAAAATGTGCTCTAAATAATCATTACACTAAATACACTTTATTTATTCATTTTTGGTTTTAGTATTATGTTAGAGTAAAAAAGTGATAGGAAGTAACCAATGAGGCAAATAACATTTACCAGTTCCCACTCAACTAGCTGAGTTTGTAGTTAAAAGTAAAAAATATATTTTTAAGCTGGACTTATAATAGCAAATTTCGGTAAGATGGATATCAACAACACATACTGAAGTCATTTTAAGTCTTTTCATTTAAACAGATTATAGCAAGGCCAAGCAGTCTAGTTAAGTCATTTTAGACATGCATATAATTAAGTTTCCTTCTTACTACACAGGGATTATAAACTCTAACAAAACTGAATAAAATAGAATGTGAATGGGATTTATCATATATTTCAGGAAGAGTCTTTTGAACTGAAAACTAAGGACTATTTCATATCAAAGGTACAATTGTAAAGCTAAAGATCACAATGTGAAATGTGATCTTTTGATTAATATTTTTCATATAACTCATAAAGAGATTAAAAGTTGACATTATTTTTAGATATCTGAAATGTAGGCATCAGATTTTTGTTATTTAAAATGACCAGTTAGAAAATCTTTGCTTAATATTATCACATTTCTGTAAGTAACAGTTACAAATGAAAATTTCTTCCCCATTGCTCAAAAAAGTATGGTTGGCTTCCTAATTCACATTGAAACTTTATTTGAAAAGAAACAAATGGTTATTATTGTAAAAGTCTGTGTATTTCAATCATCCAAAACCTTACCAGTAGACTGATATTAGCAAAAGAATGTTGCCATCTAGAACTTTCAATTGAATTCAATTTATTTTCTAGTTTTAAAAATATTTAATTTTGGGGGGGAAATGAATGCTATTCTGGTTCTAAGGGAAATATGGCACCCAAATTTTTCTACTTCCTGGAAGTTGCATAAGACAACAAAGAACCAAACAAATGACCAAGTTAAAAAAATCCAAAATCATATATCTTCAGTAAAACTTGGAAACAAACAAAAAAAATCATGAAACCTCAAAACTATGTTTAAGTGCAACCAAAATAAGTGAGATCAACAAAACCTATACAAGCCATTACAAACAGTGCTCAGAATCAAACTGTGGAAGAGCCTAACATTGTCAGAACTCAAAACCAGCAGTGAATATTCATTTTCATAAAGAGATAGCTTCATCTTAAATGTTAACCACTATGAGCAACTCTGAGCCCTCAGAAGTAGCAACAAACCAGGGACAAGGTTATCTGAAAACAATTACTCTTTTTCAAAATTATAAATGCATGTATTTTTGAATTGAACATCCCTCTTCAATGAATTTAGCCTTGTGTATGTGCATGCATATGTACATATGTATGTAGCAATATGTGTCCAACATTATTCACTGCAACATTAGTAATGGCAAAAAAATGGATATGGGTATGTATCTGTATAATAGGGGACTATTCAATAAAGAATGGTATATCCACACATTGAAATACTATAGAACTATAAAGAAAATATAAGGAGAATTCCCTTCCAACCATCTCACAGTAGTTTTATCAAACTAATCCTCTTTCTGAGAATAGACTTAAAAGCTAGTTGAAAAAATGAACTAAAGAAATCAGAAAGCAAGTGCAGCAGCTAGATATCAAGAGGTCAAAATCCTAGAGAAAGGGAAATATAATGTGAACAGCTCCATATTCACTTCTGCTTTGTACCTTATGGGGGATTTGACAAGTCACATCATGAGGAATAAGATTAATGATGTATGACTACATACCCATTAGAAGTTAAAATGAATAAATCTGACAATAGCAAGTGTTAGGAAAAATTTGGTTATCCCATACTATTGTTGGAGTGCAAATTGTTACAAGCAGTTAGAAAATTGTTTAGAATTATCCAATGAAGATGAACATTTGTATAATCTATAAGCCATTAATTTACTTCTAAGATATAAGGTCTTTACCTTCCCATGCACACATATATGCAGTATAAAAAACTAACAAGACTGTTTTTAGTAGTGCTTTTTAAAGAAAAAAACTGGAGATAGTCCAAATATCTACCCTCAAGAGAATATATAAATATTCACTATGTACATACATGAACACTGTAAAACAATGAAAAAGAATAAACTTATACATGCAACAAAATGAATATGTCTCACCTGTGTAGCCTTAATTATACAAAATAGATATTGGACATAAAATATGTAATTTATGATTTCATTCATATGAAGGTCAAAACAGTCAAAACAATTATTTGGTGATAGAAGCCACAGTAGTGGTTACGCAAGGGATATTTATTGAATGAGACATTTAGAGTGCTGTTAATGTTCTATATCTAGACCTAAGTGATGGTTTCACGGACTCATCTAGCTCTTCACTTGAGGTTTGTGTTTGAGATGTGTCTCTCTCCCTATATTTATTAATAGGGAAGGTGTGTATGTCCTTGAATAAAAAAATAGTCCAGGATACATTGTTAAGTGAAGAAAGGAAGTACAAGATGATGTTTATGACATGCAATGTTTGTGTAGGAAAGTAACAAAATGAGAATATATGTTCATTTTCACTTGAATTTGCATAAGATGGATACATAAGAATCTATAAATATTATTAGTTGTAGGAAGTAGAGGAGTGGATGTGGAACTGAGGCAACAAAGAGATGAGATGACACTTGCAATGTATCACTTTAACACCATTTTGACTTTGAACAAGGTTAATATGTTCCCAATTTTAAAAATATTTTTTCATACATACATGTTGCAAAGATGAAAACAATTGAATTCTTTGTTACATTTGTTCCTCAAAATTGCTCAAATTCAAAGTTGTCTTTTCTTTTGTGTAAAATATTGCCTTCTTTGTAAAGAATGCACCCTCCGTTTAGATCATCCCAACCTGTCCCTAATGGCATTAAATATATGCAAATTTGTCATTAAGTTCTGAACAGGAGAGAGAGAGATGCTTCTCTAAGAAAAGACATGGGCTAAATGTTTTGAGATACAACACTTAGTATTTATTTTGACACTGCCCAGCTGCCACTGCTGAAACACCTTCTTACCTTCTAACAAATGTTCAATTCCATGATCACATTTCTGATGGGGTTCATGAGCCACTTAGAGTTCCATCTCAGATTTCTTTTTTTTTTTTTCTAAAGATTTTATTTATTTGACAGACAGAGATCACAAGTAGGCAGAGAGGCAGGCAGAGAGAGAGGAGGAAGCAGGCTCCCCACTGAGCAGAAAGCCCGATGCGGGGCTCAATCCCAGGACGCTGAAATCATGACCTGAGCCAAAGGCAGAGGCTTTAACCCACTGAGCCACCCAGGCGCCCCCCATCTCAGATTTCTATTCAGAGCATTACTTTCCCATAGACACAAGCTCTGTGTGTTCTGTTTCAGTCATTTGAAGGATATTTTGCTGTCAATGATTTATAGCAACTTCACAAAAGTGATGCAAAGTAGTGGACGTTTTCTAAAACAAAATTATTTTTGCCAGTGGCAATGTTTCCATTTTTGTGGTTAGTTCATGTGAGTCTGACTTTCATTTGCTGCTTTGGCTTCTGCCACTTAGCAACACTTGGTCTTCAGGTTCAGGTGTGCCCATATCAACCATTTAATAACAAAACAGGAAGGGAATTTGAAAGGCCTTACCAATGTTTACATGGGGCTTCTCCATAACTTTCTTCACCAAAGATGAATGTCCTTGTGTCACAGGAACTTTTATTTTTATTTAAAGATGAAAAATTGAGGGACAGAGAAGTTAAATGACGAGACGTACTCCTGGAATCAGAATCTGACCTCAGGTTTGAGGACCACTAGTCCACTGAACTCTACGCCGGCACATTTATTCTGAAAACACATCTGGCCTAGCAACTCTGCTCAGAGGCCTGAATTATACTCCTGTTAAGTGTTTTAAGAGTGATTTGGATGTGGTAGGGAAGAAAGTAAAATAACACTACTGACTTGATGCAAGCAGTTAATTCTTGCTGAAAGTTGATCACAGAGCATGGACATGGCAATTGAAAATCATGCAAAGTGCACATGACCACGAGCTTACATGATTGTGTTAAGAAACCAAGAACTTCCTTTTTTGCTATTACTATTCGCTAACATGTGTTTCTTACTGGAATTTGTATAACTTAAATATTAATAAGCACTGATTCACTTCATTATTTATTCTGAGTTTCCATTAGAGTGTAAATGTGTTTTGGAAAGCATATGTTTTTTTAAATATTTTTTAAATTTTATAAACATATAATGTATTATTAGCCCCAGAGGTAAAGGTCTGTGAATCATGGAAAGCATACATTTTTTAACTCTCATCTTTGGGTGACTCATGATTAATGTAAAGAGTTGTTTTATGTTTTCTTTTTATTTCGGGTAAATATTTGAGGTCTTACAGTGACTTATAACATTTTTGCAGTTAAATAGCATGGGAAAATGAAGCTATTTATTTTTGTACACAAGAGAAAACATCTACAGGGATGTCTAAATGTCTTATGGACATACAGGATTAACAAGGGGAAAAGGTACAGGGTAGCAGTTACATAAGCCTGAAAGGAGTGGAGCACTGTTGTCAGGAGGCCAGTTTCTGGAAATCTATGCTGAGTTTCCATGCTTTAACAAATTTGCAAATTATAGAGGGAAGCTTGTAATGGTGGAGGCATTACATGGAGTCATGCAGAGTAAAGAATATGCAGTGGATTAGAAAAGGAAACACTTGAGTTAGGGGTTTAGTTCTGCTACCACTAGCAATGTGACTCTGGCCTGTCATCTAGATTGAGATTCCTTGTCTGTATCTCTAAAGCAAGTGAATGTGAATCATTCTTATGGTCCTTTTCAGCTCTTATATAGGAAAAAGCAAGTCTTTCCACTTACACTTACATATCTGACACTGATTATAATTCAAAAACTGGCTTTGAGATGCTGGATACATTAACTAAGATTTGTATTAACACACTGAGGATGTAGTTAAGGGCATTTAGGAGTTAGCAAACCAAGGATCTATAGAGACCAGGCTTTGAAGCAGTCAGTGAACTTTGAGCAAATTTATGCCTTTCTCTAGGGATTAGGTTTATTTTCTCCATGTGCTAGATGAGCTAGATGGTCCCTGAGGTCTCCATCAGCAATAACATTCATTATTCTCTTTGCCTTCTTCCAGTAAAATAACTCAAGGAAATACAACTTCAGTTTCCAAAAATTTCTATGAGTTTTTACAGGGATATACCAGAATGAATCAATTAACAGGGACTTTCCATGGAAAATATTCTGAAAAAGACCTGTCCCTTTTGAAAGATGGTTTATCAGACTTTATGAAAACTAAACATAAATAAAAACCTCAGGTAGTTATTAATTTTCTATAGACCATCATCTACCAAGAGCAAGTGAAGTTTGAGGAAGAGCTTATGATTGGGGTGGGTAGCTCATATTAATTGGACAAAATGGAGGACTAAAACAATTATTAAATGCTTACATATTTATGACCATTATGACATGAATTGTAAGTGCCCTGTTAAAGACAAAAACCTTTTTAACCCAGTCATTTATCATTTCCTTTTAAAATGTAAAGCACAAACTTGAAAGGGCTAGAAATACTTTATTTGATGGAATCATTCAAACAGATGAGAGTTTAGTTATTGTTTTTCAAGTGCTATCATCATTTTATCTTTAAGCAGATAAACCTTTACAATCATCATTAATGTTGTTTACATCTTAATTGGTTTGTTTAAATTCCAATGATGACAAATTATCATTTTTTAACTTTTTATTAATAGTTTTTATAATGACAAAGAAAGAAACAATGATAAAATGTAGAAGAGCACTCAGAGGAAAAATTAGTGCCACATCCAAAATAAATCATTTCAGAAATTTATTTTGACATCATATTTGTATTAAGATATATTGTCATTGTCCACAGTACATCTGTGAGGTATCAGGTTGTTTGTCTTGATCCCTATTTCACAGATAGGGAAACAAACATAGTACATTTAGGAAATGTTCCAAGGGCACACATGTGTCAGGACAACACTGGGAATATAATTTATTTCTGATATTTTTCTTACACAGTCCAATGCCTAACATAGTGCCCTAGAAAAAGTAAGTACTCAGTAAATATCCATTGAATATAAGAATGGATAAATCATATGAGATCTAAAAAACTGCCATATTTGCCTTTCTTCATTAAATCAGAGAAGTTGTAGGAGCAGTTGAGCAATAAACGTTACCCACTTTCCCACAAGTTTCCATTACTATATGAAGGGGGTAGGCAAAATGATACCATCTGGTCAGTCCTGAGGGTATACACTCCAAGTCCCCCCAACAGAGTGTCATTAATCTTGGTACATTATAACATTGGCTTTTGTGGTGTGAGTTAGCACACTCCAGCATGTGCCCGAGACCAACTCTTTTCACCAAAGTCACTGAAAATCCATCATTGATACTGAATGTGTTACTGATGCCCTAGCCTAATGATATTTGAGTAAAACAGTGTTCTAAATTGGAATTAAAGACCTTAGATAGTTGCAGTCCTTTAAATAAATCACTTGGCTAGTATTGGCTCTGGCTACCCCACAAGAGGGCAATTACAGTTCCAGAAAAGATAACTTATTTCCTGAGTTAATTTGTCATAGGTTGAGTTGCAACTGTAAACATGATAAAAGTCACATTGGCATAACTTTTAACATAGGTAGAAAAAATGTGGTGAAGAACATAAGTGTTCATATCACCAGGAGACAAAAAAGATGACAAAACCAAAATAGTCATTCCCAGTGATGCATCATCAAGTAAGTTAAAGACTGCCATTCATTTCACTGGCATTGATAATCACTTACCTAAAAAACAAGTAAGACATCTCATGAAGCACTTGTGTTTAAAATGCATTTCTTTAATTTTGATGACATTCATTTATGCATGTGTGTGTATATATGTATTTTTTTGAGAAAGAAAATGTACTTAACTGTACAGAATGATCCTATTAAAGTGAAATTAAATACTTTTGCAACTGTCACGAATTTAGTGACATCTAAAATTTCATCCAGGTGACATTTTCATTAGGGCATAGTCTGGAGAAATCTGAAAATACTACATCTCATTTGCTTTTATTTTAAACAAATGATTCATCAGACTTGCCTAATTGGATGGTATATTTCCACTGGAGTGAATGTCCTAGTTGTAATTCAAGACAAATCAAAGATAAGATTTATCAAACATTTCTACTCCATCTTACCATGTCCAAAGTTCAGAGATATTTTGAATTCTATCTAAAGGAGCATTACAAGGAACTTACAGCACTTTTTGGTTCAACTATTACCCATTCTTAGAGCATTACCACAGCTAAAATAGAAAAAGACATAAATAAAATCAAACTGTTGAACACCAACTTAGTGGGCAAATTGTGTTTAGAGAGCTACATGATAAAGAGTAGTTTTGTACTCCTATAAAGGGTAGCTCCTATACTCTTTAAATTGAAAGCAAGTCTGTGTTGTCATTTAGAAATATACCTAACTGAAATCAGAATTCCATTTTGTAATTGTGTCAGTTATGTTTAAAAGGTCATTATTAAGGAAACTTTAAATTAACCTGTGAGCAACCCTACAATGAGAAGAAATAGAAAAATATAAGCATCCACACCTAGCAACAAACACAAATAACAGGTTCTTGAGTGCCAGATCTTTCAATATGTTTGCTTATCATTCATTCCTTTTGCCCACCCTTTCTCTCTAGACCAGGCAGAAGAGTAAAACATTTTCAGAGAAATTCCCAGATTCATGATTTCAATTGCCTATGCCACTGCAGACAAACAGAAGATCCTATTTTCAAAGTCTTAAAGCACTTGTAAGGGCCCTGCATGTGTGTCTATTGTCTTTGTTGCTTCTGTCCTGGAGAACTTGGTTGGTCAGAGCTCTCTGAAGGACGGTGTGCAGGAGTGACAGGAAACTGAAATCCATAGCCATTGTATCCATCCAAGTAGACACATTGGAAGAAACTGATGGGGCCTATGGAACAGAGCATGATAACTTGTTAAAACAAGCAGAATACAAGCAGTAACAATGGTGAGACCCAGACAGATACAATGTAGGTGGACATGGGTTCTTCAGTTTCGAGAATAACCAGAAACTTAATAAACCTCATTGCCTCTTAGATTCCTTACGTGTAAAATCAAAAACAATAACAAAAGTGTCCTAGAAATGTGGTGGAAATTAAATCAGTAAATATATGTGAAGCACTTGAAATCTTTCCTGGCACATAATAATCCCTTAATAAGTGATAATAAAAATGATCTGGCATAGGAAGTACAAGTACTTATATTATAGGACTCTACTGATGTGCACTGCACTCAGAAAAAGTGTTAGATAGTATCAGATTTTAAAGCACGAGCTTATCCATATGCAAAGTAACTGACTTTTTTTCTTTCAGTGTTTTAATAAAACCACAGAGAGCCTTGTGATTCCTGGAGTCTTGAGGTTTTCCACTCTCTCTCAGTCCGGAGGTAAGTACTCTCCTGAGATGGCATAGTTACTTTTTATTAATGCTTCCAGAAAGCAGCTCTGCCTCCAGAGCAGAAAGCAACACAGAAAAGGTGTTAAAGAAAAGCAAGGTGGGTATGAGCTTGATCTGCCAATGCCTGCCCTGATCTCAGGTAGCAACTTTGTTAAGAGATGGTGACTTTCGCTTCTCCAAACAGTCATGGACACCTACTAACTCTTCAGTGTTTTCCATTTTATCTATTTGCCTTCTGTTAATGAACCACTTTTCCCCAATGGCCAGGAAAGAGAATGACTGTTGAAACAACTACTATGTAGAATATGGTAAATTGGCCAAATCCATAGGAGCCCAAGGGCTTATGAAGTAGAATCAAGCAAAGCATGGGTAGAAAGCAGCTGAAGGAAACAACAAGAGATTATTTTGATTTCATCTCCCTGGGTGTCAGCTGACTTGAATTACTCATTTTCACAGAAAAAGTAGTTTGGAGAAGTCTCGAATTTAGTTCTTTCCTTTCTACTTCAACTCACCCCAAATTATTATTACTATTACTATTATTATTACTATTATTATTTAGTTCTACCTTCAGGGAGAGGCAGTCACATAACGTGCCCCAACCCCCAAGGTTGTGAGTGCTTGGGGGTTTGATGGGCTACTGATAAGGATGGCAATAAAGCTGGGCTGCATCAAGAGGAATACCTAATAGCTATTAGCTAATAGGAATTAGCAAATAGCTAATAGGTGAAGAGTCTATCAGAGACAAACTACCTTCCAGCGGAACCTTACCAGACATGGGCACAGTTCTGACACATCTACTTAATTGATGTTGATGGCTGTTAATGAAAATATCATCACAGTAGCAAATCTTAGAGCTCATATAAAAGACTCAGGAGTATCAGACTATAGAACTACTTTAATAGTAACATGAAAATAGGAATTTTTTTTCTACCCTAAGTCCCCCAATTGAATTTAAATATTTGATAACTTTTTTATTAAAAATATTAAATTGACTTATTCATTCATTTATTCTTATTTAAACGTTTTATTTGGAGATCAGCATAGAGTTGCATGCAGTTGTAGGAAATAATACAGAGATTCCCATATATCCTTCACTCAGTTTCCCCACAACGGTGACATCTTTGCAAAACTATATATTCCAAACAGAAACTTGACTTGATACAATCCACCTATCTTTTTGTATGATGGGTTTTGAATTATGTTTTAATTTTTATTTATAAAATAAAATATTTTAGCTGTTTATGTGACATAACCACAGATTTATTACCAGTAGATTAACAATTAGGAAAATACTGTTTAAACCAGAAATTTGCCCAGTTTGATTTTATAGATTTTGCAATAATATTGAAAGGTATTGTAAAGACTGCTTATTTCCCCAAATTTCTCACAAGATGATGGTGAGAGGGGTTATAATGACTAACCCCCTTGCCTGCTGCTATGGTCCAGGCATCTAACGCAGAACTTGAAACATAGTAGGCACTTAATATTTGTTCAATGAATCAAGTATTAATGCAGAGTAGGAGGCATTTGCTATTGTAGTGGGCATTTAGTAATTTCCTGCAGAAATACATTAAAGAAACATTTAGAATCTAGAGAATGTTCTTGATGCCATTTCCTCAGATAAATGTCTATTGTTTACTTTAAAATCATTATGTGAGGTTCAGTTGGTTATGCATCTGCCTTTGGCTCAGGTCATGATCTCAGAGCCCCTAGTAGGGCTCCCTGCTCAGTGGGGAGCCTGTTTCTTCTCCTCCTTCAGTCCCTACCCCCCCATCCCTTGTGTTCTTTCTCTCTCTCTCAAAAAAAAAAAAAAAATCTAAAAACAACAACAACAATACCAAAATCATGTGAAATAAACTTCTGTTATATCTATTTCAAACATTGCTTCCTTTAGTCTGACTAGCAATGACTTTAATGCAAATGTGAACGCAAAATGTATTGCCTTCCCTTTGAAGGAAAATGTCTAATTTGGAAGTACCAGAATAATGAGAATCTTGGATATTGAATTTTGTAACTGCACATGAATGTTGATTGCATTCTAAAATCAACAATCCTAAAGACTGAATATTAAGAGCCTGCCATATATCTGGAAAAACCAAGAAGGACTTTCAATCTTAGAAGTGAGTTTATAAGTCATTGAATTGTTGAGTCCTATTTCTACATTTTTTTTCTTTTTGATATAAAGAGGTTCAGCATATCACTTCAGCAGTCTTCTTACAAAGTAGACAGTAACATACATTTAAGAACAGGTTCAGTTAGAGTGCTCAGGGTCAGAGTCACATAGAACGTTTTGCAAAACTGCCTCTTCAATCAGTACGTTGTAATTCTTCCAAACGCGCCTGTTGCCTGCCACAAAAAGGGATGAACTTCTTTTCGAAATATAAATGACCTACTTTAATGTTATTCTTCATGTCTGTGCCAAACATCTTTTTATTCTACTACTGGTCTTCTTAAGAGTCTTTAAGTGTCAATTTATACCCACGACCTTTAGTAGAGAATGATCCCACAGTTTTAATGTGATTATTATCACATTATTTATTATTATAAAACTTACTTTTTTGCCTCTTTGTGGAAGACACATCTTCAGCTTCTAGTGGATACAAAAATATGAAAGTAAATAATGAGTACATTCCAAGCTATCACACATATATATAGGGAACTGAAACTGTCTAAACAGGTGCAGGATATGAAAGAAGCAGGAGTTAATGCTCCTCTTATAATATACACCAGGTTCTTATTCAGATTCTGCCACTCTCTCACAATAACATTTTATAGGTAAGAGCCAGTGGAAGAAGAGGAGCCAGTGGAAGAAAAGATTGTGGTGTTTGACTGGCAGTTGTTCAAATAGGAGAACGGGTGCTGATGTATTGGATGTTAGTGGAGGAGAGCTAGTTGACACACATTCCTTTCTTCAGAGAGGTCTTTGATGTTCAGAGTTATAATATGGTAACAGTGAGCTGGCTAAAGGATGAATATTACAATCAAAATCATTCTAGATTTTTGTGGGACTTAAGTTTTTTTGATTACTCCTGCCAAGAAAGAACATCAGCAGACTGGTGTCCTGTATCCTTGCCTTTTCTCAACTGGCTCAAGGATTTCTCTGCTGTAGTGATATATAGCATGTATTTATCCAGTGCTGGATAAATTGAACTCATGTTTTTGAACCTCTTTCTCCAAGTTAGAAGTTCCTAGCTGGTGTCCATATTTGGGGTTTGGGGGTGGGGGTGGTTTCCTATAAAACCCTGAAATGTTAGGAAGATGTGAGTATGTGTGTGTGTTTCATCGGAAGTTGAGTTTTAGATTTCATCAGGTTCTAAATGAGTTTAAGGACCTTTCTTCTCAAAGTGTGATCCATATACCAAGAGTTTCACTATTACTTGGAGACCGATATAAAGGTAGTTCTTAGGTTCCCACCCAGATTTATTCCATTCTAACAAGATTGCCAGAAGTTGTTTTTCTGTTTTTTTTTTTCTTGGGGGTTTTTTGGTCAGAAGATTTATGCATAAAATAGTTTGAGAATCTCAGCAATAGTCAAGACACTAAAAAATATTGAGTTGTTTTTAATAATTCAACTTTAAAAAAACCTAAAAATTCAGTATTCAAAAACTGTCTTAAGTTAAGTGTAAATCATTTCATAAGACTCAGGTGAACATTAGTTTGTGTCTTTCCTCAAAGCACTATTTTCTACACTGTTAATTAATTCTGGGCACTACTATAGTACTTATATTTTTATGGTAAGAATAGCTCTTAGGTAAACTCTATTGTGTACAGGAAAGTTTGAAAGTAGAATAGAAAATATCTATTATATAACAAACCAAACTAGAGAGCCAGGAAATGCTTCAGGGAAAACACACACACACACACACACACACACACACACACACACACACACATATCAAATTAGTTGAAATCTTTACAATACAGACAAACAAATTTAGTCTGAAAAGACTTGCTCCAGATTATGTTTCTGGTTGTAACATATTTTTCTAAGCTTTGTCTTTCTTTCCTCCCTCCTTCCCTCCCTTTATGAAATTACTGTTAGTATAGGCAAATTATTTCAAATTTTCCTAATAAAAATACATCAGGGATGCCTGGCTGGCTCAGTCAGTTAAATGTTTGCCTTTGGTTCAGGTCATGGTCCTGGGGCTGCCTGCTGGGTAGGGAGTCTGCTTCTATCTCTCCGTCTGCCCCTCCCCTCAGCTCATGCATTCTCACGCTCTCTCTCTCTGATAAACACATAAAATCTTTAAAAAAATATGCAGCTTCATCTTTGAACACTAGTGTGGTCCTCTTCCTGTTAAATAGCATCCCCAAAATTCTTGCAAAATGATAATTTTGAAATATTGTTCCTGTAAGCAAATTGGACAATACATGCATCTAATAATTACTTTTAAATAAACCAGTATCTAACTAGTTCCTTCAATATGTGCAGATATGCGCATATATATATATATATATATATGTATTTTTTCCAAATAATGTAAAAAAATCTCTTTGTTTCAAAAATAGGCCTACAACCTAAACGTTACTTAGGAAAAGATGAGGATTAGATCAAGAATAGTTTAATAAAACAGACAAAACATTACATGTAACCTTAAGAGAAAATTCGTATATATACTGAAGATCACAAGCTCACCTTTAGCTTTCTTTGAAGCTGGTACATCTTCCAAATCTTCTCCTAGAGAGTAAAAAAAGGACACATCAATCCACAGTCCATTTTCCAGATTTCCCAAAGAGGAAATTTTGTATTTAAAGATTCCTGAGTCATAGGATATCTTACTCTATGTGCTCAGCATCTAGTGTCTCTATGAACAAAAACTTCCTGACAAATAAGGCAATTTCTCTGATGGGGAGAGGTAGGGAGGAAATGGATACCATGCTGGGCTGTGGTCAGCAGGCTGGCAAACGCTGGCTATGGAAAGAAGGGACAGCAGTGACTCCCAAACGTGTTTCTCCTCTCTGACTCCTAAACCGCCTTGCCCAAACCACCCGTGCTTCTGGAATTTGGGAAATTTGAGGTAAATAGCTTCATATCCACAAGCTGGATCCTAAAAAAAATCCGCCCATATATTTTATTAGTAGACTGATTATAGATTTTAGTTTTGGACAATTACAGAGGCAATTAAAAGACATTAAAAGTTGAACCAAAGCTCAAACACATAAACAATGACTCTTAAGGAACACTATGTGCATTACTTGGTATCTTCTGTACAGCCACATATAGAATAATGTGGAAGAAATTTTAGGTCATAGATATTTCTAACATAATACAATTAAATGATCTTTAAATATTCACATCAACTTTTTAGCATTTGTAATAACTTGAAAGAGAGTTGGTTTTCTATCATTTATGCAGATTTTGCACACCAGCTGCTCACTAATAAATAGGAAAGGGGTAAAATAGGTCAGTATGCAAATTTTCTCTAATAAGAAAGAAATGTGATCTTTAGGAAGAGATGTTATTATGTAAAACAACAAAATGGGAAAAAGAAATAAAATTACTAGCATTTTTTACAGTGAATATTTTTAAACTATTTATTTAAAATTTTATTCTTTAATTAACAACCTTGGGGAAAAAAGTCATATCAGGACTCAGAAGCAAAGACAGACCCCAAAACAGCCGTTGTTTTTTTTTTTTTTTTTTTTTTTTTTTTCTTTTTTAGCTGGAGCAGAGTTTCTTTTTTAAATTTATTTTTATTTTTTAAAAAGATTTATTTGTTTATTTGACAGAGAGAGAAGGAACACAAGCAGGGGGATTGGGAGAGGGAGAAGCAGGCTTCCCTCCCAGCAAGGAGCCGAGATATGGGGCTTGATCTTAGGACCCTGAGATCATGACCTGAGAGGAAGACAGATGCTTAACGACTGAGCCATCCAGAAGACCCTGGTGCAGAGTTTAAACCAGGCAAGAACCACTACAGCTCCCGCCACAGCTTACTCTCTACATCTGGATCTCATGTATATTGGTCACAAACTGGCTTCACTTCATGCAAGAACCTAGTTCATGGCATGCATGACTTCCTCAGTCTGAGCATTCCTCGCTCCTGCCCTTGGCAGTGTCACTGAACTGTGGACTGGAGCATCCACTTGGTCTGCAGCAGTGAATTATTACAATTTCAACCTGATTAGTTTAGAAATATTTCAATACAAGCATAACTCAATTAAATATTAGAGTAAATAGCCATGGTCTTAAACTGCCCAGTTAGCAGCTACAAATAAAGAAAAGGTACAAATGGGTACATGATATTTTGAAATAACTTAATAACGATATTTTTTAAATGATATCAGAGTTTTTTAAAAGAGTCAAATAATAGTTGTATTTTCATTGCGTAGCGAGAATCTGCTAGTTTTCATGGACGATGTTTAAAAAAATAAAATAACACCAGGTTTTTGTACACAAGAAATATAGATTTTATTTTTGTAGTTTATAGCACACTTAAGACTAAGATACTTATTCCCTGGATCTATTTGTTATCGCTGAAGAAATAAATATGGGTAGAACAAAAACCTTAGCTCCTCCTCTTTTCCAAATTCTGTACTCTGACCCAGCATAAACTAGCTACAAGTGATAAAAGCTGGTAAGAAGTGAGTCACATGTCAATTGCTCAGGCTAGCAGGGAAAACAGAAGCACAAGAAGACACTCTGCAAACCCAGGGCAGTTGCTATAGAGATGCAGTCTCTGTGTACGCAACTTAACAGGAGCAGAAATTTACTGAACTAAGGATAATGAATGTACTGGGATTGTCACTGCCCAGAATACAAAAAAGAAATAACATCCTTACAGTTCATTTACTTTGATAACTTGTGCATTGATTAGGTGCGTGTGGTTTGGATAAAACAAATACTTGACTCTAAAAAAGTTATAGTCATTACCATAAAGAAATATCGACAAGTGCCAATGGAATTTTAAGGAGTGACCTGCTTTTTTAGGAGGGACAGTCAAGAAAATATTTTATGAAGGAAGTCTAATTTATATTTTATTTTTATTATCATCCCTTGGAAGGTTGACTTGAGAAGATATATTTAAGATGAGATGTGGAAAAAGTCAAGAAATATTGATAGAAACATTGATAAGGCCAACCAATCTTGGCAAAGAATAGGAGAGATGTTTTGATTTTTTCTTAAATTTGCACAAGAATAAGGAACGTAAAGTTTTACTTTTGTCAGTTTTTAGGGTCAGATCTGTGCATATACCCCACATGAGTCTGAAGAATACACAATTCAAGCTGCTAAGAATGAATAATTTGATATTTGTTGCCTTAAAAATCTCTGAGCTGGGCAGTGCAACCTCCAAGTCAAATAGGGAAGACAAAGTTTCTTAAGGCTAAGTACAATGACTGGGAAGTAGAATCAGATGATGAGTTAGAGGCCTTGGGATTCTGTGATAAACTGAGTAAACCTGCATCTTATTTGTGAAAGGGAAGGGAAGGAAGAATTACCCATATCTTATTATTGAAACATCACAGCCATTAAAACACTGATTTTTTTTTTAAAGATTTTATTTATTTATTTGACAGATCACAACTAGACAGAGAGGCAGGCAGAGAGAGAGAGAGAGGGAAGCAGGCTCCCCGCTGAGCAGAGAGCCCGATGTGGGACTTGATCCCAGGACCCTGAGATCATGACCTGAGCCGAAGGCAGCGGCTTAACCCACTGAGCCACCCAGGTGTCCCTAAAACACTGATTTTTAAAAAATGATTTCTATCCCTTGTATAATTTTAGAGTACAATGAATTTTATTTTCTGCACATATCCCTTAATAAATGGTATCTTTTCATCTAAAAATTGTTCAAGAGGGAAATAATATTTTAATGTACTTTGTAAAAATAACAAGACTAGAATATGAGAGAATGAATTCAGAGAAAGAAATTGGGAATGTATTTTAATAGTCAACATAGAAACAATGATTTCTGTGATTGGAAGTCACTGAAGGAGCTGGGTATAAATGAAGCTTTGTAGGTAGAGTTAAATGGGATTGAGTACATATGAATGCAAAAGCTTACTATATAAGGGATAACACGCATTTTTTTTTTTTTTTTTTTTTTTTTTTTTTTTAGTTTGGAGGAAGATAATGGTGCCATTCCCGGCAACAAGGAAATCCCAAGAAGCCCTCATTAGCTGGGGATGATGAAAAGTTTAGTTTTCTAGGAGTTCAATTGTGGTGTTGGGTGGTCATGAAATTCCAAGAGTCTAATTGGGAGAAAGACAGAATGCAAGATGTCTGGAAATGTTTAGAAGTGACATGCTTTGAGGTAATAGGCAAAACTGAGTGAGTTGAGAGGTCATTTTTAATGATAGCCATGATATTTAATATTTCACAACACCATCTGCTCTGTCTTATTATTTCATATGTGTTAGCACATTCAGTTCTGACAACTCCTTTGTGAAATAGGTCCTCTTACTTTAAATCTCCTGTATAGAGGGCCACAGAGAGGTTAAGAGCTGTCCACGGCCACAGAGTGAGTTAAGTGGCAGGACTGAACCACAGACTGCAATCTACCTGAATCAGAGCCACCTGAATGAGGATCTATACTTATTTCACAAATATTATTCCTATTATGTGCCAGCCACTGTTCTAAGCACTTTATGGAGAATAACATATTTCACCTCCTTGGCAAATCTGTGAAGAGGGTACAATTACTCTTCCCGTTCTGTACTTAGGACAATTGAAGGCTGAGAGATTCAAGTGTCCAGAGCTAGTTAGAGGGGAAAACTGGGATTCAGACTCAGGCATTCTGGCACAAGAGATTACGTTATTAATCACTGTGCCATTCCACACCTTGATGATGGTGGCCTCCTAAACCCAGTTCTCTCTGATCCTAGAACCTATGCCTTATATTGTTGGGTTCATGAACAATGAACTTGTGCAGAGCAGAAATGAAGGAATGTCCCTTTTACAAAAATCCATTCTCCCTCAGGGGGTATGAATAGAAGGGTTGCTTAGCTGTATTTGAAAATGAAAATGACAATGAAGGGAAAAATATATCTGTTCTGTTTGCCTAAACACTGTAATTTAGGCAATCATATTCCAAAAATTAAAAATGAAAATATTATCCTGACTTTCAAATTGTAGACTCCATCCTTTACTTATATAGAAACTTAGATTTAAGAAAAACTTAGATTTAAGGAATCACAAGTATTAATGAATCCACTCTCTTATCAAATTCAGACATCTCTACTATAACAGAGTCACATGGGAGGTCTTGTCTCTGTGGCTATCATTTCAATCTTTTAAACATTTTGACGTCAAAGTCTGGCTTTTGTATAATTCTTTTATACTTATTGAATTAAGGCTACAGACACAGGGGTTCTTACAGAACTATTAGTTTATGAAAACAATAAAATTATCATGATAAAGAGGTCTAAATTTTGCATTTTCAAGCAGTGCTTGGATCTTCTCATTAACTGAAGGACTTTGTCTCAGTTCCACAATCTGTCTCATTTCACATAAGTGTCTGTTCCACTTCTTAAAAATAGGTATATAAATTTATAGACATATACATTTATAAATATAATGTGTGTGTGTGTGTGTGTATGTGTGTGTGTGTGTGTGTGTGTTATTCTGTGACGGAGTGTAATGCCTTGAAAACAATTCAGAAATTCTCTTTTCCCTTTGCCTGAAATTATTTCGTGAGTTCCAAGTCTGATCTCCAGCACGGATCAAAAAGAGAGTCAGAGCAGGATAGGACTTTAGGAAAGTCCAGGAGATTAGTCATTGTCTATATGGAGTCAAGTGTAGCTTTGGTTCTATGAGGCTGAGAAAGATATAACTTAAACAGCCAATATGTTGGCATTAAGGAGACTGTGTGTGTGCATGTTTGTATAACATAAAAACATGTATGGATATATATATATATATAGCATTGATATGAACACTAATTAAAATTTGACTGGAGGGGAATTCTAAGAACATGAAAAAATATGGAGCCTAGTCTCATTTCAGTGATAGGTATAGTGTATAATTGCATGTATTTTTATTTTTATTTTTTACTTTTTAAAAAGATTTTATTTATTTATTTGACGGATAGCGAGAGAGCCAGAGCTCATAAGCAGGGGGAACAGCAGAGGGGGAGGGAGGAACAGGCTCCCCGCCAAGCAGGGAGCCCAACACGGGCTTCACCAACCTGACCTGAAGGCAGACATCTAACTGAGCCACCCCGATGCCCCTACATGGATTCGATATATTAATTAGCAAATTTTATACTAAAAATTACAGATTTACCATTCTCCACAAGCGATTTTATCTTGTCTCATTTCTTATTCTCCATAATGGTAGTTTGCAAATTTTTGGTTATAGAAACCCTTTACAAACTTAAAAATTAAGGACTCCAGAAAGCATTTTTTTTTGTGGATTATGTCTATTGACAATTAATTGAGTAGAAATTAAAGTAGATTTTTTTTTTTAAACACAAGGATCTTCAAGCAAACAACTCCTTAATCATAAGAGTGATGATATTCTCACATGACATTTAGCCTTTGGAGAATTCCACTGTATACTTGTGAAAAAAATGAGAGTGACAAATGCAGGTAATGGCCAAGTATTAATATGTAAAATGTTTCAGATCACCTGAGAGGATTTTAAAGATCTTACAGACCTAAACACTATTACATTGAGAAATGCTACTCTAGAGGAAGAATTCTATCTCTATGAAAAAACCAACGTATTACCAGAGGAAATAATTAAACATAAACCTGTCAAAAGGAAAGGTAATTATTTTAAAAAGTAAGTTCATTGGTCATATAAATCAATAACAAGTCAAAGTATTTGAGAAAACAAGAAAGTAAAAGTTACCTTTTCAGGAAAAAAAAATAAAACCTTATTTCTCTGACACAGAAACAGAAAAAAAATGCAAGATATAAACAGGATAGAGACAGAAAAAAAAAAAACAACAAAACTAGATTCTTCAAAATAAGAATTATTACAGAGGAAATACCTGATCGTTTTTCCAGTTACCTTTTTATTTTGTGGAAAAATTATTACATACATAACAACTATTTGTTAAATAACTAATGCTAATTTTGCATTAAAAGGTAAATTTTAAACTAAATTGAAATATATGATGAATGTTAAAAGTTTTAGATTTAGGGTTAGATATCAATTTCTTGCTTGCTTGCTTGCTTGCTTTCCCTCCTTTTCTCTCCCTTTTTTCTTTCTTCTGTATTAAAACCATCCTTCCTAAATTTCAATAACTGGAATAAATATAACACCACTATCACACATATACATATTAATTAATTAGAAAATTATATTTACAGTGGTTTTTAAAGGTTGATGGAGTTTCAGTTCCTTCTTCATATAAAGGGTATAATTCATCATGCATATTTTATGATATATCCTACGTGTTTATAATATAAAAATATCTGAAACTGAATCAGCAATCAAAAAACTCCCAACAACCAAAAGTCCAGGACCAGACAGCTTCACAGGGCAATCCTACCAGACATTTTGAAAAATGTTAATACTTAATCTTCTTGAACTATTCAAAAAAATAGGAGAGAAAAGAAAATTTCCAAATTTATTTTATGAATCTAGTATTACCCTGATACCACAGTCAGATAAAGATACAACACACATACACACACACACAGAAGGAGAACCACAGGTCAGTATCTTTGATGAAAATAAATGCAAAATCCTCAACAAAATACTAGCAACCCCTCCTCCTCCCATATTAGCAAAGCCGAATCCAACAATACATTAAAAACATTATTCACCACAATTAAGAGAACAGAAGCTGGCATTGAAAAATATGAAACAAAAGGAGAAGCAGACTCCACTAAGGAGTCAAAAGGAGAAGCAGACTCCACTAAACAGGGAGACCAAGTGTGAGGCTTGATCCCAGGACCCTGGGATTGTCACCTGAGCCAAAGGCAGACGCTTAACTGGCTGAGCCACCCAGGTGCCCCTAAGAAATAAATTCTTAACTATAGAGAACAAACTGATGGTTACCAGAGAAGAGGTAAAGGATAGGTGAAATGGGTGATGGGAATTAAGAGTACACTTATCATGATGTGGGGGTTCTGGGTGGCTCATTCAGTTAAGCGACTGATTCTTGGTTTCAGCTCTGGTCATGATCGCAGAGTCTTGAGATCAAGCCCCACTTCCGACATTGATGTGGGGCTCTGAGCTCAGCAGGGGGTCTGCTTGAAGATTTTTCTCTCTCTGCCTCTCCCCCTACTCATGTGTGCACTCTCTTTCTCTACTCTCTCAAACAAATGCATACATCTTAAAAAACAAACAAAAAAAGTACACTTATCATGATGAGCAGTATGTAATGTATAGAATTGTTGAATCACTATTGATTCAAGTGTTATACACTTGAAACTAATATTACTCTGTGTGTTAACTACACTGGAATTAAAATTCAAAAATTAAAAAAAGACCCAAATGCAAACATTTCTAAAGGAACTTAAAGTAAGTAAGAGCAATGTATGTAGCAGCAAAAAATTAATTGAAACAGCAAAGGAAAAATAAACTATTAAGTAAAGAAAAATAATATAAAATGTCAAAGTTAAAACATATTTTTAAAAAGATCAGTTTAGTTTTACAAAGTATATATTACCTTAAACTTTTCTTGCAGTTCGTTCATTTAGGAAATATTTACTCTTTCAACAACAATAATGACAATGAGCTCTTTTTCTGTGCAGGTGCTGTACTAGGTAGTTTACATATTTGCTTTAGTCTCAATATGCTAAGAAATAGGTGGAATATCCCAATTTTTCAAGAGAACACTGAGACTCAGGGGATTTAAAAGGTGTTAAGCAATGCACTTTCAAGGTATTAAAAGAAGATACAAAGCTAATTTTCTAGAACTTCTAGACCCTCCCTCTTTCAACTAAACTTATTATCTCTACTCTCAGAGCACTTTGCTGTGTGCCCTGGAAAAACCAATGCAGTGCTACCTGGAAGTAATTTGCAGTCAAGTAGAGAAAATGGGCTAGTATCCAAACAGAGAGAAAATATTATGGGTTGCAAGGTAGTATATGACGATCAGCAAAATAAGTGTGAGAAGTTTTCCATGGTGGAATGGTCACTTCTTCCTACAGAGATCAAAGAAATTTTTTGGAAGCTATCCTGTGGGAGATGGACCTTGAGGAATCAGGATGAACCAGAGACAGACAATAAAGGATCCTATGATCAGAAATGGGAAGAAAAGTCCAGGAAAAGGGAATGACAGGATCAAAGGATGGAGGCAAATCAGGAACATGGAAAGTGGAACTGGTTTGGTATTTCCCATAGATATAGACAGTGATTATAGAAAAAAATATATAAAATGTAGTTTAAGACTAGATCATAGAGGATTTAGACCCTCAGGCTAAGCAATGTAGAATGTATTGTAAATTTGCCATGAGGAAATATTAAACACTTATTGTATAAATGGCCTAATCAATTTGAAATTTTGGAAAACTTGATCTATTTCACAGACATGAAATGGAGGAATGACAGAAATCAGGACGGGATGGGCTGAAAAGACACTGCAATTGTTCAGAAGAGAAAGATTCCAAGCTAACATGATTTGGCAACTGAATTAGAGCCAGAAATGAAGAAGAGTAATTAATCAAAGTAGAATTGGAGGTTTTAGGTTTAAGTGACTGAAGAATGGAAATCATATGGCAATTCCCTTTAGGATTTGCTGGGGTTGAGGGATAGTGAAAGAAAAAAAGGTAAGATAGGAAGGTCAGTTGTAAACCTGGGCAGACAACAGGTGAAACCGGGAGTTGAAAATGTGGGGCCAGAGCTGATAAGGCAGGTTAGGTGTCACAACAGTTTGGAGTCTTATCCACAAAGAGGTGGATAGCAAGGTGGGATGACCCCGTGGAGGAAGACTGTGAAGAGGAGGAAAGGGAGCTCAGAAGTGAAGAAGTAATCCTCTGGAAAAAGAAAAAGCAGCAGAAGCTCATACTGAGCAAATATGCTCAGACTGAAGAAAAAAATCTGGTATTACGAAAACCACGAGAGGAAAACATTTCAAACAGGACAAGAGACCAACAATGTTGAGTGCATCAGAGAATGGGGGAGAAGTGAGAAAGATAATTAAGCTCAACAATTAGGACATCTGGCTTGAGCTTTAAGTGTGTCGTTTGAGGAAAATCTTGGAGGGCAACATGCAGGTTGCCTGAAGAACAGGTGGGAGACTTATTTCAGAAGTGTTATTGTGAATGAAAGCAAAAGTACAACTTCTTCAGGAAGCAGAAGGAGCAAGGAAAATTTCCTCTGAGAGAAGTCTGAAGATATCTGCAGGCGAAGGGAGGAGGGTTTCTTAGAGCAAGAACTGAAGTTGCAGGATGGAGGGAGCCAGAATAGGGGAAGGCAAGAAGGGATGGTGTCAAGGAGAAACAGAGTGATAAATCTTGGGTGAGAAGCAAAGCTTCCTCATGTGAGCATGGGAGCATAGGGGTGGGTAAAATAATGGGAAACGTTAAAAGAGAGTGTAATTTGGAGAGAAGAAAAATTTCAAGGAATCCACATTGATGGTGTAGATTGTGAATTTTATTTTTCTTATTTTTAAAGATAAAATCTCCTGTGTAGTGCCCAGCCTGCTCTGTGTACTCTTAGCAAGCCTGATAAATAAATAAAAACTACCTAAATAATGCATGCATGTGTACCAGCAGTTACTGCATGTTTATTTCTACTAGCAATCTATTCTGATTTGTGCAGATTTTCAAGAAATACTTAGAGGAAAACAGCTGGGATCCTAAAGCATTGACACAGAAGTGACTTCGCATGGATTTTATTTTTCATTTTTGCTCCTCTTATTTTATCTAATTCACTGCATCACTTTGTCTCTATAGAAATACCAAAAGTTTTAAGTTATTTTCTCAATGGATTTGCTGAATTATGCTTAAATGGTTTAATGGAATATTACATTCTAAGAGTTAACATATTTTCAAGAAATCAAAAGAATCCATGGTAGTTCAAAGCAGCAGTTGATACCCTGTTTATTTTCATTTTCAGGTGTGAAAGTTTCCTCTATACTATTTTTTAAAATGATCACCTGAGTTTTAACAAAATTAACTGCTTCACTGAGCAATATCCACAGAATTCTTGAGATTGACCTCAGGGGGTAATAAAGAATGCGGAGACAGTTCACATTTGGAATTTTGCACACAGGGAAGCCAAGGGTGTTCAATAAACGCATGCAATCCTCTCTGAGTGTCTGTCCTGTCAGTCTGAGGATGAGACATGACTGTCTTGAGGGTAATGTCAGAACAACTTAACATCACCAATAAATGAATGAGGCCACACGGCTGGTACCCAAAGACTAAAAATCAGCAGTGACAAACATTTGACCAAGTGTGCCTTATACACAGACTTTCTCTGAGGTCTAGCAAAAGGAGTAATCAGAGGAGGTAAGCACGGCAGCTGGTACCTCTTCAAAAGCTTCAACCAAATTACTGCTCCATTTTTTTTTCCTCCTGAAGCAAAATTTCCATGAGGATAATCACCCTTACTCTAAAAAGTGAGATTGTTTTAAATCCACCCCAAATTGAGTAAGATGTTGTTTTCTCATTATGATTTTACCTTACCGTGTTACCCAGTTTGATAAGCTTACTAAGTGAAACCTGTTCCTAAGTAGGAAGAGTAACACAGCATGGCATAATCATTACCATCACCATCATTATCATCATCATCCTCGAGGATGGCAATGAAAAAACCACTTATTAGACACCAATTATTATTTATGCACCTATCATTTTATCTTCTTTAATCACCCCCAAATTTCTATGAGGTAATATTATTATTATTATCCATATTAAAAAAATAAGACTACCAAGCACAGAGATGTTATGTAGCTGTCCCAAGTGTACACAGCTTTTAAACCACTTTCCATGTTATCAGCCACTACCCAATGATGACTTCTGTATTTCTATCATGAATTTGGTGCTGATTTGTTTTTAACAAACACTACATTGATGTTAGTGTTCATCGGCATTCTATTTCAGCAAGTGATCTCCAATAGTATTCCACCCCAAAAAGGGTCGCCCAACAAAACAAAATGAAACAAAAGTCATTGTATAAAATTATCATTTTTAGGGAAAAAAATATCTATCCTGAAATAAGCCTTAAACTAAATGCTATAGGAAGGTATATTTTCCTTTTTCAAAGGTTTGTGCATATATGTATTAACTGAGAATGGATTTGTTTTAAAGAAGATGAAATTTAGGATTCTATGAATAAAGATTGTCCAAGTCTTAATATCAAATTCTATACAATTGCCTGGAACTAAAACATTGGAGTTTCACTTTTTAATTTAGACAGGTAAGGCATGAACCTTGTTAAAATAAGGTTTGTGGATAATATTCAAAAAGCAATTATTGGACTCTAATTCTACTGATAAAATAATGGACAATATTAACTACAAAATCATAGTTTTTGTTGTGGTGCTGGGCTCAGAGTACGTAAAGGAACCCTCCAGAATCCTCCTTCCTGCCCTGAGAGGGGAAAAAGAAAACCTGCTGATACATGAAAGGGTAGGTCACCCTGTGGACAAGTGGCTATATTAAAACTGGAATTCAGAAACTAATTGTGCAAGGAACAAAATGGGGGCACAGAGCCTGTGAGCCTTTGCTAAGCGGATGGTGAGATGAAAATGTAACTGCCTCCTGGGTTTCTGAGAAGATAGTGACAACACAGTATTTAAATCTTTTCCAAATCCCCTTGTAAAAACAGAAGTGAGACCTGTGGACAACATTTATAACAAAACAAAATGAACCTTAAAATGCATGTAGATTGGAACAAACAAATAGTCAAAACCTACGAAGTACTAGTGTCTATAGGAGAGGAAGTAGAAGGAGACAATAGGGAGTCTGAGACACACCCCAGAGAACCCTTAAACAGCCAGTAGGTATTTTCTGAAAAGTGAGTATTGATAACTTGAAACCATCAGCTGAAACTAGGAAGGGCTTTGCCCAGTTCAAGAGCAGGTGAGCAAAAAGGGTTCACCATGAGGTCTGATTGCAGGTACCATGAGGTACCCTGTGACCGTGGGAAACCTAAGAGCCAGGGCTCACTTCCAGGACAGGATGCCACAAATGGAAAGAAACTGCTAGGAGTGGAATAAGAGTTGAGAAGGACAGGGAAAACAGAGACAAAGAAAAATTCGTTTATCTAAAAGTGAGTATGAGCTGGGATGCCTGGGCGGCTTAGTCAAGTGTCTGCTTCGGCTCAGGTCATGATCCCAGGGTCATTATTATTACTATATAATAAGTATATATTATATACTATATAATAAGTATATATCATTACTATACATTATATACTATATAATAAGTATATATTATATACTATATAATATATTATAATATATTTATATATGAATATTATATAATATTTATATTATAGAATATATATTAAAAATAAATGAATTAAATATATTAAATATATATTAAATAACATTAAACTGATCCAGTGAGATTTTATATAATTTATATTTATATATATATAATTTATATTTATAATATAAATATATATAAAGATATATATTTATATATATACTTCTATTATGCACATTACTTCCATATTCATATAAATATATATAAAATATATATATTTAATATATATAGAAAATATACTATATACCTTTATATATTTATATATTTATATAAATATATTAAAAATATACATTTAATATATATATAGAAGAAGTAATTAGTGAATGTATGTTAAAATTGATCAAATTACACTAAACACAGCATAGAGAAATGAGGAGATGAAAAATTTGAAAGAGATCTTGAAAGAAGAGAATTAATATTAATAATCAGTATTAGTAATATTAATAATCAGTAGAAGGAAAAAACAAAGAAATAATATCTGAAGAAATAATGACTATGAATTCTCCAAACTGATAAAAAAAAAGACTCCATGTTTCCTGGAGGAGTTTCACTGTAAAAAGAAGCCCTCACTCCATAAACTATAGTGAATCTGCAGTGGATCAAAAGCAAAGAGAAAATATTTAAAGAGGAGACAGAAAAGATAGATCACAGGTGAAGGAATGACAATTCAACTGGTAACAGAATTCCCCTGGCTTTGTGGAAGAAGAGAAATCAATACAGTGAACAAATATATCAAAAATGTGCAAACTACCTAACCAGTGACCTAGATTTTGTGCCTCACAACAGGCTTTTGGGAATAAGGGTGATTTAAAGACATTGTCAGATCAATAATGACTGAGAATGCTTTCCACCGATAGGTCTTTGCTCAGGACACTCCTAAAGCAGGTGCTGCTAGAGAAGCACGATGTTGAAACCAAGTGAGAGATGCAAGAGAGATGGTAGCATTGGTTCTGAGGAACTTGTAGGGGAAGATAGACACATATAGAATGAAGAAATAATATTGATACAATCTGAAATTCAGAATCTTTGAAAGGTTAGAATTAAAATATTGAAAAAAATTGGCATGAAAATCAGCTATCAATGAGATTCAATCTAATCTAAATACTCAAACAGCTAGGGTAACTGAGGCAGAAGATATAATTAGTGATCTAGAGGACAAACTGATAGAGAAAAAGGATCAGGAGGAAGCCTGGAACAAATAGCTTAGAATCCATGAAAACAGAATTAGGGAAATAAATGATGCTATGAAATGTTCCAGCATCAGAATTATTGGGATCCCTGAGGGGGAGGAGAAAGAAAGAAGACTAGAAGATATAGTTGAACAAATTCTCCATGAAATTTTTCCCAATCTGGGAAATGGAACCAGCATTTGTATCCTAGAGGTAGAAAGAACACCCCCAAGATCAACGAATCTAGAAAGACCTTGAGGCACTTGATTGTAAGACAGATGAAACATAATTTTAGACAAGGGCTTTTGAGAGAAGCTAGGGGAAAGAGATTCCTTATGTACAGAGGAAGGTCTATCAGAATAATGTCAGACCTGTCCACAGAAACCTGGCAAGCCAGAAAGGGCTGGCAAGACATATTCAGGGCACTAAATGAGAAGAACATGCAGCCAAGATTACTTTATCCAGCAAGGCTGACATTCAAAATGGATGGAAAGATAAAGAGCTTCTAAGATCTACAAGGTTTAAAAGAGTATGTGACCACCAAGCCAGCAGGACAAGAAATATTAAGGAGGGTTCTATAAAAGAAGAAAGAACCCAAGAGTGTCATAGAACAGACTTACAGAGACAATCTATAGAAACAATGACTTCACAGGCAATATGATGTCGACAAAAACTTATCTTTCAATAATGACTTTCAACGTGAATGGCCTAAATGCCCCAATAAAACAGCACAGAGTTGCAGATTGGATAAAACGACAGGACCTGTCCATATGTTGTCTACGAGAGACCCATTTGGAACTTAAGGATACATCTAGACTGAAAGTGAAGGGATGGAGAAGCATCTTTCATGCCAATTGGCCTCAAAAGAAAGCTGGGGTAGTGATTCTTATATTGGATAAGTTAGATTTTAAACTAAAGACTGTAGTCAAAGATAAAGAAGGACACTACATCATTCCTAAAGGGTCTATCTACCAAGAAGATCTAATAATTGCAAATATTTATGCCCCCCAAAAGGGAGCAGCTGACTACACAAGACAACTGTTAATCAAGATAAAGATAGAGTCATATTGATATGAATACATTAATAGTAAGATGTGATGAAATTTAAATGTTCTAGCATCTTCTCTTGTTGAGAAGAGGGGGTTTTATAGTAATTTTGTTCTTTGTGTATAGTAAAATGTCAAGGGTGACCAAAAATGGAGACAAATAAAGTGTCATCTTCCAGATAAATAGAGACTAGAAAATGGAAAATAAAAACACATTTAGAAAAATGTTCAATTTGTAAAAGACAAGAAAGAATATAAAGAAGTGTTTAGGACATAAGAAGTCTAAAACAACAGGCAAGATGGTAAGAACTAGTTGAAATTCATCAGACTAAAAATGAAGGTCACTGGGACTGGGTAAAATAAAAAGTAAATTTTAACTATATGTTATTTACTAAAGACATATCTGAAACAAAATGTCATGGGAAGACATAAAATAAAGATTTGTAAAAAAAATTCCGATAAAATACTAACCAGAAGAAAGCTGGGATAATTGTAATACTATTGGATACTTCACTTTAAAAAAGGTCATTTTATTTACAAAAAGATCATTATATGGAATATAGAAGTTACTATGGGGCACCTGGTGGCACAGTCAGTTAAGCATCTGCCTTTGGCTCAGGCAATGATCCTTGAGTTCCAGAATCAAGCCCCACATCAGGCCCCCTGCTCAAGAGGGAGTCTGTTCACGCTCTTCCTCTACTCCTACCCTTGCTCGTGTTCTTTCTCACTCACTCTCTCTCTCTCTCAGATAAAATCTTTAAAAAAAGAAGTTAAAAGAAGTTATCATAAAAAGATAAATGTTTAGTTTGCCAGAAAGATACAATGAAGCTTGTATAGAACTTATATAACAGCTCCTGATATAAAAGTTGATAACACTACAGGGATAAACTGATAATTTTCCATGATAGTGGGAGATTTCAATATAGTTTATTCAATTATTGATACTTCTAATATCCAAAAAATTATTGAAGATACAGGGTAATTGAAAAATAATGAAGCTTAACTCAATCAATCACACTTCTGGCCATTAGAAAATGCACATTATTCTCAATGACATATGGAATATTTACTAAAACTAATAGTATATTTGTTCATAAGATAGAGCTCAACATATTTTAAGGAGTAAATCATTTTCTCACAGCACTATATAATTAAATTTGAAGCTGGTTAAAAGACGATTTTATAATTCCCACAGGTTTGGAAATTTAAGAATAAGTTCTAATACTTCCATGTAAAATACTATAGAATTTGTTACAATGCAATTAAGATATACTTGCAACTGAATGAGAATGAAAATGCTACATATAAAAGTTGTGGGATGCTCTGAAGTAGCATTTAAAGTTACTGCCTTGTAGTAAAGCTCGAAATCAGGCAATGTGATGTTCCCAGTTTGTTTCTCTTTTTCAACATTTCCTTAGTATTTCAGGTCACTGTGATCACCAAGACAGCATAGTATTGGCACAAAAACAGACATAGAGACCAGCAGAACAAAGTAGAGAGCCCAGATATGGAAAAAAATATACAGTGGAAAAAAGACAGTCTCTTCAGTAAATGCTGGGAAAATTGGACAGCTATGTGTAGAAGAATGAAACTCGACCATTCTCTTACACCATACACAAAGATAAACTCAAAATGGATAAAAGATCTCAACGTGAGGCAGGAATCTATCAAAATCCTAGAGGAGAACATACGCAATAACCTCTTTGACATTGGCCACAGCAAATTCTTTCAAGACATGTCCCTAAAGACAAAGGAAACAAAAGTGAAAATGAACTTTTGAGACTTCGTCAAGATCAAAATTTGCACAGCAAAGGGAAACAGTCAACAAAACAAAAAGGCAAACCATGGAGTGGGAGAAAATACTCGAAAATGACGCTACAGACAATGGCTGATATCCAAGATCTATAAAGAACTCCTCAAACTCAACACACACAAAACAAATAATCATGTCAAAAAATGGGCAGAAGACATTAACAGACACTCCAAAGAAGACATACAAATGGCTAACAGACACATGAAAAAATGTTCATCATCATTAGCCATCAAGGAGATCCAAATCAAAAACACATTGAGATACCACCTTACACCAGTTAGATTGGCCAAAATTAACAAGAAAGTAAACAACAAGTGTTGGAGAGGATGTGGAGAAAGGGGAACTCTCTTACATCATTGGTGGGAATGCAAGTTGGTGCAGCCACTTTGGAAAACAGTGTGGAGATTCCTTAAGAAATTAAAAATAGAGCTACCCTATGACCCTGCAATTGCACTACTGGGTATTTACCCCAAAGATACAGATGTAGTGAAAAGAAGGGCCATCTGTAACCCAATGTTCATAGCAGCAATGGCCACAGTCACCAAACTGTGGAAAGAACCAAGATAACCCTCAACGGACGAATGGATAAAGAAGATATGGTCCATATATACAATGGAGTATTATGCCTCCATCAGAAAGGATGAATACCCAACTTTTGCATTAACATGGACGGTACTGGAGGAGATTATGCTGAGTGAAATAAGTCAAGCACAGAGAGTCAATTATCATATGGTTTCACTTGTGGAGCATAAAGAATAATATGTAGGACATTGGAGATGAAGCAGAGAAGTGAGTCGGGGGAAACCAGAAGGGGAGACAAACCATGAGAGACTGGACTCTGAGAAACAAACTGAGGGTTTTGGAGAGGAGGAGGATGGGGGGGGGTTGGGTGAGCCTGGTGGTGGATATTAAGGAGGACACATATTGCATGGAACACTGGGTGTGATGCATAAACAATGAATTTTGGAACACACACACACACACACACACACACACAAATTAAATAAAAAAAATAAAGTTACTGCCTTATATGCTTATATTAGTAAAGGAGAAATGTAGAAACTTTTAACATAAGCTTCCATATTAAGATATCTAAAAATAAACACAAAAATCTTAAATAAATTAGGAGCAAAGCAAATATCTATTGATAATATAGATTAGAATGTGTATATTCATAAAGTAACATACTATACAACAGTAAAAATGAATAAGCTATAACTACAATAAAACACTGATGAATCTGAGAACATAACATTAAGAAAAAAAAATCAGATTAAGTCTTACAATTTGATATATATGAGAGACCAACATGTGATGAAATTAGAAAAAAAATCACCTTAATTAGTCTGAGAGGACATAAATAAATTGATTTAGACATGAATTAACCATTTGTTGAATTCAATCATTTTAGAAAAGATCATTAATTTAATTATTAATGAAAGGGAATTATGGATAATATCAACATAAAGCAAAGCATACTCTTCTTGTGTTTAAGAATTTATGAAAATTAGTTATTTTTGCCACTACATTATAATTTTATAATTCACAGACTCATTAATAGTTTGTCTTAAAAAGTGAAATATTCTTTCAAATGGGAAGTATATACTTATTAGTAAATTCTGGCTTTTTGAAATTCTTGATAAGTTTCAGTGTAGGGATATATAATCAATACAAAATAGGTAACACTTTTATTATGTCAAATGATATGCTTTGGTTATGTTTAATTATATTCTTTCAAAAGAAGTCTTTAACCTAAGTTATATCAAATGTATAACTTAAAAAATGCTATAAACCTTTACCTCCTTGTTTAATTTTATTTTCCTAAAATATTTATTTATTTATTTTTAGAGAGAGAGAGAGAGAGAGAATATAGGTGGGGAGGGGCAGAGAGAGAGACAGTCTTAAGCAGATACAACACTGAGCTTGGAGCCTGGATGTGGGGCTTGATTTCAGGATGCTGAGATCATGACCTGAGTGGAAACCAAGAATCATAGGCTTAATGGACTGCACCACCTAGGTGTCCCTACTTGTTTTATATTTAAGCATCTTGTGCTTATTTAAATTTTCACACAAGTTTCAAAATAGCTTAATTCTGTTATCTAAAATTTTCACTGAACTTTTAATGTTAATGTGAATTGGTTATTAATATACCATATTTATGCAAAAAGAAAGAAAATGTAGAACCAAAAAATGAATGAGTGTTTTAAAAGTTAGAAAGCTTTACAAAGCAAATTACAAATATAAGCTATAAAGGAAGTTGTCTAAAACATGGAAATCCTTAGTAGTCCTCTGCTGGGCTTGAGTTTCTTTAGAAAGTAATTAACTTCTAGAAAAGATTAAATTTTAAGTATATCCTTAAAAAGTTAAATTCATATCTTTGATATCAAAATTAGATCCCAGGGGCTTTATGATGATCCCAAACCTGTCTACGCAGATAATTTTGGTGAGTTATTAATGACAAAGTTCTCATTGTTCACATTCTGAGACTCTCAAGAATGTTCTTACTGTATCACTTCTTTTAAAATACTCATTTTAGGGGCATCTGATGGCTCTATTCGTTAAGCATCTGACTTTGGCTCAGTCCTGGGATCAGCTCCACACCCAGCTCACTCTCTCTCTCTGCTCCTTCCCCTGTTTGGACATGCTCTCTCTCTCTCAAGTAAATAGTAAAATATTTTTTTTTTAAAGATTTTATTTAGGTATTTGACAGAGATCACAAGTGGGCAAAGAGGCAGGCAGAGAGAGAGAGGAAGGGAAGCAGGCACCCTGCTGAGCAGAGAGCCCGATGTGGGGCTCGATCCCACGACCCTGAGACCATGACCTGAGCCGAAGGCAGAGGCCTAACCCACTGAGCCACCCAGGTGCCCCAATAGTAAAATATTTTTTAAAAGTACTTATTTTAAGGGGAAAACCAACCTATCTTTACTTAAGTTTACTTAAATGTTGACTACCAGTCAATAAAAATGAAAGAACTATAGGTTTCCATAAATTTTTTTTCCTCGATGCCCCATACCCACTGTTGTAAATATACAGTCAATGTCTCAGCTATGTCAGGAGCCCTGAATTATTCTAGGTGCTAGTCTTCCCTTGGCACCATTTGCCTTTTAATAATGTATGTTTTCATTCTTTTGTTTTATTTCACATTTTGCCTTTGGGTAACTTCCTGGGAATTAATGTTTTTGGATGTACGGTTATTTATTTTTTTTCAAAAAAAAGTTTTCAAGAGACTTAAAATATTAATATCAAATAGTTGTGCCATTTAAAATTCAGAAATGTGTTCATTTTGCTTTTAATTTTTAAGGTAATGTATCTTAAATATAATACAGTCTAACATCCCTTGGTGTCTTCCTCTGAATTCCATGGAAAGCAAATTATTCACTATATATTTACCATACCTACAAAAAATACAGAATGAAAATCAAATGGACATTTAGAATCAGAAAGCTATATCCTTTTTTTTTTTTTTAAAGGTTTTATTTATTTATTTGACAGGCAGAGATCACAAGTAGGCAGAGAGACAGGCAGAGAGAGGAAGGGAAGCAGGCTCCCTGCTGTGCAGAGAGCCCGATGCGGGGCTCGATCCCAGGACCCTGGGATCATGACCTGAGTCGAAGGCAGCGGCTTAACCCACTGAGCCACCCAGGCGACCCGAAAGCTATAGCCTTTAAAAAAAAAAACAAAACACCCACAAGAACAAGTATCAATTAAGCCATAATCGTCTGTGAATTATGGAAAATTTGATTTTGCTATGTCACTTTCACTAGGACAATAGAGATGTTCGTGTATTGCTGATTTTCATCAGTATCCTCTTTATCCCTACAATAAAACCCCAGGTAGTTGAGAATCCAATCCACCTGGATGGTTTCAAGCATCTCAATCAGAGTAAACCAGAATTTAGGAAGCGGTACCTCCATTCTGTTTTATACTGAGCCTTTCCCACATATTGACCTTCTCTTCCTTCCCAGCCAAAAAATCTGGGAATGAAGGACAGTATCTGTACATCTAGTACGAAAGCAGAAAAACCAGCCTATCAGAGGTAGAGGACTTGGTCCCAGTCAAGAAGATAAGAGATGCAGGCACTGGGCTGGAGTTAGAGAACATGGGTGGAAGGGAACAATGGACTCAAAGCAAAAGCTATTTGTGAACCTCCTTTATGAAAGACAAATAAATGACTGAAAGATAAAAAGAAGTCTGGCCAAAAATAAGTACACATGTACATAATTTTGAGAAGAGTTCAGAAAAAGGACAATGGATCTTCAGCTTAAATTATCTTGTAAGTATGTTTTAATTTATAAATATCTGAAGGTTTTGATGATTGTCTCCAAAAAGGTGTGATAAAAAAATATGCTATGGAGAATATAATCTTCTTGTGTGCAGCAACCAATTTATTAAAATGTATCATCTCAAAAAATGTTTAAAAAACTAAAAAAAAAATAAAATGCATCATCACATGATATCCTTGGATATTTATTTCCTCTAATCCATAAGAAAGAGTAGACATTTTTTTGGTCACACTTTTCTCTTTTGAGGTACAACTCTCATTTCCTTTTTACTTCTTATTTATCGTACTTCTTCCCAACAATCCCATTTTACTCCCTTTCATAAAGTAAACTACAGTTTTCTGTGGCGGTAAGTCTGAAGTCCTCTGGCCTGCAGGATCTCTACCTCATGGACATGTTTCCATTACTGCTCTTCCGCTTTCTGACACTAGCCCTTAACTCCAGCCAACTCTTCTTTTGATGGCCTCTTCACACCATGCGTTTTTGGTTGCTGACTTTGAAATAATAGAAAAAAATATATATTGGCATCTGCCCTTGGTTCCTAGCATAGAGTTTCTAAATCTCCTGAGTGATGGAAGCATTTTTGTTCCAATGAGGCAATGCTTGGCGGGCTCCTGAATGAGGGCTGGTCACCAAAAAGCTATGATTAGAAGCTGGAAACTTTCAGTCCCACTCCCCATCTTCCAGGAAGGGGAAGGGAGGTGGAGATTGAGTTAATGATCAATCATGCCTATGTAATAAAACTTCCATAAAAAAATCTCAGACATATGGGGTTCAAGGAACTTCTGGGTTGGTAAATATATCTACAAACAAGGAAAGTGTCTCACCCTAAATCCTATGGTATCCTTTATCATATCATTTATTATAAACTAGTAAATGTGATTGTTTCTATGAGATCTGTAAGTTGTTCTAGTAAATAATTGAATCCAAGGGAGGAAGTCACAAGACCCTCTGATTTGTAGCCATTTTGGACAGAAAATGTGAGTAACTTGGGGACCTTCTACTTAAAATTGGCAACTGAACTAGGGAGCAGTCTCTGAACCCTAAACACAAAGGTCTGAGCCCTTACAATATCAGGTCTGTGCTAACTCCACGTCAGTGTTGGAAGTGACTGAATGACACCTAGCTGGTGTCACAAAGAACTTCTTGATGTGGAAAAAAAAAATCAAAACACAAAAAAACCCATACATCTGGTATAGGAAGTGCTGGGAGTGTGGTAACTGTTTTAAGAGTGAAGAGACAGAAGTGAGTTTTTCTTTTACATCACTTCTCTCTTTCTCCAGTTATTCAAAGCTAACCATTCTTCAAAGTACAAATTCTGGAATCATCTGCTTCATGAAGTATGCCCTGAGTACCTTTGGCTATAGGGGAAGAGTGTAGAGTGGGATTGTTTCCGAAGGGCTTACCTGAGGATCAAGTGAGAGCTTTGCTCTGCATCAATAAGACAATTCTGGACCCTTGTAATCACTCTCCTTTTTTTAAATCCCTGAAGCAAGTCCATGTGGGGTTCTATTATTTTCAGTCAAAGCTCTTTGAATGAGGTATGTGGCAAGTACCACATATAACGATTGTCTCGTACCGTCCTCAATAGTGGTGGGCACACTGGAAGCATTCAATAAATATTGAGATCTGCTCTGAACAACACAGTAGCCACTCATCACATGAGGCATTTGGGTACTGCAATGTGACCAGTACAAACTGAAATGTGCTATACATGTATAACACACATGCAATTAAAAAAAAATAGTGTAAACTATCAATATATCTCTGTATTGATACATAGTGAAATAATATATAGGGAGTTAATTAAACAGAATTATTTTAACACATTTTAACCTTTTTAATGTATCTAGTACAAAATGTAAAATTTCATGTGTTGCTTACATGATTTTACACTAGACAGCACTGATTTAAGATGGTGTTTTTTAAAATCAGGAAATATGGAAGGAAGATTTCTATTTCCCAGAATTTTAGGAGCTTATACGAAAATTTACAGTTTACCCTGTATATTTAGAATGTCTATCTGCACATAGATATTGGTATTTTAGGGGGTGTTTTCTGAGAGTTTTGTCTGTTTACAACATACGAGCTTAGATCCATTCCTAACTATGTCATTCTTCTCAGATATAAAATTGTATCTAAGTTAACAAACATTGGAAAACATCATAAAACATCATAGCTCAACCATATATGCTCTACAGCAAATCTTCAGTGATTGAAGGTTTAAGGCAGAAACAGGATTATTTTATTTCATTCCACTTCAATTGCTGAAAAAAATTCATGTATTGGAATGCAAGTCACTTTAATCTTCAAGCTTGAGAACATGATAAAATATTTCTGTTACAAGTCATTTCAAATAACATAGTTTTTTAAGTTTCACATAACTAATTTTTAAAGTTAAATGCCTGTCAGAAGGCTTAGTATGAAATGACTCAATCTCTGAACACATTAAAAACATAAATATTTTATGAATTTCAGCTGGAAATTTATACTGCGTGCCAAAGAGAATTTATCATCAATACAAGAAGTACTTACTTGATACTCTTGCAGGTTTTCCTGCAAAAAAAAAAAAAAAAAAAAGGAAACAAGTTTTGTTTAAGTCAGATAAAATGCAAAGACATTATATGTTGATGGGCCAAATGAAAGTACCTAACATCTTTTGACTTTATTATTTAAGAGTTAATGAAAGAGTACAACAATTCCCTGAGAACATGCATCTTTGAATATATTAATCGCTTTTACATGAAATATCAGAAAAGCTGTTAATCACTGTAGATGTCACAACATATTTATGCTTTTTAAAAACTCTTGCTGGGGCACCTGGGTGGCTCAGTGGGTTAAAGCCTCTGCCTTTGCCTCAGGTCGTTATCTCAGGGTCCTGGGATTGAGTCCCTCATTGGGCTCTCTGCTCAGCAGGGAGCCTGCTTCCCTTACTCTCTCTCTCTGCCTGCCTCTCCGCCTACTTGTGATCTCTGTCTGTCAAATAAATAAATAAAATCTTTAAAAACAAAACAAAACAAAAACAAAAACAAAACTCTTACTAAAATCAGCAGGATCTTTTTTTAAATTAAGTGTCTTGGTTCAACTCAAATTATAGTTAACTTGAGTAAAATTACTTTGTGTGATGTAATTAATCTAAATATTTGTTTAAAGTTTCCAAATTCCATAAACTGTATTATTGTGAATTATTTTCCTTTCAAAAGTAATAAGGACGAATAACTAAACCTTAAAAAGCAACATGCAAAATCAGTTTAATTTTTCATAACCTTTTGCCTGTTAGTATCAATGAGAAGCCATAATTCTTCGAAGTAGTGGTTTTTTTATATTAAAGTATTTGTATATAGGACAAAAATATAAAGTAAATCTTTTTTTTCTTGAAAAAAAAAAAAAAGACTGGTAACATCTACTTTCTACTAGCATTAGTCTAACTTTTTTTTTCCGTATAGTTGACACATAATATTACATAAGTTTCAAGTGTATAAGTGAGTTTATACTCACAAATTTATACATTATGCAATGTTCACTACAAGGGTAGCTACCATCCCAACATTAGTCTAATTTAAAGGGCTGGTCTTGAAAATACACATTTTTAAATGCATGTGCATTACATGATTTATTTTGAGACTTACAGAGTTTCTAATATAAACCCAAGAATTACAAATTGACAAAAAATTTATTGGCATTAGTTAATGCCAGTAATTTTTTTTTCATTTGAGATATTTATGGTTTCTGTGATAATACAGTCACATGCCTCATGTATAAAATTACAAAACAACATGTTACTTTTCCTTTAAAAATACTATCATTGGCTAAAAGACAAGAACTTAAAAAAGGAATACAATAAACATTTATTGAAATATAATAACCATCTTTTGAATGAAAGAATGAATAAGAATGTGCCTATATTCTCAACTAGCTCAGGGTTAGTCTTGTGCTTTCATATATAGTAATTTGTCCTGTGTATTCATAATATGAAAACCTTGGAAATGATGGACTGCAGATTGGCAAGAAGGTACTGTTCATTCAATATCTAAGTCCCTTGTAAAGCCCTCTAGTTATAGTTCGAACAGATCACTCCCTTGGGGACAATGTTGGGTACATTTACAGTTTACTTTTGGGCTGCTCTGATTAATAGAAAGCTTCTCTCTTATGTGAGCCACAGTGTGATGTGGTAGTGAACTGTGATTGAATGAGTTCGTTAAGTCTTTAGTGTCATACGTGGAACCAAATCCTTTCCCTACCATGTAAACATTCTGAGATGTTAGACTTCTTTCATCACGCTTTAAATTGGGCATCTTTAAATTGGGCATGATAATTGGGCTTGCTCTGAGGAGTAAATGAATTAATTATAGGAAAGTAAGTGCCAATGAGTTTTTTTTAAGTAACTGGTATCTTCTCATTCTTCTGGCTAATTATCTTAAAAGATCTTAAGCAATATCTTAAAAGTTAAGAAAATAGAAATAGAAAGTCTATACCCCTATCGGCTCCTACAAATTTGGTTTATTTTTTATGCTAAATTTTATCCTCTAATATTACTGATATTTATATGTCTAAATTACACTTGAGTATATGTCTAAATTATATGTCTATGTATGTCCTGCTATTTCAGGTGTCCATAATACAGTAAACAGAAAGAAGGGACCAGTGAAAAAATAAGCCTCATTTCCCCTTCCCACACTGGAGTTCTATACATTTACTATGAATGAAAACAATTGTTCCATTATGACATGTTTACTTAGAGTCTTAAAATTTAAAACATTTAAATCTTATTACATTTTGAATTAATTAGTTTAAAATTATATCACCCAGACTATATATTTCAGTTATAACATCCATTTACAAATTTTTGGTAGTCAATATCACCAAAAAAGGTCATTCTCATTTTAGGTAAAGGACATCTTCCTGCCATGCACATACAGGCATTTTCCCTCTACCAACCACTTTTTGTTTAGGTGGAATTAATTTAAAGGGCTAAATTTAGATAATAAAAAATATATTTATGATATTGGCTATATTTATGTAAAACATAAAATAATTCTCAGCTATACCTGTTTTTATAACTATATCATTTTTGTCCTTATTATGCATACTATGAAAGTCTTTTGTAACAGAGAAATTTATCTTCTGGTATGTACTGGATTAGTTTATTGAATGTTTATGTTGTTAATGTTCCAACTTCTTCACATTTGCTAATTTTCCATTGAAATGTAAACCTCCTGCTAGATTTCCTACCTGTCCACTTCCTCTGCTATTAGCAGAAGTGTATAAATGCTAGACTTCCTTGCTTTTAAAAAATTCATTGTTAATATTAAGTGCAAACATAATTTAGACACCTCCATACCAACTTAGCATTTGAATATTTACAGAGTTAATTCAAGATTACCTTTTGTCACATTGTGTGATTGAAGACTTTCTTTTCTTGTTGAGACTGTCGATAAAGAAAATGTAAATTAAACTATGAAGTTTTAAAGGGAACTTTCATGAAAATTTTGACTGACTTCAACTAAGATTTGGGAACATGGGAATAATTTAAATATTGTAAATATTTTCTCAGGGTGTTTTAAACAAATTTTCTCTTCTGCTAACACTTAACAAAAATATATATCAGGAGTAGAGATTGTTTTGTTTGCATAAATAGAGATTAACATGATTGCAGGGATTATAATATTTAAGTTAAGGACAATCCATTTACAATGGGTCATTCCAAGTAACTGAATTCAGGGATAAACCAAAAAGACCAAAACAAACAAAAAAAACAACCTTATTATTAACAATCTTTTTGGTATGTCTACAAATGCCTTCCTCTTGATCCGAAAGAATATTTCTTTGGGAAGTAAGACCTTTGTAAATATTTCAGATAACTCCATTATCATATTATATTTTGTAGTTTGCCAAATAAATACACCCAGCGTTAAAAACACAAGCTGCTTTGTGATGCTTCTAAACTTGTTGCTCACCAAAGGCACAACACATGAATGAACACTTGCTGGGAATGGCCTGCCATCCACTCGTCCTTCGACATGGCCATTACCACATATCCACTGGCTATTTTCCACATTTCTTCTTTTAATCATACTAGCACTCCTCATGTACACAAATAAAAGTTTTATTTTAAAGTGATATAAATAAGCCTCAACTCAACAATTCTGACCTCAGGGCTTTGCATTATGCTTCTCCATCTTTTAAAAATTACCTTTTTCTTCTTTAAGATGTTTCATTTCTGCTTTTTCTGTAGAGAAAAATAAAAGGTAATTTTGAGTCACATAACATTTATTCATAGGTCTTCCTGAGGTCTGGAATTAAACTTTGTGTAGTCAATATTCACATCAGGCATTATATGAAAAGAATTCTACATTGTTAATTTAGAAATAGCAGAACCTATGTTTTTATTTTCTTTAGATATCTAACAATAAGTGATATCTACACTCTTGCATGGAAAATCCTACAGTGAACTGCATTTCTGATATGTGCTTTAAAATCTCTATCCACATTTTCCAGAATTGTTTTTAAATGATAATAATTATGTATTTTTTATTTCTGTGTGTTTACTGTTAGTTTGGTGTTCATGTCTTTAAGTGTCATCTTTACCTTTACTTTCTTTTTCAGATTTTTCAGTTTTCTTCTTCCCTGGGTGGGGGGAATATAACAACAAGAAATCATCAGTTCAAAAAACATGACTTTCTTACCCAGTCTTGAAGTAAACAGTTGGAGATGGGACTTAATCCCATAAGTGGAGGGGGTTAGGGCTCTGCATTTTCAAGATGTGGCGGAAGAGTATACCTCCTGTGTGTGAGGATGTATATATTTTTGTTATGATTGGTTATTTGGCTTATACTCAGTCACCAGGATGGCAGAGCCCCCTCCCCTTCTCTCTCTGTCTTTGTTTTTATGTGCTTTGAAGGGAAGCTAGAGCAGACCATGCATTTAATTAAATGTAAACTAGTAACAACAGGAGAAACATCTACATTTTCAGTTGTTTTCTTTCCGAAATGAGAATTAAACTGGTGCTCTGGATGCTCAAAAAGTAAACTATGGGGAAAAAAATGAGAGTCCCAAAATATCTGGAAGCAAAATGTGGACACACGCTTTTCAAAACAGTTTCAGTTGATTGATGATTTTCTTCAACTGCAGTTATCAGACAAGAGTGAGAAGAAAACCAATACGTAACGAATAACAACCACGTATGTAGTGGGAATGTGGCCTATATTAACTCATCTAATGCCCATAATGAGCTTTTCTGGAAGTCATTTTCTTTGTCCTACAGGTGAAGAAACCAGGAATCTGAGCTGGTTAAGGGATTTTCCCAAATGTAACACAGCCAGACAGAGACTCAAATTTACATACAGATCTGTTCCCACAGATCTGTGTTACCTCCTTTGGGAAAGTTAATATTTACCTGATTCTGTGACTTCTGATGTTTCCTCTTTCCGAGAAAAAGAAAAAATACAGTAGAAAAAGAAAAGGAAAGAATAGTTTTATATTTCAGTAGCAGATAATTGAGCTTTATCTCAAGGTATTTCCTATTAAATGCCACTAATAATGACAGTAAACACATATGCTCAAAATGGCAGAGAAATGCACTAATAACCAATATCTCTGAAAACTATAACTAGAAATCTATTTTGAAATTAGAACTACTCTACATACCAATCTAAAACATTCTATGCCCGTACAGTAGAATTAATCAGTTGAAGTCCTTCGGTTGTTTTTCTTAATTACAAATTACAAATTATAAATCTTCACAGACTTTTAACTTGATCTTCATATATGCATACATGCAATCATTCATTGAATATTTATAAAGCAACTTCATGTATAAGACGTTACACTAAATGCAATGGGTGGGGTTGTGGGATGAGGCTGAAAAATATCATAGAAATAAACTCAACTCACAGTGACTACTGTCAGAGTAGTGAGACAAGATATAAAATGCTACTTATCTTTAGTCTATGATAATACAAAACCAGCCCCACTTTTTGTTCTTTTAGTTAATGCATACACCAATGATATTTTAAAATATAACGTGGCAGGTTTTTAAAAATATATTCTTTCTCACAGTTCAGTTCAAGTGAGAACGTTTCTATAAACCTGATCCATTTAATTATCAGTCTTCTGTAACTTCTCTGGAAGCTATATCCAAAATTCAAGAAAAATTGATTAAAATATTTTATAATAATGAAGATGAAAAATGAATAACGTTTCATAAACAGAACAGTACTTACAAGAGATTATGGTGTTACATCATGTTAGCATTGTAGCTTTGACTTTCAATCCTTAATTTTTGTAATACTTTTCATATCCATAGCAATAATAAAAACTAAATGTACTAAAGATTTTCTCCAACCCGAGGGCAACGTTTAATATTTTAACATCAAATTCAATTAGAAGAAAATTGTAGCTGCATTTGTAAGGAATCAGTCATGATGCTCTTAAGAAACCAAGTTATTCCTTGGCATTTAAAAATTTTAGATACAACTCTAGATATACTTTTGTTTGAAATGCACATATTTTTACTCCAGGTTAAAGTCTGGGTCATAATTTAACCATATTAAACAATAATTTAATTTTTATGAAATTACATAAAACTTCATAAATTTTCAAAAACTGTTGCATTCTTATTACTGCTTGGAATGTCGAAATAAAACAGAGATTCTGAAATACTAAAAACAGCTTACCTTTAGGCTTTGAAAAAGTAAGATAATAAAAAACTAATATGCTAAGATTCAATAATCAGAGACAGGTATTATGTGTTCTGAATTCTTCTTAACTCAGTAGTGATTATTAGAGGACTCTCCATACTATGTTTACTCAATACATCTTAACAAATCAAAGTACATAAAAGAGAGATGAAACCACTTTTTCCACACAGGCATTAGTTATCTTGGTAAATATATTAATTACACAGGCGTGAAAGCAGGAAACATTCTTGGCATTCCCTCATATATCCTGGTACAGTGTAATATATCTAATAGGTGCTCAATAAAGACATGTTCAGGGATCAATGAATACAATACACACAGTATTCTTTGTCAATCAGAATCATTTACATAGGTAATGGCATACTGGTTATTGTATTAATAAACATACTTTTTTTTGGCTGCATATACAATGTAAAGGGATAAAATTAAAGTAATTAAATAACAAATTCTTAAAATTTTAAAGTAGTACACTTACTTGAAGTTGGTTTAGGTTTGTCTAAAAAGTAAAGAAGAAAAGAAAACCAGCAATCATTTTCTACCTATAGTAAAATACCAGCCCTTTATATTTGTATTTCTGTATGTTTGAGTTAAAGTAGGAATAGGCTAAACATATTGAAATGAGCAATAGAAAATGCATTTTGAATAATTTTAAAGTTATATTCCTAATGAATTCCCTATAGAAGAAATTATACAGCTTTCGAATATAAAATCTTCTTGGACTCTTTATCCCTATGAAACCGTATCTCTGATTTGATGCAATATGAATGCTCACAATAATTTGAATGCCTTATTATATCTGAATAACATAAAATGCATATTCTGGCATCATCTTTTTAGAATACATGTTAATATTAATATTAATTATTTAAGTCTCCCAATCCAGCATTTTAAATGAAGAAGTTGATTTTATAAAATCTCAGGAAGAATGGGGGCACCAGTGTGGGTCAGTGGGTTAGGTGTCTCAGTAGGTTAGGCATCAGATTCTTGGTTTTGGCTCAGGTCATGATCTCGTGTTCCTGAGATCTGGTTCTGCACTCAGTGGGGAATCTGCTTCTCTCCTCTCCCTTTGACCCTCCCCCTGCTTGCATGCTCTCTCTCTCTCAAATAAATCTTAAAAAAAAAATCCTTTTTAAATAAATGAAATAAAATCTCAGGAAGAATAAATGAGTGGTAGGTGAAAAACACAAAACTATATCATCTAAGTATATGATCTCTTTATCTGATATTCTTTTTCTTCTGAAATTATTAACTAAAAACATTGATTATGTAGTCATACACCTAAAGACTCATTTATTCATAAAAAATGACAACATATCGTCATGATTGTGAAGAATTCAAATCATTCAAAATTGTGTCAGCTAATTCTAATTAATTAACTGTGGCAATATAAATGAATCCAATTTATATCAGAGAACAATTAGAAATATCTATAAAAATTACCACTTCATAAAAAATTTTACTTTAAAAAATTTTACTCCAAAAATAAATTCACAAAACTAGATTGGTAGACATATTTATTATTGAATATCATTACAAAAGCTTGTTAGACAACTTAAACACACCAATCAGAGATTAGTTAAGTAATTTGTACAATTTTACAATAGAATACTATTAATGTAGAAATTCTTCATGTGTTGAGATTAAACAATCTTCAAAATATATTAGGGACAAGGTAATTTATAGTATTTATACAAATCTTTGTGTAAATAAAAGTGGGGAAATATATATATACATATATATGTGTATATATATGTATATATGTTGTGTGTGTGTATATATATATGTGTGTGTGTGTGTGTATATATATATATATATGTGTATATATATATATATATATACACATATATATATATATATAATGAGATGATAAGAAATAACAGCAATTACCTATTGGATATTTTGGGAATGGGAACTGGTAGAATAGAAAAAGAGAGAGGAGAAGGAGGAATATTTTCACAACCTCCTATAGTATATGCCTTAGTGTTTGAACCATCACAACTATCATATTTTTTAAAAGTCAAATAGCAGGGGTGCCTGGGTGGCTCATTTGTTAAGCATCTGCCTTTAGCTCAGGTCATGATCCCAGAGTCCTGGGATCGAGCCCTGCATCAGGATCCCTGCTCAGCAGTAAACCTCTTTCTCCCTCTCCCATTCCCCTGGCTTGTATTCCCTCTCTCACTTTCTCTCTCTCTGTCAAATAAATAAATAAAATCTTTTTTAAAAAAATCAAATAGTGAGTGGTGCCTGGGTGGGTCAGTTGGTTATGCATCTGCCTTCGGCTCAGGGCATGATCCCAGCATCCTAGAATCAAGCACCATTTTGGGCTCCCTGCTCACTAGGGAGTCTGCTACTTGCTCTCCCTCTGCCTCTCCCCTTGCTTGAACTCTCTTTTCAAATAAATAAATAAAATCTTTTTAAAAATCGAATAGCAATTTTTTAAAGAATTAAGCTAACATTTTTCTATTCTATATTTAAGAAAAGATATCAAGTTGAAATTCATAATTAGTTTTCAGTAAAATGGAATTTGTGTAATTTGGCAAGATATTTTACAATACTACAGTGAATCAACTTAATCAGTATGATGAATGATATTAATATTGACAACAGTGAAAGGGGTTTGTTAATCATGAAAGCAATACTATTTCATTAATACTGCTATATTATAACCATAAGAGACTCTTAACTACAGAGAACAAACTGAGGGTTGTTGGCAGAGAGGTGGGTGGGGGGATGGGCTAAATGGGTGATGAGCAGGGCCTTTGTGATGAGCACTGGGTGTTGTATGTAAGTGAAGAGTCGCTGAATTCTACTCCTGAAACAAATATTACAATATATGCTCACTAACTAGAATTTGAATAAAAACTCAAACAAAAAAAAATACTGCTGTATTATAATAGCATGTTTGGCAATCCTATATATGTTGGTTATAATATTTAGCAAAATGTTTGATTGTCAACAATAACATGACCCTATGTCAGATAAACTAGATTTTACTAGAAAACCACAAGACTAAACAGTACTAGAAATAAGATGAAAAGCGCTTATATGTTTTAATTTTTACTTTAATAAAAATAGTGAATTAAGACAGAATATAAAAGCACCTGTTTTTGTAGATGGAGATTCTTTTTCTTGGTGTTCACCTTTTTCTAGAAAGAGAAATTAAAATTAATTGGCAGGCTGTGGATTGTGTAGCAAGCATTTCTTATTTATGTCTTTGTAAGTGATCGTCAGTTTCTGCGGGAAGCATGCCCTCAGAGTCATTTGCATGTTGGAACACAGAAAGAACATTGCCATAGAAACACATTATAAACATGGTTAAGTTCATCCTCAGGGTAACCTGTAAGATAGTACATAAGGTTCTAGCCCTCTTGGGGCCATGTGGTGTAAGAAGAGGATAGAATATGACAAAGAGGAGAAAAAAAGAGGAATTTTCTTTCTCTTCCAAAGGTAGAGTCATTCCTTGCTGATACTTTTTAAAAAATGACATTCGCCTTTGGCATCTTATAAGTCCCCCTTTTTACCCTTCTGATTCCTTCTAGCTCCTTTCCTGCCAGGTCAGAAGCAATCTGTGCTGGACACTAGTTTCTTGTTGAAAATTTAACCTGAACCAGCCCTATATCAGAAAGTATCACATTTTGTGTTTTCATTTTCCTGGTCCACCCTCTCTTTCCAGATGAATCTCAACTGAGTCTAGAAAAGGTCAAATGGAATCAAATGTGTAATTGATACTCCTTCTTAGCCCTCTGAAAAACACCTGAAATAAAAATAAGAGAGCTCTGTCTTTCATTAAGAGTGGAATTTCAGATGGAGCCATTATAGGCTAGGACTTATGTTGAGAATTGTTGGAAATAGAGCCGATCACTGCCAAGAATTAGTTCTTTCTAATCATCCCCAGGGTTAGTCCTCCTGAGCTATTATTGTCCTTTTCTTCCGTCACTCCTGAATTTGGGGATTCTAAAAGTACTACTATTTTTCTTTTCTTTTCTTCCGTCACTCCTGAATTTGGGGATTCTAAAAGTACTACTATTTTACCCCAACATCATACATCAACAGTGAAGTAGGTGGGAAGATGCAGGACCTCTGTTGTCATAAGACTAAACTGGATATTTATAAATTATCCAGCATGTAAGAATAAAACTTTCATAAATTCAATTTGCATAAATGTTAATATTAAATAAGCATGCAAAACAAAATAAAATTGATATTCAACTTTTTAAACTGGCATAATAATAGCACTACAAAAGTATAATTATTACATAACAATAATAATATCAAATCCATCTTTAAAGCACATGCAATTGGTTCTAGAATGTGAATATATTCTATTAGGCTCCATACATTTGCACTTTCTCTCTTGAAACCACTTATATGGTCTCCTATCTGATCTCATCAAATTCATCTTCGGGCTGTGTCAATCCATTTTTCCTGTAGGATCCAGGGAATATTTGACCAACATGCTTTCACTGTAGTTGTGTTTCATAAATACACAGCAGTGGAGGACCAACATCACAATCTGGACACAATTTTGGACTTAATTACTACCAGTGTGACAGTGAACCCATGTTTATGCCTTTCTGAGCCCAATAGTCAGCTTTTAAACTCTCTGCCACTGTAATCTCTGAATCATTCCTGAATAGTAAAATAGATGACCTTTTTACATTCATACTCATGCGAGAAGTCCATGATTTTCAGGAAAAAAATGGCAATATGATTACAATCTCATGGATTTCTAACTACTGAAGTCTACCTACAGTACAACTAATGCTACTTAAATAAACCAAAAACAATATGTGGTTCATAACACTGATGACTGAAATGATCATTTCAATTTTCTTTGTTATTCATTATGAGTGTTTGAGAACTAGCTGGTTCACTCTAACCTCTCAGTGGTATTTTATAGTCTAGATGGAGTCGCTCTTTTAGTAATAGTTACATAGTGATACAACTTCCAAAGATTTCTTCTGTATAACTATAGCAAAGCATTAATTAGTAGTGAAATGCAAAGATGTGAAGTCAAAGCCATAGCAAAACATTATTTTATCATCTATACAGGTATTTTAGATTAAGGCAACACTAAAATCAGCAATTAAAGAAAAAAACAAGCAAATTGTTAAAGCTGAAGTAGCCAAGCCAAGCTTTTCAGACTTTATTCTTTTCATCTCTTACTTGCTGGTTTGGGCTTGACTGTGGATAATGGAGAAAAGTAAATGGCACATTGATGAGTGCAAACCATTGAAAAAAAACTCTTTAGATTCTGTATTTATTTCTTTTTTGCTTTAGGTTCTCTTCTTATATTAAGCTTAAATTAAGCTTATTCCATTCTCTCTGAGCACTATTATTGCACTCTCAGCAAATACATCAATCACACTGCTCGCTGAAAAATTATGACACACAAAAGGTATGCAAAATTTAAAACAATCTGTATATTGGCACACAAATACATTGGGCTAGCATCTTGATAATCCCCGAATGCCCATATAGCAAAATGAGATCCTCAGTGAGCCATATTAACACCTTAAGGTGCAAATTAGAGGAATGGTGAAATTATGAGCTTTGATAATGGCTTTAATAGAGTACAAGGAACATGTCAGGTGATGTGTAAATGACCTTACAAGGTTTATTTCTTTCCCGTGTGCTAATAGTCTATAATTTTATAAATAATTAGTTCTTTCCTGAATTCTATTATATTTCCTCTGAGAAACTGTATTTAAATCCTGATTAGCATGATTATTTTAGTTAAAATGAAGAAATTACTTCATAGACTTTTTTCTTTTGAAATGATTTTTTAAATAAGGAATGGGACTCCATAAACTGCCAGTTACCCAGGTGGATAGAATTTCCACCTTGGAATTCAATGGAAGAGATTCGGTGGTTTAGGATGTCAGTTGAGACGACATCCATTCATCCCTATAGGAAAGAACTTCAGAATGGCAAGAGTGTGTGCATTATTTTTTTCTTCTCATATAAAATACTGAGAGATAGACTATTTTAAATATTATATGTTCTGTACGTTCATACAACCATATAACTATCTGTAGAACCCTCATTAAAGGATATTATTCTATCTAATGCATGAAGAACAAATTTCATAGTTTCAGATTCTTGTGATTTTACTATTCGAGGAAAGGTGGTTTTAAAATAAGATTAAACACCTAGCAGTATATGATTATCAATGTATTACTTGGATTACCTCACGAGTTATGTGTAAGTTTAGATCAATCACAAATAATTGAATTACATCATGCTAGTACTCCACTGTTAATTTTATTGACTATATTTTTCAGCTATTTACAAGAATTCACAATCTTAGAATTTATGGCACTAAAGTGCCATAAATCACACTTCAGTGATGATGATGATGATGATGATGATGATGATGATATGTGTGTGTGTGTGTGTGTGTGTGTACCCACATAACATAAAACTGATACACAGAAGGAAAAGATGAAATATCTTATTTACCTGTTTTTTCTATTGTGGTAGCTTTTACCTGCTTGACAACTTTTTCTTCTGTGATAGGAAAAAATGTTAACACAAGTAGAAAATTTAAATGCCTCGGCATAAAACAATGACATATGTCAACTATGATATTTTGTTTTCTCTTTGAAATAACACCGATCCTGAGAAAAACTTAGCTGTGTTTTGCTTTTTTGTTTTTTTGGGTTTTTTTCCAGTAAAGCAGCAAGTGATATCTTCTATTCAAATTGGATGGAGCACAAAGAAAACGTGTCCAGCTGCAGACATTCTTGGCAACTATCCTTCATAAAAGTTTTCCTAATTGGAATTATCCTCTGTTCTGCCAATACATACGCTACCCCTTGCTTTCCCTGTTTTTCACTGTATTTATCTACACAGGGGTTGTTTTATAAAACAATAATCCTTTTTTAATAATCGAATTTGAACAGGAAGAAGCAATTTAAAAAAAAATTTTTCCTGGGCAAGAATCCTCTATGGGAACCCAGAGTTAGCTTAGTGACCCAAGTTTTACAGTACAAAGCTGGGGAAAGGCAAAAGGGATACATTTATGGGATGTCTTCTGTCCTCTATGCCTTTATAGATGTAGTCAAAGAGATTGGGTCAACGTAGAGAGATTATTGCAGTGATCCTATGTAAAATTAAATTTTTAAAAAATTCAGCAGTGTGAGTGAGTCAATGAGAACGTTTCCCTGGGAAGCAGAATTTAGAGTATGAATATTACCACTAAAATAAAAGAAAGGTGTGCCCGGAGGACAGTGTGCTTGCTGTGCTCTCAAGACTGAACTCTCACTCTCTGTATTTCAGCTCAAAATGACGGACACTTGGGACAGTCAGGAAAGTAACAGAGTTTTATTATTTATTCAATGAGGAAGTTCTAAAAGTTCTTTCTAAGATTCTGCTTATGTCAATGGAGACAGCTAATTCCTGGCTCTTCATACTCCAGGTCTGCTTTTTCTATTCCTATTGGTGTCTCCTATACTTTAAAGCATAGGGAAATGAATCAAATGGACTCAAACCCATTTTAAGCAGTTTTTCTACAGCAAAAATTTTGAAAGTGTAATAAGATATGCTTAGAGAAAGTACTTTTCTTTTTTTAAAGATTTTATTTATTTGACAGAGAGAGATAGAGAGAGAGCAAGAAAGGGAACACAAGCAGGGGGAGTGCAGAGGGAGAAGCGGACTCCCCACTGAGCAGAGAGACTAATGCAGGGCTCAATCCCAGAACCTTGCAACCATGACCTGAACTGAAGACAGACACTTAATGACTGAGCCACCTAGGTGCCCTGAAAGTATGTTTTTAACTTATTAAAGATTCTAACTTAACCACATTCATAACTTTGGGTAAATAATTCAGCCTGGAATGAAGGACAATTTTCTATAGAATAACTTAGGCTTGGGACTGCCTCCAAATTAAACTCATATTTAATTAGCATAAACAGAAAATTAAAAGTTTTTATTCTTAAATAAAAAACAATTTGTAAATTTGTCTTGGTAAATTCTGTATGTCTTTTTATGAATGCAACACACTGGCTTACCTCTACTATCTTCAAAATATAATTATGACCAGGAATGAAAACCAAAGAAAATGAGGCAAAGATGGAAGAAGGAAAGAGGAAAGGAAGCAGGGAGAAATGTTGATTTATTTTTCGTGGGGTTTTTGGAATCCAAGATGATCATGCTTACATGAGCCATTCTGGATTACAAGTTTCCCAAGGATGTCTTGCTTCAATCAGGAGAGAACAAAACAAAGTGTAGAACCCATTCATTCACCTGAGTGCTGGCGGTGATGATTTTCATGCTAAGCTAAATCTCTGATGGGAAGGGATAGACTAGCTGTCTAGTTACACCTGACAGGTCAAGTCCTCAGTTAAAACACATTGTGAAGATGACTAAAATTGGAGATGTTCTAGAAGTTGGATGACTTAAGACACGAATCATCCCTGAAAAATTTAGGTTACACATTAAGCTCTTCATCCTGTTGAAACTGGAACAAAGAGAAACAATTTGGATACCACCTGCATAATACCTGGTTTTGCATGAGAAACAGTCTTTTCTGCTTTTGCTATGTCTTGTTCTGAAAGCAATAATAAAAAAAACTTTTCAGATGTTTAGAAGCTTTGTAAGTTAACGTATGGTGGTTTTTTTTTTTTTTCTGTTTCATAGGCTAGTTATTTATTAAGCAGAAAATAACAGACAGATTTCAACAAATGTGTCCATGGAGAAAAACTGTTTCTAAATTTTCATGTCATTTTAATTTGTATGAAAAAACCTGAAGGTTTTGGTTGCATGAAACAATATACCAAGAATTCTTATTTACATTTAAGCACTTATAATTCCAAAGCATAGGCTGTAATAAAGCATAAATGCCAAAGTAGAGATGGCAAATATACATTACTGAAATTATTTAAAATTTTCTTGTGAAGATTTATTTTGACAAGATGAAATTAATATATAGATACCATGTATTTGAGTATTTTTTCAGATGAAGTTCAAAAGGAAACATTCATTATGAAAAAAATAAACTCAATCAAATTACATGCAAAATTGTGGTATTTTATAATAACAACTAAAAGTTTTAAATGGCATTAGGCCTAAGTAGAAGTTTTAAATGGTGTGTGGCTTCTGGTTTTAAAAAAAATGTAAGGAAAATGCAAAATGTTTCCATCTGGTAACATTCATCTGCAGGAAAAAAAAAAAAAACAAAAAAACCCAAAAATAAAAAAAAGGAAGTCAGGAAAATAAATCATTAGGTAGTTCTTAGGGAGTGTCTGGCTGTCTCAGTCCAAAGAGTATGACTCTTGATTTCTGGGTCATGATTTTGAGCCTCATGTTGGGTGTAGACATTATTTAAATAAATAAATAATTTAAAAAATAAATAAAAATTAAAAAAAAATAAGACAATAGGCATGTATAAGCTTTGATACATTAAAAATATGTTATTTATAAGAGCAACTAGAATCTAGCTTATGATCAGTTGCTAGGTATGCTTTGGTGAGAATTAAAGGAGCAAGATAGTATGGTCCATACACCTTAACTTGGATTCTTGAATTTGTTGATATTGAGGAATTCTGCTGTGTAATTTTTTATAGTGAAGAAATAGTTTCCATAGAGCCTGAGGGTTTTTTTTAACTTGCCTCAGGTCAGTATCTAGTTGGTACCAGAGCAAGGACTTAAACACTAAATAGCAATGTAAACTTGGAAAGATCATCCTGATTTTAGCTCAACGTTACCTCTTAATAAAATGATTGTTAGTCTGGAACAATATCTTAGTGGGAGTTTTGAGTAAATCAGACATGGGCAGAATCCTAGCTCCAACATTTATTAGCTTGAAAATCTTGGAAAAATAACTTATTTTCTGAAATTAGTCTATTGAACAGTTTCCACAGACATTAAATATTAATAGTAATTGTCCTATTGCATGTCTCTCATAATGGTATATTAGAAATAAAAATAGATAGTATGCTATGTCTAAACTCATAATAGATGCTTAGTAAGTTCTTGTCCTTTTTCTCTTCAAATCCCAGTAGCCTTTGATTCTGTGATTTTATAACTCTGCTATGTCATTGGAAATAAGTCTACAAATTAAATATGATCACACTAGGGTTTTAAGGACTCCAAGAGATGTCTCCTGAAACCTAGAGTGTGTGCTGCAGTCCATTAAAAAATATATTCTAGATGTTCTCACTTACAGAATATCCCTGTTCTCAGCTAGTCCAGTCCTATAAAAGCATATTTAGCTGCAAAGTAGGAAAAATAATGAGGCTCTGGGAGACTGTAAATCTCCAGTGGTGAGTGGTAAGCCTTTTTTAGTTCCAAAACGAAGGCAATATCAGTTCTGTATCTATTTGAGAATAAAAAATATTTTTACCTGATTTTGCTTCCTTTTTAACTTGTGACTCTAAAGGGAAAACAAAAAGCAGAAATTTCATAATCTGGAAAAATAAACTAAAGCATAAACTCATTTCTGGAAATTATATTATTTTGCTTACCATAATTAAAAAGGCAGAATTTTATTAAAAATTATTTCAGTTTCCTGCTGGTTTGTTAGTGCTGGTCTATTAAACACGCAATAGTTAATTTCATGCAGTGTACTTATCTGCCATTAAGCTGTTTCTACTGCTAATTGATTTTAAGTTGAATTTTCTATGTTTCCTTAAGACGATTATTGTGGAGTATAGTTTCAGTGTCAATGTAAATGATTTGATGGCAAGAATAAGAAGAGTAACTTTGAAATATATTTCAGTGAGTACTCATATGAGTTAGAAATTTAGACACATAGTGTTATGGCTTGAATTGTATCCCACAAAAAGCTATGTCAAATTCCTTACTTGACATACCTCAGAACATGATCTTTTTTGGAAATAGGGTTGTTGTAGATGTGATTAATTAAGGTGAGACAAGGTAAGAGCAGGTCCTTAATTAAGGACCCTTAATGGGTCGTTAATTAATCCAATCTGGCTGGTGTCCTTATAAGGACAGGAAAAGAGAGACAGAAATAGAAATACAGAGGGAGAAGATGCCTATGCGACGATAGAGATAGAGCTTGGGGTGATGGATCTACAAGCCAACAAACTTCAAGGATCATTCACAAACACCAGAAGCAAGAAGAAACTGGGGAAGATTCTCTTCCACGTGTTTCAAAAGGACCATGGCTCTGCTGACAATGTGACTTTGGGCTTTGAGTCTCTAGAACTGTGTGAGAGTAAATGTTTGTTGTTTTCAGCTATCCAGTTTGTGGCACTTTATTCCAGCTACCCAGGGAAACTAATAGATTTGATACCAAGAGATGGGGTGCTACTGTAACAAATACACATGCATGCAAAAGTGCCTTTGGAATTGGCTGATGAGTAGAGGCTGGAATATTTTTGAGACACTTGATAGAGAAACAAACAAACAAACTAGCAAACCCTACATTGCCTTGAAAAGGATACTGGCAGCAATATTGACAAAGTCTATTCTGCTGAGAACTTAAGAAAGTATTAAGGAGAGCTATAAAGAAAGTTTCTGACAATTTAGAAAATATATATACCCTCATCAAATATATATATCAACAAATCGTTGCTGGAAATAGGAATGTTAAATGTGCTTCTGGTGAGGTCTCAGAAGGAAATGTGGAACATGTTATTGGGTCGTGTGTGGGTGATTTTTGTTATAAAGTAGCAAATAACTTGTTTGAATTGTGTTCCTCAGTTGGGTGACAGTGGAACCACGACACATAGGGTCAATGAAGTTGAAACTAGCAGAAGCTTTGAAACTTGTTTTTCAAAGAATGGTTTCTCCTAGTTAGCTATTTTGTTTTTCAGACTCCACTAACAAATCCACTAGCTGTCTGAATAGAGGCCTGGACTCAAGGTCAACTTGTAAGTTTCCAGCCTATGAATAAGCAAGGCTCTGAACTTCTTCCTCAGATAACAAGCCTAAGACTCCATCCAAGTTATACCAGCACTCAGAGCTTGCCCACAGTTCTTTTTCCTCATCCTAAGAGGGCCTCCTAATATCAAAGGCTGAACTTTGCCTTGTTCTGGTGTTGTCTCCACCCCAAGGTGAACATGAGATGGATGCTACATATATGTTTGCTCAGTGCATATGCTCCAGCTTCCCTCACGAATAATCATAACTTTCCCCATCCTCTTCATCAATATGTATGTAATCTTCCACCCTGAATTTCCCCTTTAAAACCTCCTGCTTCTTAACTAGGAAACTGGGAGATGGTCTTTGGACCTCAGTCTACCATCTCTCCAGCCCCTTGAATAAAGCAAACTTTCCTTTGCAACCAACATTTTTTTCTGGGGTATTGGCTTTCAAGTTGTGAGCGCTGAACTTGGGTTTCAATAAGAGAAGGTAGAATTTTTAAGTGAAGAACATGGATATTTAGCCAAAGAAATTTCCAAGTAAAGTGTGGAAGGTGCAGCCTGATTTTTCCTTGCTGCTTATCATAAAATGTGAAAGGGAAAATAAATTTAGGAGTGAACTGTTAAGCAAAAGGAATAAGTACTTGATGATTTGGAAAATTCTCCACCTATCCAGACATGCGCCCCAGACACAGGGCCAAGAGAGTGGCTGGACAAACTTGCAGATCCAATCTGCCACCTCAGCAGAAGGCAGGAATGGAGATGTAGTTGATGAGGAAGGATCTGTGGAGGACCCTCCTGTCCAATGGCTTGGATGATCCTGAATTGAATGTAGAACTGGTCATGTTTTTGAGAATTCCATACAAGTAAAAATAATGCTGCCTGACAGAAACAAAACGAAGGAATAACAAGTCTTAAGAGCAGAGTCACAGATTCAAAAACCTGGGTTGATGGGAACTCCTTGGGTAGAGAGGTCAGGGCTGCCACCCAGGTGAGCTAGAAAGGGAGACCCATCCCACTACCAGGCCCAGAAGACCGTGTATTCAGCCAAAGAGGATATTCTCAGGTCCTGACATCTAATGGAATTTTCCCTGCTATGTTTTGGATTTACTTGGGACCCATAATCCCTTCTTTTCCTTTTTTTTTTTTTTTTTTCCCCTTTTAAAATAGGAATGTCTATCCTAGCCTGACCCACTGTTTTATTTTGGAAGCAGATAATTTGTTTTCTGATTTTGCAGATGGAGAGGAATTTTCTGCAAGAAGAATCATACCCTGGGTTTCACCCAAAAATGTTTAAGATAATGAGATTTGGGACTTTGAATTGATGAACTGTTGAACTTAGTTGTTGCTAAAATGGTTATGACTTCAAGGGATGTTGGAATGAGCTGTATGTAAGTGAAGGACATGCATTTGAGGGGGACCAGAGGATAGGCCTTTACGGGTTGAATTGTGTCCTCCCAAAAGGTAGGCTGAAATCCAACCCCAGTACCTCAAAATGTGACCTGACTGGGAAATAGGGTCTTTATAAGTGTAATTAGTTAAGATGTAGTTATATGGGAGTAGGCTGGGTCCTTAATCTAAAATGACTGGTGTTCTTACAACAAGAGGAGAAAAGACACAGCGAAAGACACAAAGAAGAAGATGTCCATGGAATGATAGAGGCTGAGATTGGAACAATACAATTTCAGGCCAAGGAACCCCAAGAATTGCTCACAAAGACCAGAAGCCAGAGGAGGCAGGGAAGGGTTCTTCCTCACAAGTTCAAGGGAATAATGGCCCTGCTGACACCTTGGTTTCAGACTTCTCCCTTCTAGAACTGTGAGAGAGTACATTTCTGCTGTACTGTAATAACCAATTTTCTGGTATTTTATTTTTTTAGAACAGCCCTATAACACTAATAGTTGGGAAACACGAACCAAAGTTTTGACTGTTTTGAGAATCAGATTACTCCGTGTTCTTTTAAAAAAAAGTTTCTATTGCATACTGTAGCCCTCAGAAATATTTGTCTCATTCAGGAGCTCCCAAAAAACCAGAAAAACAAGAGGAGCTGTTTTTCTGACAGGATTTTGTGTCCTACAGGAATCAGCAAAACTAAGGGGTTCTGTGGGACTCAATTCAATTAATCAATTGCTTCTTCTGAACCAGATCAAATTCTCTCAGCAGTTTCTCCTTTGTGAGTAGAATTTTTTCTAGGAAAAGGTGGTATAGATAAATATTATGTTCATCTTATTTTAAAGAGTTGATAAAGGATAATATTTTTATATAGTATTTGCACTAGGACACAACATTAGCAAAGAGGTAATATGCTACTCAGTATAAATGTGGAATGCAAGTATGAATCTATACATAAAATATACATACCTGGTTTCTCTTCCTTTTTTACTTGTGGCTCTAAAAATATAGGTGAACATTAATAATGATGATTATATAAAGATATTTCTGTGCTCATGCATATTTCTTTTTACATATTATTCATTGTTTTTTAATCTGCCACATTTTCTTCTTTTTATAAATGCAGTAAATTGATACAAACAGACAAATAAAGGTTCTCATTATCAATCACAGTAAAAATTATTTTAAGATAAAATGAAAATGTTAATTAAGAGTTATATGAGAAGTTAACAAAAGGTATTGTTTTATACCTTCGGTGAACAAAGGTTAAAGGAAAATTTTAGCACAGCATGTTCTCAGAAACACAAAGGATATTAGACATACAAAAGGTATTAGAAATATGAGGATTTAAAGCACATTGTCTACACAAAATAGTTAAGCTTTTGGCTTTAAGCAAAATACTCAACTATGAAATCAGGGGATGAGTAAAAGCATGCATTTAAGATTTATTTTATTTATTTTTTGGCATCCACATAACATACGTGGAGTCCTAGGCTTGACTTCTTTGCCTAGAAAAAGTTTTAAAATGATTAAATATCAGGTCAGTAAATTGTTATTGAATTGACATTGAATATGATAGAATATTATGTATTTGAAAATCAAAATAAAACAATAAACTCCAACTACTTTTCTTTATTTAAATTCTACAGGATATGTAATTTAATGTCTACACAAAATCACTAATTAAAAAATCATTTTTGAATAATAAAACTCTTAGTTTAATTTTATTGCACCATTAACAATAATTTGCTTGCAAACTCTTGTGTGTGCAATGTTAACTTTTAAATCTAATATTAAAATAGAACACATAATTTTATTTTGAAAAATTACTTCTAATCCTTTAATAATGAAGATAAAAAAATATAAGACATACTATTTTCTTTTCCATTAATATTATTAATGTTATTGGTCCCAGTATAATATACTAAAAATGAATGCTACTGAATTTGAAACTCCAGATGACTAGAAATATATGCTTTTATTGCTTGTTGGATCCCTAGTAAGGATTGGCAAATTTTTTATGAAAGACCAGATAGGGACGCCTGGGTGGCTCAGTGGGTTAAGCCTCTTACCTTCGGCTCAGGTCATGATTCAGGGTCCTGGGATGGAGCCCCACATGGGGCTCTCTGCTCAGCAGGGAGCCTGCTTCCCCCACCCCCTCTGCCTGCCTCTCTGCCTACTTGTGATTTCTCTCTCTGTCAAATAAATAAATAAATAAAATCTTTAAAAAAAAAAAAAAAAAAGACCAGATAGTGTATATTTTTAACTTTAGGCCATGTGATTTCTTTCACAACTATTCAGCTCTGCTGCTGTAACACAGAAGCAACCATCAACAATATGTAATGAATAGGCATAGTGTAAAGCTGTTGTCAACCTCTGCCATCTCCATAGTGAGTTTTAATTTTCCTTATTTTTTTATCTCAACAAAGATTTCAACAGTAAACAAAAGCATCTTCCTTCTATCTATATTCCTTTATAAATATCATCCAGTACCTTTCCAGCATTGTTCTACTCAGCTTTTTGGAAATGTCATCTCTATTTGCTTTTTCTACTTCCTGACCCCCATTTAATTAATCACTAAAATCTAGCTTCAATTTCCACCATTTTATTTATCAGGTCTCTCTAGTCATCAGTTCTGCCCCCACCCGGACCGCCCCACTTGCCAATACAATAGATAAACTAACTTCATCAATCACTTTTTCCTTTTTAAATTCCCATTCACTTGACTTATTCTGATTAGTCCTCACACTTAAAACTATAGAAAGCAGACAAAAGTGTAAAACACTGGCTTTAAAGATATTGGACATAAACAATAAAGGACAGTTATTTTTAAGTGATGGGAAAAAAATGAGGTCTGTCCTATGATTGTCCCAGCTTAATGCCTTAAGAGAATTATAAGGCTTTAGTGCAGGAATGGAGCTAAATTGATGAGATGGAGCTGGGAGTCTGGAAAGCCAAGACAGCTAGAGATCACAGGTCAGAGTCATGTAAAGTAGAGAGCTGCAAAGAAAAAAAGAGATAAAGTTTTGGGGATTTGTGAAAGACCCCTTAAATCTTCACATGAGCATTGGCCAGCATAGGTTTACAAGGAAACTACTTGAAGGCAGAGAATGAAACAATACTGTAGTTCTTTACAGTAAGGATTGATGTTGGGTAGTGTCCATCTTCCAAGTTTGATCTTGAATTCCAGTATTGTGTTGATTGCTGTGAGTTATTTTTTTCCATTCCACATAAGTTTTAGAATCAACTTTTCAGCATTCACAAAATAATTTGCTGGGATTTTGATGGAAATTGCATTGAATCTATAGATCAACTTGGGAGCAACTGACATCTTAACAACATTGAATCTTCTACTTCCCAAACTTGCAATATCTCACAATTTATGCAGAGGTTTTGATTTTTAACTTTTTTTTTTTCATGGGGGTTTTGTTCTCTTCACTTTTTATTTGGCTACCCTCTACTTAGGCCTCAGCTCAACCATTTCTTTTTCAAAAAGCCTTTTATCTAAAGTGGTTGGGCTGCATTCCCTTTTATGCACCAATATGATTTTTTAGAACTTTTGATCATTGTTAATCACAATCTACTATATATATTAACTTGAATGAATACCTTCCCTTCTAGCCTGAGATATCTGAAAACAGATAATGTTTATTCATCACTGAATCCAAGGAACTGGTACAATACCCAATACATGATTATATAGTGTGCACTCAATTATAGTTTTTCACTAGGTAAATAAATGAAATAATTAATGAGAACAGGAGAAGATAAAAAAGATGGAGAAATGAGTCAAGAAAAATGAAGTTAGGGAAATGTATGAGTTCAGGAATTACATTAGAACACAAAATGCATGTTAAAATTACTACATATTTCCTTGGACTTGGCATAACAATCCATCTCTAGTACTAGCTTTCTAGTACTCAGACAAGGATAAAAGGTGCAATCAGTTATAAAATTCAAAATATGTTAAAACATAAATAAGTTTTTAAGGAGAATTCCTGGCATAGCAATTCGTGGTACTGTTACCTGAGATAAATTTGTTTCATGTGTTCTCGGGGGGGAAAAAAATAGTATAATGTAGCATAATGTAATAAATAACATCTTTTAAAAAATCCCTACCATAAATATGTAACAGTTTTTACAAGATTCCACCCTCTGCTCTCCTATGGACCAATTATACTATACCAAGCACACTCTAATAAGAGAAATGTTATTTTGGGCCTAATCAGTACGGCTTAAGTGTATAGCAATGTACTCTGACTAAATGCAAGCATAAAAGCACAGTTACATTAAAATCACAAACACGCAGAAATTGTATGCAAATATAAGGTTGTTCAATTATGCACTTGAAGCCAAGCCAACTTAAGAAAATCTTCACTTGTAAGTTCTACTCATTCCCATAATCAGGTTGTGATAAATACTGGACAACTATTAATTCCACGAAGCTGTTTAATTAGAGATCATGAACAGAGGGAGGGGCAGAGGGAGAAACAGACTCCCCCCTGAGCAGGGAGCCCAACATGGGACTAGTTCCCAGGCCCCTGAGATCATGACCTGAGCCAAAGGCAGACGCTTAACTGACTGAGCCACTCAGGTACCCTCAGGGTTGTTTTTTACATATATATACATATATGTGTGTGTGTGTGTGTGTGTACGTTAAAAATATATATATAGGGGCGCCTGGGTGGCTCAGTGGGTTAAGCCTCTACCTTCGGCTCAGGTCATGATCTCAGGATCCTGGGATCGAGCCCCACATTGGGCTCTCTGCTCAGCAGGGAGCCTGCTTCCCCCTCTCTCTCTGCTTGCCTCTCTGCCTACTTGTGATCTCTCTCTCTCTTAAATAAATAAATACAATCTTTAAAAAAAAAATATATATATATATACATATTTTTTCAAGTCAATTTCAGTTGCTGCTTATGTTGTCTTTCTAATTATTCTACTTTTCTCTTTACATTCTGCCTTATGTATTTCATTGTGTTCCCCCAAAAGTTATGTCGAAGTCCTAAGGCTCAGTACCTTGTGAATGTGACCTTATTTAGAAATAGGGTTTTTACAGATAACATGAAGATGCTGTCATTAGGTAGGATGGGTCCTAATCTAGTATGACTGGACTTCTTATAAGAGGAGCAGAAGAGACTCAGAAACGGACATGCAGAGAGAGAGGGAAGATAATGTGAAGACCCAGAGGGAGAATACCATGTAATAACAGAGGTGGAGATTTGAATGATTATTCTTCAAGCCAAAGAACACCAAGGTCTGCTGGCAATTCCAGAAGCTATGGGAAAGGTATGGAACAGATTCTCCTCCAGACCTTCAAAGAGACGATGGCCCTGCCTACACTTGGTTTTTGGACTTCTGTCTCTAGAATGATGAGATAATAAATTTCTGTTATTTCAAGTCACCCAATTTGTGGTACTTGTTACCACAGCCCTAGGAAACAGATACACTATGCCAGTACGTTAGTCCAGCCCACCACTGCTTCTCCCCATAATCCCCATGAACACCCAACCTGACCATGAAAACATAGGCTTCCTCCCCTCACTCTTCTTTCAACATTGGAGCCGGATTTTCCAGAATGCATGTGCAATCATTTCATATATCACATCTCAGCCTATAGCATGGACCGTCTTTGTGAACTCCAGCTGCCTCTGCCTGGTCTGTGAGGTTATTAATGAATCAAATCTCTGTATCTCAACACCCTCTTCTCTCTCTTCACCATTTTGTACTCTACACTCAAGACATACTGAAGTATTGTGTTTCTAAACACTCTCTTAGGGTGTCTTTTGTCTCTGGGCTGTCTTTTCTGTTGATCTCCCTGTCTAGAACATTCTTCCTCTTTTTAATCTGGCTGAATCTCATTTATTATTCAGATATTATCCAAAAAACAAGCTACTCTATATAGCTTCCCCTTAATCTCTCAGACTGATTTGGGTGCACCTTTCATATTCCAATAGTATTCTCTCTCTTTATATATATTTTAACACTAATAATACTGTATTGATGTGTGTTTACTTGATTATCTCCTCCAATATCCTATAACTTCCATATAAACAAGAATTATAGTGCTTTGAAAGCTTAGCATGGTTCCTGAAATATTGGAATTTATCAATAAATGAATCAACTAAATTAAGTGAATATCTACTATGCAAATATTCTATACCCACAACTGAGTGCAAATCAGGACTGCAAGCCTCTCATCAGAAGCCTGCTAGGGCACATGCCTCATTATGAGGCTATGAGACCATTGCTGCTGCCAGGTTAGAGGCTGACCTAAGGAAGGACCATTATTGGGTTATAAATGGGTAAATTAGCTAAGGGAACAAACTTACACATTCTAGAAAAGATACCTTAAACGTGAAAAAAAAGTAACTGGATATAACCAAATGTACAGTCTGCAAAGTCCTAATAAATGGAATTGCTACCTTTAAGTCACACCTCATTTGACATTCTCTTCAAGATTAACTTGTTACTTCTAAATAATTGAGGTGAATGCAGTAAAAGTTATTTACTGATAATCCTATTAAATATTGTATGGGATGTGAAATAATAAATCTTAAATTATTCATGCAATGATTAGGTAACAGTTCCAATTGCTCCTGATATCCAACTCTAGGTCATGACCCTAGCTATGTCATCTTCAGGAGTCACATATGTTTTCTATGTTTTCTATAATAAAGAACAAGTGTGCCTTCCTCAATGGGTATCAATTCCTTAAGATACAAGCAAAAACAAACAACAAAACAACAAAAACAAAGAAAAGAAGAGCAATACACATCCCTGTGTTATGCTATTGGATATTATATTTTCTGATGTATCTAATTACTATTTGATCAGAAATAAAGTATTTCTGACACAGTAATATATTATTATCTAATATACCAATAAATGTTTTTGTACAGAATTTGACCCTCAAAGAAATATTAACGGTCAAGTTTTATGTATGCATCAATAGCCAAGGGTTTATATTGAACACAGATCTATGTAGCTTAGTGTAATAACAATTCTGGGTCAAGAAATGGGCCAGAGTAATGTCAATAAAGACTTTTAAATGATCTGCATTATAACATATTTTTCTCTAAGTTGATAAATTATTAACATTGATCAATAATGGAATAATTTCAGGGGTGCCTGGGTGGCTCAGTGGGTTAGAGCCTCTGCCTTTCAGCTCGGGTCATGATCCCAGGGTTCTGGGATCGAGCCCCACATCGGGCTCTCTGCTCAGCGGGGAGTCTGCTTTCTCCTCTCTCTCTGCCTGCCTCTCTGCCTACTTGTGATTTCTGTCTGTCAAATAAATAAATAAAATTAAAAAAAATAATGGAATAATTTCATTAAAAGACTTTTTAAAAATATTTTATTTATTTATTTATTTAACACAGAGAGAGTAGGGAGAGAGCACAAGCAGGGCGAGATGCTGGCAGAGGGAGAGAGAGAAGCAGGCTCCCAGCTGAGCAGGGAGCCCGATGAGGAGCTCCATCCCAGGACCTTTGGGATCATGACCTGAGCTGAAAGGAGACACTTACCTGAGTGAGCCACCCAAGCGCCCATTTAATTATCTTTCTAATCCACATATCCACAAATACTTAAACATCTCTTAAATATATTATCAGATAGCCATCTTAATTCACTAATGAAGTAGCTTTATCTCTGTGCTATGTTTATCTTAAACACTCTAACCACCTCTACAATATGATAGATATATAACATAACCAATCAACGGTGTCCTAAAGCCTACTCATTATGAGGTCATTTAGACTTTAAATTTCAAAACTAAGAAAAGTAAAATTCACAAGCAGAAGTAGGAAACTGCACTTTCATGAATTTATTCAAAAAATTCATAATTTGATTAATATCACAGAAAGTTCCTCGTTATTGGATCTAATGAGGAAAGTAGAGCCCTCCATATGGATTTATTATACTTTAATTTTAGTCAAGACCATTCAGTTAAACATCATAACATTTGAATTTTGTGAAATGCTTAAATGTAGCATTATTTTAGACATATAAGTATGAAGACCTCAGAAAATTTTTACTTAGATAATCTAATTGAGTATCATTAAATAAAACCATTAAATTTCAATATAAGATAAGAATTTGGTATAAAATCAGTAGGAGCTTATAAATTTTACAACATGTAATGAGAAAATTTTTAAAGTGGAGGGATCTTAGAAATCATCTCGACTACTTTCTTGTTTTCCAAAATAAACACACCAGATTTCACAAACTATACAGGGTATATGTGTGTTATGTTTCTGTGCATTTTCTCTCTGAGATATCCTTGTCGGTCTAGGTCCTAGAGAAGCGGTTCCCAAACTGAGTTTCCTGGAGCAGCAGCAGCAGCAGCAGCAGCCGCAAACTTGTTAGAAGTAAATTCTTGGGCTTTACCCTATACTCACTGAATCAGAAACTTCAGGAGTGGGGCCCAGCAATTTCTCTTTTAATAGCTTTCTTGGTGATTTTAATGATCACTTAAGTGTGAGAACTATTATCCTACAGGGATAAAGTAAACATTTCAAGATATGCACCCAAGATAGAGTGCATCTGAGACTGATTTTTTTTTTTTTTTGAGAGAGGCGGTGAGAAAGCTCACATGCACATGTGCATGGTGGGGGAAGGGTAAAGGGAAAGGGAGAGAGAATCTCAAGCAGATTCCCTTCTGAGCTCCAAGCCAGATGTGGGGCTTGATCTCACAATTCTGAGATCATGAACTGAACCAAAATCATGTCAGCTACTTAACCAACTGAACCACCGAGAAGCTTGAAGACTGATTTTGTAATGACTTGTAGTAGTCAGTGGATACAAAGAACAGGATTAGTGCTAAGAAGTCTTGATCGTTAAATCTCACCACTAAACTCTAAATGTGTTTTCAGCGTTATTGAGATATTATTGATATATTACATATGTAAGTTTAAGGTGTACAACTTGATGGTTTCATACACATATGTATTGTAAAACAGCTACCACAATAAATTTCAGTAAGATATCTATCACCTCCATATTTATCTCTTTTGTGTGTGTGTGGTGATAACATATCTTTTAGCAACTATGAATTATATAATACAGGATTAACTGTACTCACAATGCTATATATAATATCCCAAGAAATTATTCATCTTATAATTGAAAGTATGTACCCTTTGACCAATATCACACCAATTCCCATATTCCTGAACTCCTGGCAACTGCCATTCTATTTTCTACTTCAATGAGTTCAGCTTTTTCATATTTCATATGTAAGTGAGAATATACAATATTTGTCTTTTGCATTTTTCATGTATAAACTTTATTACATTGAGGTACATTCCTTCTATACCCAACTCATTGATAGATTTTTTAAAAAAGATTCTATTTATTTATTTCACAGACAGAGATCACAAGTAGGCAGAGAGACAGGCAGAGAGAGAGGAGGAAGCAGGCTCCCCACCAAGCAGAGAACCCTATGTGGGGCTCGATCCCAGGACTCTGGGATCATAACCTGAGCCGAAGACAGAGCTTTAACCCACTGAGCCACCCAGGCGCCCCTCATTGATAGATTTTATCATGAAAGATATTAAATTTTACTGAATGCTTTTTCTGCATCTACTGAGATAGTTATATAATTTTCATTTTTCATTCTATTAATATAGTTTACTCCATTTATTTATTTGTGGATATTGAACCACTTTGCATTCCAGGAAACAAATCCCACCTCCTCATGGTGTATAATCCTTTTAATGTGCTGTTGAATTCAGTTTGCTAGTACTTTGTTGAGGATTTTTGTATTATATTCATCAATGTTATTGACCTATAGTTTTCTTTTCTTAGAGTGTCTTTATCTGACGATATCGGGAGAATATTGGCCTCATAAGATGAATGGGAGTTTTCCCTCCTTTCAATCTGTTTGTAAAAGTTTGAGAAGGATTTTCATTAAATCTTTAAAGGTTTGATAGAATTTATCAGTGAAACCATGTGATCCTGAGCCTTTCCTTGTCAGGAGGTTTTTTGATTTTTGATTCAACCTCCTTGTTATTGGTCTGTTCAGATTCTCTATTTCTTCCTGATTCAGTTTTGGTGGTTGTATGCATGTAGGTATTTATCTACCTTTCCTAGTTGTTCAATTTGTTGACATATAATTATTTATAGTAGTCTCATAAGATTCGTTGTATTTCTGTGGAATCAGAATAATGTCTGCCCTTTCATTTATAATTTTATTTGTGTCCTCTCCATTTTTTCTTGGGAAAGATCTGTCAATTTTGTTTACCTTTTCAAAGAACCAACTCTTGGGTTTATTCATTTTTTCCCTATTGTTTTTCTATTCTCTATTTCATTTATTTCTATTCTAATCTTTATTACATCTTTCCTTCTTGTAACCTTAGGATTAGTTTATCCCTTTATTTCGGGTTTCTTGAGGTCAAAGTTAGGTTGTTTACTTGTGATCTTTCTTTTTTCTTAATATAGATGTTTATGTCTATAAACTTCCCTCCTAGAACTGCTTTTGCTGCATCCCACACATTTTGGTTTAAGTGTTGTGTTTCCATTTATATGAAATTCCAGTTCATTTGTTTCAAGATTTTTTTTTATTTCCTTTTTGATATCTTCTTTGTTCCATTGGTTGTTCAGGAGCGTGCTGTTTAATTCTACACATCTGTGAATATTCCAGTTTTCCTCCTGCTGTTGCTTTCTAGTTTCATACTATTGTGGTTGGAAAAGACACTTGGTATGATTTCAATCTTCTTACCTTTTTTAAGAATTGTTTTTTGACCTAAGATGACCTATCATGGAGAATGAACTTGAGAAGAATGTATAATCTGCTGCTGTTGAGTGGAATGTTTTCTATATGTCTATTAGGTGCATTTGGTTTAGGATACATTTGACATTCAATGTCTTTGTATTGGTTTTCTCTGTAGATTATTCTCTGTAGATTATTTATTCATTCATGAAAGTGGAATATTGAAGTCCTCTACTAGTATTGCATTGTTGTCTATTTCTCTTTTCAATTATTTTAGTATTTGTTTAATATATGTTTTTTGCTGCTATGTTGGATGCATACATGTTTACAATTGTTTTATCCCCTTCATAAATGACACATTTATCATTATATAATAGCCTTCTTGTCTTTCTTATAGTTTTTCTTAGTCTATTTTGACAAAGCATATCTACCTTTGGTCTCTTTTGATTTCCATGTATTTGAAATATCTTTTTTCACTCCTACATTTTGAGCTTATCTGTGTGCTTAATGCTGAAGGGAGTCTCTTGTTGGCAGGCAGCATATATATTTTTTGAATAAAGAATTTAATCCACTTCTATTTAAAGTAATTATTGATAGGTAAGGACTTAGGAATGCCATATTTTTGCTTTCTCTTTTTTGTATTTCCTTTGTTCCTTTCTTTCTTGTTTGCTGCCACTCTTTGTGAATTCATGATTTTCAGTAGTGGTATGCTTTGATTCTCTTATATTTATTTTCTTAGGCATTTCATGTAGTGTTTTGCTTTGTGGTTACCATGGGGTTTCCATAAAATATCTTATAAATATAACGGTCTTTTTAAAAGTGAGAAAAGCTTGCCTGCAATTGCATATAAAAACTCTCCCTTTCTATTCCCCATCCACATATTTTATGTTTTTGTTGTCATAATTTCCCTTTTTTTATATTGTGTATCCATTAAGAACTTATTATAGCTATAGCTATTTTAATACTTCTGTCCTTTACCTATTTGATATAGTTACTTTTACCAGTATGTTTTATATTTTCATATATTTTCATGTTACTAATTAGCATCCTTTAGTTTCAGCTTGAATTCCTCTTTTCAGCATTTCTTGCAAAGCAGGCTTAGTGGAGATAAACTCCCTCAGTTTGCTCTTTTTTTTTTTTTTTTTAATTGGAAAGTCTTTATCTCTTCTTCATTTCTGAAAGACAACTTTGTCAGGCAAAATATAAGTGGTTGGCAGTGTTTTTTCTGTTAGCACTTTGAATATATTATCTCACTCTCTCCTGGCCTGCAAGATTTCTGCTGAGAAATCTGCTGATAGATATAGAGGGGTTTTCTTATATATAAATATTTTTTTCTTCTTCTGCTTTTAAAATTCTCTTTCTCTTTGATTTCAGACAGTTGCATTATAACGTGCCTTGTAGAAGATCGTTTTGGGTGGAAATTGGTCTGACCTATTAGCTTCATGAACTTAAATGGCCAAATCCCTCCCCAGATTGGGAATATTTTCAGCCATTATTTCTTTAAATAATTTTAAATTATTTCTTTAAATTTCTCTCTTCTCCTGAGACTCCAGTAATGCATAGATTGTTGTTGTTGTTGTTTTAATAGTATTCCACAATTCACATGGGCTTTCACTGTTTTTCATTCTTATTTCTTTTTGCTCACCTGAATGAATGATTGCAAATGACTTGTTTTCTAATTCACTAATTCCTCCTTTTGTTTGGTCAAATCTGTTATTGAAGCTCTGTATTAGTTTAGTCACTGCATTCTTCAAATCCAGATTTCTGTTTGTTTGTTTGTTTGTTTGTTTTATAATGGTTTTTATTTCTTTCTTGAACTTCTCCTTTAGTCCATGTATTGTATTCCTAATTTCATTTAGTTGTCTTTGTAATTTGTTGTGGTTCACTGAATTTCTTTAAGAGGATTGTTCTACATTCTTTGTCAGGTAGTTCCTTAGGGTCAGTCATGGAAGCTTCATTAGTTTCTTTTGGTGGTGTCATATTCCATTGATCATTCATGATCCTTCTGTCTCTATGTTGGTATGTGCATATTTGAGCAAGGAGCTACCTCTTTTAGTCTTTATAGACTGGCTTCAGCAGGCAAAGCTTCTCACCAGTCAGCTCATCCAGAGATTCTGGATATGCCATCTCATGGTGTCCGTGGGCAGGATTACTACTGGAGTCTTTGGGCAGGCAGATCTGGTACCTGGGTTAGCAGGAGGGCAGGCCTTGTGTTTGGGTCCATTGGGAATAGCCTGGTGCCTGGATCTACTAGGGGGCTGACTATGTGCCAGGGACCACTGGGGTGGGTTTGGCATCTGAGTCTTGGGGGCTGGCCCAGGGCTGGGATAGTTTAGGAGTCTGGTTTCACAGAAGCCAGTCTAGAGGCTAAGGTCATGTGAGCTGGCCTGGTCCCAGGCAGGACAGGAGCCTAGGACTTTGGGAGCCAGTCCAAAACCCAAGACCTCAGAAAGCCACCAAAAATGACCTGGTGCTTAGGTAGGGTGGGAGCTTGTGGTTATAGGAGACCTGTTGGGCCCTGGGTCTGTTGGGTTTGCCTGGCTTGGGATTAGGCTGAGAGTCTTGGTCTATGGGAGCTTGCATAGAGCCTGAGGCTGCAGGTCCCAGCCTATGCTGCAGCAGGCTTGGATCCTGGAGACTGTGGGAGTTTGCTAGTGCTGAGATGGGCCAGCAGCAGATTCATGGGATCTTCTAGGAATCTTGTGCCTGGGTTGCTGGCTTGAGGCTATGGGAACTGGTCAGGTCCAGGGTGGTCTGGGTGCCTAGTACCATGGCAGCCACCTGGGACCTTGAGAATCAACCTGGTACTGACACAGGCCAATGCTGGCGTCTGTAGCAAAGTTGAGTACTCTCTTCACTCTTCTTCTTCCACAGGGAGGATTTCTTTTTCTGTGCTATGCTGACCAGGTATGGAAGAGGGGATGGTATTCCTCATCTGGAATACTTAGCTCTTATGAAAGTATTTTTGTGTACAGACAGTTTTCAAATTGATCTTTTGAGGATGGAATGGACACCAGAAATTTCTATACCATCATCTTGCTAATATTATTCCCACATATTCTTTTAGCTCTTCTCATGATCTCATACGTTTAGTTAAGAAACGATATTGTATCAGTTTAAAATCTTATGTAGCTTCTTGGGAAAACACATGTGCAGATATATGAATGAATAAAGTACATGTGTATGTCTGTTTGTACATTGTCTGAACCTATATATTCCCTAAGGTCCATATTTAGATAGCAATAAGTGTAAGGACAGTGTAGATCGTTTATTGGAGGAGAATTCTATAAGGCAGTGGTTCTCAAACAATAGCATAATCTGGGAACTTATTAGAAATGTACATGCTGAACCCCACCCCTGACCTCCAGAATCATAAACTCTGGGGGTGAGCCCAGCCCTCCAGGTATATCAGACACACGATGAACTTTGAAGTTGCTGATAACCATGAGTACATTTGTTAATACTATTCATTTAACAAAATCTGTGGCTATTTTTTTTTTTTTGCAATTTTGAGTTCCAGCTAATTGTGTATGTTACATTTCAGTAAATAAGACTTAATTAGAATCAAAGAGAAAGGTTTCAATCTACTGAGACATAAACAGATAAAGCCAAAAGGAGAACATGCTTATGTGTTTCAACTTTTCAATATATATGACAGTAATATGCTATTCAGATGCTTGTGATTGAGATCTATAAAAGATGTGATATGAAATCAAATTCATATGATGCCAGAATTTTTTATTTTTACAAAGAAAACAAACCATTGTAATTCTAATGTTTTCGTGGAGATAGTAACTGGCTCCATATCACAGAATATGTTTCAAATATAACAGCTATATACATACATGTATTTATCTATTTACAGGAATTTTAGTTTTCTTATAATTTTATTATGGCTTTTATATTTTTGTATTTTCTCTGTTTCTTGAATTTTATTAAAAATGAATGAAATTATCAATGTAATATTTCTCATTTCTACTTCTACTATGCATTGACTTAAAAAATGGTCATATTCATTGAATAAAAGAGAAAGTGAAAGGAAAAAATGAGTAAAAAATATTTTAAAATATAAGACGCATGAATGATAAAAATCAAAGCAGTTTCAAATTACATAAAAAAGTAAATAGCACATCTATAATTATAAATACTAAGGAATTTTTAAAGTAACATCTGATAGAAAATAAAATCTTGACCTAGTATAATCAGAAACTCTAAATGTGTAGTGTGCTGGGGCAAGCAATAGATAAGAGGTCTTAAGGGTTGGGTTTGGTTCTCACTCAAATACTCTTTTGCTGTGGAAGCTTGACATGGCCATTTAACTTCCTCGGTTTTTCATTTACAAAAAGAAAAATGGAGGAAGTTAGATTAGATGGTTTCTAAGGTCTCATTCAGGTAAAGTGATACAATTATGTTAAGTATTAATTTAAATCTAAATAGTGAATCATTTACAAAGGAGACACAATTTAGATAATCAACTTGAAAAGTTGCAGCATTAATTTCTTCTGAGCTTATTGCTCTTTAGTAAATCTGTTTGCTCAATTCCTAATAAATTTTCTGCTGTTGAAAGCATGTTTAAGTCTAAAGAGAGAAGAACAAACTTTGTTTCTAAAACCAGTGCCTCTGTTCCAGATATAATGTATCTATTTACACAGCTATTTATTAGTACAGAGCAAAAATTTACTCTGATGTAGATTTACATCTTAACCAGAAAGAACTATCAGACAGGCACTTTACCTTTTCAACTGAGTTGAAGATTAATATCCAAACTTCATACCATATATATTGAATAAGCAAGCCATTTGGAGGAGAGTATCATAACTACACTCATGGAATGCTTGAACCCGTTCAGTAACCTTATTATATTTTACTAGAAGCCACTGTTACTCAGCTACATGTTTTATGAGATTTTGCAATCTTTTAATTAACAAAATTAAAATGGAAGTTTAAACGTTAAATATATTATAAAACTCTAAAAGGAATTGCTGTCTGACTTGTTCATGAATTTGAGTAAACAATCTTCTTTTACCAGTGGACATGTTTACATACAGAGGTGATCTTTTTTTATCAAATATACTATATAAAGGTACTTGGCTAAAACAATACCATATTGTCATTTATCTAACATTTACAAATATATTTTTAGATATTTAAAGTAAATTATGTGAAGGTTAGCATCTTTTATGTAGTACTATAAATCTGAAAAATAAATTACAAAGAATGCTTTGAAAATTCACCTTTAATCTTCTAAAAGCCACTTGTTAAGCAAGAATGGCCTCTGACAATTAGAACTAAATTTCTGGAAGAAATTTTAGTTTATGTTAGGACTGATGGAAATGTAATCTGGTGGTAAGAAGTTAAAACATTGTTCATGGTGTCCTTTAATTTTAAAAGTAGCAATATTTGACAATATATTAGACGGAGCTTAGAAAGTTCTTTAAGGTTTATCATATTAAGATCTGTGGTAATATGACCTGATAGATACATGAACCCAGTGACATTCATACACAGAAATGACTTTTCATTCTTTACTGGTTTTGCACTGGGCTAAATTTTCTAGGTACCAATTATGTCAACTTTCTTGAGGCTGTATTAAATAAATTTCTATGAAAACTGTTTTGTTATTCAAGCAGCTATCCTTGAACATTCCATTCACAATCCCTCTGTTATCTTATATTTTGCCTCAAATGAATGGTGAGGGTACCTTGGTGTGGGGGGGTCCGACTCCTTGATGTTCAAAGGGATTTAAAATGATGTTGATTTAACAGTTAGTAGCCAATGTTTTGTTTGCACCATGATTAGGTGTGAAAGATTAGAGGCAGTTAAGAGAGAACCAGTAGAAAGATAGAGAAAGTTAATCAGAACCATTACTTTGAAGCCTTTTTAAATTTTTGATAGGAAACTTAATATAACACTGACAACACATCATGATTATTCAATTATTCAGTCATTCACCTAGCATTTAGTGCAAGCTAAGCACTTCGGTCTCCAAAGAATATTTAGCCTATAATGTTTACCTATTAATTGAAAAACTGAATTCTTATGAATGAATTGAATTCTGGTGAGAGTCATAGTAATTAGATTTGGTTGAGATGCCATGCTAGGTACCTCTCTTTAAGAGCATAGAAAGGATATCAATTCTGATATTATATATATATTTCAAAAAGTTGGGAGAATATAGAAGATATAAGGATACATGGGTTTATTCCACCACTGACTCACATATCAAACTTCCTAAAGAAAAAACCTTTTCTCTTCCAAACATATTCCCTATACTGGTAAATGACACTACATTCCATCTACAATTCCAACCAGAAGGCTGGAAATCATCCAAAATTCTTCTCTGTGCTTTGTTATCCCTATTCAGCTCTTAACAGAGCCCTGTTGATTCCATTTTCTAAATGTATCAAGTGTACTTCCACTTGTTCATTTCCTTCTTAGTTCCTGCCTCTGTTAGAGACTTAAATATATCATTTTCATTCCTCATCATATCACCCTCTGTTTTTGCCCTCTTCTTGCCACTTTTCACCATACCATGCTTATTTATCACGTCTCGGATCAGCTGTTGTCTCCCTCGGGAAGCCTTTCCTGATCTCTTTCCAGGAAGAGTTAGATGCTCTTAATCTGTACTCTCAGCATCGTAATAAAACCATCATCTCTGTACATTGTAATTATTTGCAATACTTTGTAATTATTTACTCATTTGTCTTCCACAAATAAATTGTGAAATTCACTAGGCAGGGAGAGCAACGCAACTATCATCTTTGTATTCTTAGAGCTTGTGCATTGTTTCACAGTGTCAACAATAATTGTCTTTAATGAACAAGTGACAACTCTATGTAAATGGAGGGTTACTCTATTGAGTAATGCATGCAACTAAACATACTCCCACTGATGACTCACTGAAGATGCTGCTAAAACATCTGAAAAGGGTTTGCAAGAAAGAGAGAGTTCTTTTAACTCTTTAGCCCTTCACTGAAACATACCATCAACAGAAATCTTCCATTTTTTTCTCTACATAGGAGATTTTTCAAAATTATATTGTAATCATCTTGCTTTGGGATATGGGAAAATAAAATATGTCAGAGTTTGTGTATGAAATTTTTCATTAATATTAGTTATAGTTATTTCACCTATGAAAAGGAGAAAATTATACCATGTTTAGGTGTGACTATTGAGTAGTTCTATATATAATATGTATTCCTGATAATTTTCAATTGATTAGCACTATCTGGCTTAAGGATATTTTAATTATTAAGATTTACTCAGCCATATTACCCTAAACATCACTGCATCACATCCTGATACCTTAAATGGGTCTTAGGAAAGAAAGGAGACAATAAGAAATGAACTCCCACCATGCTGAATCCTACAAGAGAGATTCAGTTCTTATTTTGAAAGTCAAGGCATTGGTTAAAGTATGCGGTGGGTATGGAGGGTCTGTGAGAAGGAAAGCTCAGCAAAATGTCTAAACCTTGATGGTCTTGTCTAAAGTTGTCAGGCATGGCCCCAAAGAAACCATTATATCTGCCATGTTTGTTATTGGTCACATCAATCTCAGTTTCTGAACTTGAGAATATTCTGTTCTGAAAGAAATGTGGGAATAAAAGAGACAGTAGTTAATATTATTTCTTTTCTCTTCTACACTCAAATAAATAGTACTATGTTTCTTTCTCAACATGTTTTATGTTATTGAGAGCTAAATTTGAATAGCATATGAAAGAAAAGAAAAAACTCCTGTTTGTCCACAAGAGGCAACTGAAACATTTTCCCCTCAGAATATGATTCAATTATTAAATATCAACCCTCCTTTAAGCATCTCACAAGTGTGAAACAGTCATCATAGGCTTGAGAAATATTCCCATGTGTGAATGTTTTGTTGATTCACTAAACTGAAAACCAAAAGAATATTTGATCTAAGAACATAGTTTTGAAAACTGGATGATAAACTGTGTTACAAATAGTAAACAAGCATATCCAGTCATAGGAGAAAGAAAGAAAAAAAAAGATTGAGAATAGGTTCAAATAATTGATAAAACTATCATATCTTACAATAGCAAAGAAGATATAAACCAAACAATACATTAACATGAGGGAACTGACTCTTGTAAATTTTGCAATATTTTGTCAAAGTAACTCACAAATTGGCCTGGAATCAGAGACCTTTCTAATAGAGTTGACTTCTTAACAGGCAAGTGTCTAAGAGGCTTCTGAGTTTTTCTTTGAATTTAGAAGAGCCAGAACATCATCTTCTTCTGTGACAAGTTATAAAGCCTTCTTTAGTGTATTGCTTTTGCCTCCCCGAAACATCTCAATTCAAGTCTCATTACCACCTTATCTCCCTCAATTAGTTTTTAGATTGGGTTGCAACTGAGAAGGAGGATTTTCAGTGACAATTTTATAAAAAGGACTAAAAAAGAGCATTTTTTGATTCCCATAAACTACGGAAGGAAGAAAATCATTCTGGGCAAAAGCTGAAAACTAAAAATTGACTTTTGGGGAATTCTAAAACATATACTGTTGAAGAAACCTCTGAAGAAAATGACATAACTAAATAGTGGTTAATAACTCTTTGTTTCTACTAATACATAAGTACAGTTTAACAACTTTAAATGAAACCATCTCAGAGTCCACAGTCTCTCAAGGACTGAAGGTTTTGGAGGGGAGGGGGTTCGGGGGTTGGGCGAACCTGGTGGTGGTATTATGGAGGGCACATATTGCATGGAGCACTGGGTGTGGTGCATAAACAATGAATTTTGGAACACTGAAAAAGACTTGGATAAAATAAAAAATAAATACACGAAACCATCTTCTTCTTCTTTTTTTTTTTCTCTTAATAAAGACAACTTCCTTAGGAACCACATAGCATGTGTCAGCTGAGAAAAACTGTACCTGTCATAGACTGATTCAGAAGCAACTAATGGGACTATGTTTGATTGATTGAGTTAACTAAGAAATATTACATCCCCAGTCTCCAGAAGATAGAGTTTTTGTAAACAATTCAAGACATAGTACTCAAGTCACCATTAAAAACAGGAAAAAAAAAAAAAAAGAGAAGATTTTAGTACTGAAGTGGTTAATCAAAAGTTAAGCATGACAAAGGTTATATCTTTTCTCCCCACAAAACAAAATTTTCTTTCCTTGTGGTAAGCCATAGAGCCAATGATTCTGTCTCAGATTTTGAAAGACTGTACTAAATCTTAATTCTGGAAACTTGCTGTCTCCTGTTCTTAGGAGTCTAATTTAAGATAACATGTTAAATATTTATTTTGTGCCCAGAACCATGCAAAACATTTTAAATGAAATATTTTAACATTTATAGTAAACCTCATAAGGTCAGTTTATCCATTTAGCAAATTAGGAAACAGGCTTCCAGATCCGTTTGACTGTATAACTAAAATTCTTACTCATCTATTCATTCAAAAACATTCACTGAGCTCTTATTATGTGCCAGGAACTGTTTGAGGCAGAGGAAATACATGAAACAAACTAGCAATCAACCAGCCCTAAGGAACATATAGTACCCTGCCCTGCTTTATTAGTAGTATCATCTAGAATTGTTGTCTAAGAATGATTTAAGGCTTATAATTCAAAATAGAAGGCTTATAATTCAAAACAACTTCAAATGTTGTATTTTAGGTTTTCTGTTGTTGTTCTCCTCCCACCTCCCTCTCCTGCCTCCCTCTATCATCTCCATTATTCTGAGAATAGGATGGTAATAGTATACTTGAGGTTCTACATTTGGCAGTAAACTGTATCAAGGATATGTTGGCAAGAGGAAGGTATACTACATTTTAGGTTACTTAGAAGTCAGAGGACAATTTGTGACACTGGAAGTCTTTTGTTCAAGTGGTGTGTGTGAATGAGGTTATTGACATGTTGAAAGAAGTCAGGTTCTTCTATGAATTTTGTAACCTAGGGTAACATTTGATCCTTATATTAGCTTCTTTGCCTCTAACTTGGGCAAAATAATGAATCCTAAGTCATAAGATCATCATGACATCAAATTATGTTTTATATATGTGAATAAATCCTTTTGATTATTTAATCACTCCACCAATATTAGTTATTTTTTCATTTTCCAAGATTTGAATTAGAAGGTATTTAATAAATGTCCTTGAACATAGTAAAAAAATCATTACAGTTTTCTTGATTCATTGTTTAATAAGAGTAATAAACCCTCCCAGCATATTATAATGACACATAACTGTTGACTACACAAAAAACATTAGTCTATGATAGAAATGGTGGTTGACTTGCTGTCTTAAAGATTTACATGAGTCTGTAGGGATACTTATGAAGTATTTATCACCACTGTCACTTGCTAGCAATTACTCAATTTTCCATATTAGTGTAATTTCAATATAATTTTTATCCTACAAGAGAATGAAGACCCCTGCCCCCCAAAATTACATTAGAATTTTCTGTCTTCTTATTTATGCGAAAAAAAAATGAAATTTTAAGATAGCAATGTCTGGTTATAAATAAATTATACATATTAGCATATCTTTACTGTTCTAATTGCAACACAACTGAACATTATCTCCAGTCTTTCTCATTTTGTTTCTCTTTTCTTTTTTTAATTCATGTTGTCACTCATTTTTAAAAAATTCCATTATCTTTGCTCTACTGCTTCCCTAAATCTTTTAAGTAAGTGTAAGACATAATTTCTCATAGTGCTTTTGGATGAACACTGCTATTATATTATAGAAAAGATATCATGGTTGAATAAATTTGAAAAACATTGGGTAAAAAAAGGCTCATCTGGTTTCTTTACTATCAGACTTCCCTAATGTGTTCATATATATGATAAACTCCAAGCATTTTTTCCAGACTTATTTAACCTCAAAATTCTTTCATGAACCAATAATTAAAACTAGTCTTATATGCAAAACACTGCCAAAAACAAGTGCAAGAAATAGCTTACTTAAACTGAAGGACATCCTCCCACTCTTTATAGTTACAAAGAAAAACTTCACACCAATAATGTTATTGATGTATACCCTTAGCTGAACTGCATGAAATTACATGGTTTTAAGGAAGAAGGACTTATTTCGCGGTTTTAAAATTAAAAGTGGTACTACATGAACCCCTGTGGTAATATTATACAGATAAACAAGTAACAGATGAGAAGATCTATATTGGAAAGTAAATGTTTTGATCTTTGTGGTAAGTATTTAAACAAAATGAAATACTTTTAGGTGTTATATATACAAATCCTTTATCTCTCAGGTCTTCAAAAAGGAAGTGAGTGCATGCCTTAATTTTTAACATTTTTCCATGCATTATTGTGTTTTACTGACACTGTAAACCTGTAAAGGTCTAAAGATGTTTGCTGCTGTATCTCTGAAAGATTAGGAACCGTTTAAAACAACAGTTTCTCTGATGTCACATCTTACTCTCTTTTTACTTTGCCATGCTGTTTACCTAAGGAATTCACACTTATTCCTTTTTCAGAGAAGTCTTTAAAGTAATAGTCTATAATTTTTACAAAGTATATAATGTATATTTTCTGGCCCCAATTCCTGGCCTCCGACTAAACACCTCAAACTATAGTAATTGGGTTTTCCTCTGATTTAAATCCACTAAAACTGCTTGTAAGATCATCAGTGACTTTATGTCATACATTCCAACGAATATTTTTCAGTCTTTATCTCACCGTAAATTTCTGTTACATTTGACACTTTGACAACTTCCTCCTCCTTAAAATTCTTTCCCCTCTCAGTTTCTGAAACAATATCTCAAGCTTCTAAGAGAATTCCTTCCCTTTCTTAAAAAAAAAAATAATAAATAAAATTAACTCCTTCAAGCTTTTCTTCTCAACAGACTCCTTACACATTAGTGTTCTTGGTTTGTTTTCCTTGGTCCTTGGTCTTGCTCCCTCAATTCCCTTGGGGGATGTCAGTAATTCTCATTGTTTAAGCCAGCACAACTTTGCCAGGAATTTCCACATCCACTACCATATTTTCTCCCCAGATACCTGATAATCATACCTAAATGCTTATCCCACAGGTACCTCTAATTCAATATTTCCTTCCCCCATAGATTATAAACTCTAGGAGAACAGGAACTTGACTATATTCACCTGCATAGCACAACACAACTTGATTATGTTTATGCTTGTGGTTTACAATATTGCCTAGCCCGTTGTAAATGCTCAGCAAAAATTTTGTATAATATATATGTCAAAAATGCATGTAATATATATAGCTTCCTTTTTTCCCCCTTAAATCTGCCACTTCTTTTGGAAATTCCAAATACAGTAAATGACATTATTTTTCACATACTATTCCAAGATAGAAACCTGGGGGTTATCCTGAATTTTTCTCATCCCCAACCCTAAATTATGGCAATTTTACTTCCTAAATATTTGTATAATAGCTCTCCTCTTTTCCTTCGTACTAATTTTTTATCAAGATCTTTTTATTAACTCTAGAGGTGTCAGTGCAAGATCTCATCAACCAGAAAATGGATGTCCTGAAACTATTGGCATCCTCTTTATCTTCAATTTCTGTGGTTATTCAGCATCAGCTTTTTGAAATTCTACTTTAAGCTATACCTCATTTTGCTTAAAGACTTTTAATTGTTCCCAATGTCCTTTAGCAAAAAGGACACAACCCTAACTAGGGGAGCACAGTTTTTCTGTTGCTGTTCTCTTAAGCCTTGCTTACTCCTGTTCTCGACTCACACATCGTTCTGAAGTGAGAGTGAAATCCTTGTCCTACGCAGTGCTCCTGACGGCGTTCCATCTAGTCGAGGCTTACGTGAATCTGCCTGTCTGGGATGCCCTGCCCAGGCTTTCTTCACCCGGCTTATCTTTACCCACTTTCTGAGACTATTCATATGCCCTTTCCTTTGGGAAAATTCCCCTGAACCAATAGGCTAGAGAAATAGAACTGTCCACTGTATTGAGAAAGCACACTCTGCACAACTTTTCCTGCTTATTTGTTTGATTTTATCTATTTATTTTTGTTACTGTTGGCTCTTTATTTAAGGATCTCTGCCTTGATATGAAATATTTCTAGAGAATTTATATTATTCATCTTTATATCTTCAACACCTAGCACACTTTTAAATACATGGTAGAAATTCAATAAGTATTTATTGAACTAAACAGCCTCTGATCCTACCATAACTTAGCTTCATTAATTAAATTGAGATCTGCTTATTTCTGCAATTTCTAGGAGCCCTGCATATGCTTTCTGGTTAACTTAAAGAGGTATATACTATTTAAGTGGTGTGTGAGGTGGATGGGAGGAGAAAGAGATGGAGAAAGAAGAGAGAGGGAGGATACATTTTCTCTTGTCAAAAGATCCAGTTAATAAAGTATATACACACATATATATTTTTTGGTAGGACCACTATAGTAATTTTTAGATAGTTATTGCTATGCATTTAGTTTATACGATGACAGACATATATTGAATAAACAATAAGAAGCAAGTTCTTTGAGTGACATGAGCCACAGATACTTTGAAGACTGATAGGTATGAGCACATACAGCTTTTCTCTGGCTAAATCACCTGTTGTGATTCACCAATTGTGTCAGTCTTAGCCAGCTGGTAAAATATACAGACAACTTACTCTTCGCATACATATTCTGCTAGCAAATACAGGTTTATTTATTCCTTTTAAGCTCAAACGAATACGCAGATATGTCCAGCACTTGTTTGCTTGTGCTATGTCATAAGAAATAACGTTTCCTCAATCATTTCTCAGATGACCGAAGTCCAGAAATCATCCATCAAGTGAAAGAGCAGATGGACAATGTCAACTACACCTCAGTACTTGTGAGGACTTCACTGCTGGTGAGAAAACCACCATCCAAAGATGTAACTCCACTCCAAATTAGCCAACTTTTTGGTAGAGAGAAACTTAATGTTTTTCTTCCCAAGACAAGGGCAGCAATAGATATCTATCATATCTCAAATTTTAATGAACATACTAGTGACTTGGGGATCTTGCTAAATGCTTATTCAGCAGTTATTGGTAAGACCCAAGATTCTATGTTTCTAACAGACAGCCAGGTGATGTTGCTGTAATTCTGAGGACTACACTTGAAATAGCTAGGGTACAGATGACAAACTTTTATATTTTTCTGTTTTTCGTGGATTTGAAAGTGCCTTCACATATATTATATGAGCCTCACAATAAGTCCGTTAGATTGGCATGAGATCTGTTGGTGGGGGTGAAGAAAGAGAGATTCAGCACTTAAGAGATTTGTTGTAAATCTCTTCACATCTACTGTCTCAGAGTTCCTCTTTCTAGCTCATCTTTCCTTTATTAGTCTTTTACATTAAAAAAAAAAAAAAACAAACAAAAACTTCCTCTACATGTCTTATACCACAAAACCAAGACAGATGTCAAAAATATATTTTAAAAAGTATTAACCAATTCCTTTCTTCCCATAAGGATGGTTTTGTCAACATGTGGCGATGGTGGCTTCAGAATGACTTCTTGTCTCAGAAATTAGAGAAGACTACACAGCTCACAGCAGAGATAACATTGGAGCTTAGATATACAGTTAGAAGAAACCCTTTCAATAATTATGGATACCAGATCGTATGGTAGAGGAAAATGTATGTAACCAGACCAAGGCTGGAGAACTCATGGTGCGTGTTTATAAGCAGAGAATAGTGGGTGGGAAAGTAAGCCACCAAGACTGGAGGCAAGGTTTGTGGGTAAGATGCTTTTAATATGGACCCGAAGTGAAGGAAAAATATTCAAAGACAGTTTTGAGTAGACAAAATTCGGCAGATCTGATCGTCTTTTTTAAATGTCTGTGTGAGTGCATGGGGAGCAGTGGTAGTGGTGGATTAGATGAAAGGAGAGCACAGGAGGAAATATGGTGGGGGTTAGTTTGATGTAGTAGCAATGAATCTGGCTCTGTTCCCTGCAGATACTCATTTAGGAAAGACAACTAGCATAGGCATGTGTTGGATCTGTCTGTGAAGAGGAGATGGAAACAAGAGGATTAAGTCACAGATTTATCTATTCAGGTAAGAGATGATGAGAGCTAAAACTATGCTTTTACCAGGAAAGGAAAAGAAAGAGGGGAGCTCAAATTTGGGAGATACATAGCTTGATACCTATTTGGACACTGGGTTCTGAAAGAGAAGAAGCTGCAAATGACTCCAAAGTTTAAGTCAATGCAACTGAATGGTGACTCATGAGTTTCATTTCTTGAGATAAGGAGCAACCATAGTAACAACAAAGACAATGGAAGTGCTTTGAGTTCAATCTTAAACAAAGTGACGTGTAGGCAGAATAACCAAGTGGAAATGTTTGACAGTTAGAAATACAGCTATAGAACTCTGAAGAGTTTGTTTATGAATATTAATATTCTTGATAAGTAAGAAAAATAATTTATTACATTACTTATGCAAGCTTTTTTTGTGTTTTTAATTATATTACGACTTATAATTAATATCCATTGCTTCCCGAAAAGAACACTTAGCTATTCTCCAATTACCTAATGAAAGGCATGTCCTATTTGCCATCATTTTCATTGGAGGGTAAAAAAAACAAAGGAATTTGGTGGCTAATAATATCCCATGTCAAAAATAAATCATTATAAATGTTGCTCCCGTATTTAAAAATGTAGTCATTTTATGTTGTTTTATTTTTTAACAGCATGGATTAAAAGGTTTAGTTTTTGCCAACGAAAGTTTTTTTGTTTAGGTTTTATTTATTTATTTATTTTTTTTGGATACAAGAGACAGTAAACATGGTTAAATATTGTGCAGGAGTCAGTATATTATGAAGCAAGAAAACCATCCCCTGGTTTTGGCAACAAACATGTTATTGGTTACCTTCACACGGAGATTATAGGAGAAAAGATAATTCTGCAGGAGTGTCTTCCTTCATGGATACTTAATTTTAATTTAATCTACCTTTTCATTATTCCCTCAAAGCCCAGGGACCTTTTGCTCCTCCTCATAATTAAGCAAATTCCTTCCACTTATAGTATCCTAACTTCTCTCAACTGGGGACTGTTCTCTCCCAATAAGTATCTCCCTCTGGATTTCTTGTTCCTTCCCTCCCTAGAATACTCCACCGGACTATCCACCAACATGAGAACAACAAATATGTTTCCTTGATCCTACCTGCTGAAATAAAATGTTTTGCTTCTCTTTAACCAAAAACTCCTGGAAAAAGTGGTTCACTCTCTGTCTCCACTTACTGATAAGTCCCTTTGTTAACTATTTCTGCTTCTACCAGTCTACTGAAAATGCTCTCCTAAAGGTCACAAAATGACAGGTTTTTGTTAAATATAATGACTTTTTCTCAGTCATCATGTCTCATGATCTTTCTGAGACATTTGTACTGCTGACTTCTTTACGTGTTCTTGTGTAAGGACCTATTTAGCCAGAGGCTTCCATCCAGGTTAAACAATAACCTTGTTGCTTAACCCTTAAACTGTCCCTGCTCCCCTTCCCCCAGGGGACTTACTTAAAAACAAGTCCTGGAAACCAGCCCCAGGTAACAAAGCCCAGATACAAGGATGGGTCAGGCCAGGTGGAGACATCTGATCAGTGGGGGGTTGCATACTGTCTCCCTAGCTACCAAGGAGTATGGGCCCCTTTGGGAGTCTTTTGGGTGCCAATTCTAACCAAGGTGATAGGCTGGTTCAAATGTCTACTAAAGGGTAAATCGTAATTCAATTGGTCACTTAGCATGACTGTGCAGCTTTCTCTGTGTGTTACAATCTCATTGGCCACCTGTGCATGGCTAGGCCCAACCACATGGCCTTTGCCCTTAAAAACTCATCTGTGAAACAGAGAAAGGCCACCCTCTCTTGTAAGAGGTGCGGCCCTGAACGTTCAGTCTGATTCTTGATGCTTGGCGTGGAATAAAGCTTTGCTTGACCTTCGCTTTATATCAGTCTCACTCCTTTAATCACGGACCCATTATTGGGGGACATATCACTTGAAAGGATCCCTGCTTGGGATGCTGAGGCACTGTATTTCCTGGTCTTCCAGGGAACCCACTTACTTTTCTAATAAGCTGTCCTTCATTCTCTTCATTTTCCACTCCATGTTACTTTTTCTCAAACAGCTCCTTTTCTTTTTTGCCTCTGAACTCTAAACTTCTAAATTCACACATACCAAACCTCCGTTGAGGGTTCCAAGTAAATGCTCCCAGTGTCCAAGGGTCTCTAGGATATCTCTTTGTGGATGTCCCACCAGCATCTGCCCACCTGCCCTGCCTTTGCAACCTCTACGTTTGATCACCTTCTCATCCTTCCATGCTTGAGACCTTGGAGTTCGGTATAACTAATGTCATCAATGCCTAGTCTTTTCCTATGAAACAGTTTGACAGTTCTAAACGCAGTGATAGTGTAGTACAGAGAATATGACTGTGTTTTCAAAGTGTATGTTTTCATGTAACTGAAAGAATATATAACAAGATGCTATTAGTATTTTCAGTGGGTTACTAGGTTCCTGCCTTTTAAAAACTTAATTCCGAATAATTCCACACTGTAGTCATAGCTATAAATAATCTTAAAAATAAAAAATTCACTTCCTCATTGATTCTCCTCCCTACCAATTTCTCTCATCTTTACTTATGATTTACTTTTTATTTATTTTTACTTTTACTTGCTTTCTCCCATCTTTAATATTTAGATTACTGCAAAATCTTGAGTCAAATCTCTGATTGAAAATTCTTTCTGTGGGATTTCACCCCACACACCATTATATGCCTCATGATATTACTCTCTTCTTCTGCGGCATATTCTAAGAATCCAAACTTTTTGCTTTGGCCTCTGAATCCCCCTTTCCTGGATTTCCAGAACCCCCCTCTGGCTACATACCAGGGCTGCAGTCTTGCCATCTTCTGTTCCTCATTTGGTGCCTAGCATCTGCTTTGGTCCTTGGTCCTCTCTTCACAGCCTCCTGCTGATAGCAGGCCCATCCTTCCCCTAAGCTAACTCCTCGACAGAGTGACCATGTACCAAAGCTGAACTAAAAGGCAAGCATCAAATTGATTTTTTAACAACCCTGCTGGCTTGTTATGATGATATTCATTTGATAGATAAAGAAATTGAAGCTTAGAAATCTTAAGTAATTTGAATAAAGTCACGCCCTTAGCAAATGACAAAAAAGAGTCAAATTCATGTCTTTCTAGTTTAAAGCTAGTACCGCTTCCACTGTCTCAGATGATCTTCAATCTTCCTAAAATCCTAGCGTAAATCCATCATCTCCCTGAGGTTTTCCTAGATTGATAAGACCATGGGGAGACTCCTCCCTTGAGTCCTCTAGAACACTCATCTCTAATATGATTGTCTTGTAGCCATCATTTGCTGGTTCATGTTTAGTTCCTTGATTCTACTCTCTTGTGACGGAAGTAGTATCTTATCACTTGTTTGTAAGTTTTGCCTCACCAAGCACAATCCGGAACATATGGTAGTGAGGCAGTGATATTAAGCATAATATATGTTTTCAATAAATTGTTGATTGATTATATAACATATGCCATTAATGCTGATTTCTCTTTCCTTTCAGGAAGTTAAAAATAAATATAACATAAAGATAGACATAAATATTTAATGCAAACTAATAATAGGAAATTTATAGTGCATATTAGTTTTCCCATTACATACTAACAGTAAAATAAGGCATCAAATACAGCGTTATGCTCACAGGAAGGAGTAACGTCATGTAATTTTTATTTGGTCGGCAATCTTTCACTGACACCAGGAAGAGTGCTAACAATAGGGCAATTTTTATATGTAGTTTCCCATTTTCTGTCAATATATCTAAAGCTCAGTTATAAGTTTTGATGTTAAGACTCAATATGTCATCTTTATTATGCACTTTTCTCACTGTGTAAAATTGGTCACTTTTTTCCATTTATCTTTCAGAGAATACAGGCTTTCAGATTTTATAAAAGCACTCAAAATGGCTATGTTTTTTCACTAAAAAAACAAGGAATTCCTTTTGCTATGTTAATAGTACTTTCAAAAGGAGTGACAGTCATTCAAGTTAATATTTAATATGTACATAGAAGGGTAAAACGAGTATTATATATAGGTTAAACTTTGTAGAAATGAGTGTATACAAATACTTTAAGACAATGATATGTTTATCTGTGTGTACATAAAACTTTCACTGTATGGGGAGATAGAGATATAAACTTTTTGCATATGTAAATATAGACATATAAATATCTTCATATAGATATAAAATATTTGGAATAGGGTTAGTTAGCCTTAGGCAGATTGTCATTACTAATTGGAATTTTTAGTTTTATTTTTCTGCATTGCATTCTATGATGTTTGTTCTAACTGTTAACATCTGTCTTAAGGCTGCCCAGCTAATCTCTTGTCCTCCCCCCTCACAGAACCTGTTTTCAGAAATTCTATTTTGCCTTCTTGGTCATTGATTTGGAAATTGGTGACCAAGAAAGCAAAGGATTACCATTCCAAAGAATATTTGCATATTTAATTAGTGGGAAAGGAAGTGATTGAATCTATTAGGTTGACCCATACAAAACCACTGTTTTTCCGGTAAAATAAAAAAATGGTTGAATATAGGTGATTTCATAAGGATCAATGAACATAAGAATAAGTTTTAGGCATTTGTCGCGATCTGGCTGAAGGCAGATCTTCAATTCAAATTGTCCCCTTAGCACTTTGTAAACAACGTTGCCCATTAGATGAATAAGGACCAGCAATATGCTAATAGTTCCAGCGCTTTGATGACATTATCCAGAAAACAAAGAATCTATTTTAACTTTAACATACCTTCAAGTTTATTGCTTATTACATTTAAAATAAATGGGATGGGGTCCATCAGTATTTCTGCAATGTTTTGAGCATCTTAAGGCCCTACCCATCTCTGATTATAAAACTAGCCATGCTCATAACAAACAGAACATCTATTTATGTGTAATCTTATCAAGTATCCTTACCTGCTTTGGGCATCTTTTCATCTTTTTTAATTTCAGATTCTGGGGTAAAGCATACACATACACGAATACAAAGAAACAGGGGGAAAAAATCAGCATTTGAAAAAACCATACAAATGAGTTTTAATAGATTTTTCTCATCTGTTCTCAATTTCAATTATAGTTACATACTTTTATCAATATGCAATGAAACATTTGTTCTTAGTAAATTATAAAGTAACAAGCAAAAGGACTTGGATTTTAAAATCCACTTTGCTAAAAAAGTTTCATACTAAACATACTAAGTAATTTGGCATCTTGTCTTTAATAAGAGCTCACTTCTTATGATTCAGAAGTTCTCTAAGTAATACTAATAAAAAATTAATAAAAACCGCTTGGGGGGGAAAAGTGTGGTAATGTTTCCTAATTTAACCAATTCAAGCAATTTATTATTTTTGACTACATACGCTCAATTCATGGAGCGCCACCTGGTGGTTAATTTAATAATTTCAAATTGATATAATTCTTGTTTTTATTAGTATTTGTCACTAATTTTACAAAATAAATTAAATTGACTTAAGTTTAGTATAATAACATAAAACGTTATCAGAATGAGGTATTTTGATTTCTTAGGAAATGACTTTTGTCTAAAAACTGCATTCCAACTTAATATCTGTATTGGATAAATACATAGTTTTATAAACTTCATGATACCCTCTCAAACAAGGTAATGGTTGACTATATTTTCACATTTCCAGGTTTTCCCTGTTGTTTAAACAATGGTTCCTAGGTCTTATAGTTCTCCTTTTTTGGCATAAAGTCTTGTTTTTATTAATGGAAGGGTTCCGGTGGGTTACAATTTTTCCTTCCAACAGCAGAAAAACAGATCTCATAGTTGTGATACTTTTTAAATACAGTCTGTGCTATCAGAGATAAGCTACCTGGATTTGTTTGAATTCTCATTTTCTGGAGTTCCCAAAAAAAAAACAAAAAACAACCCCCCCCCCAAAAAAAAACAAAAAACCCACCAATCCTCATTTCTTTAACACCAGAATTTCAATAGTAGAGAATTACATGGCCATTCACACCCTACTTCCTATAATAGTTGAATGCATATCCTGTAAAAAGTGGTATCACTGCTACTGTTGCCCTTCAACACGCCCTAGCACACATTCCTCTCTTTTTAGTTAACACATTTGCTGAACTGGGTAGGGCACACACTATCTTAATACTTTCCATGTGCTTTAATGTTATATAAAACTTTGTTATGTAAGTTTTTACTTAAGTGTTATTTATTGTCTGTGTCCCCTTTTTAGATTTTAATTTCTACAAGAACAACAACTGTGTCTTGTTCACTACTGAAATAACAGCATTTGTTCAAATATTTGACACGCGGTATATGGTCAAAATTTTATGGGATGAATGAGTAAGTGAACAAAATGGTTAATATAGAAAGACCAAATTGCTTCCCCTGGTACATCTATATTCCTGGAAGAAATTGATTCATCTCATGCTTCCAGAGCTAGAAACAAAATTTCAGTGTCCTAGGATGGGGATCACAAACATGTTGGTCATCAAGTAGAGCTGTCTATTTGAAAGCATTGCTTCCCACTCTACCCATGGCTCTCTCCCCCTCAGTCACATTGTTGTTTTTGTCTTGAAATGGAATTATCTTAGTCTTAATGTTTGTCGAGAGATCTTCTCAAAAACATAAAAGTTGTTGAGAATAATTTTATGAATACAATGTGAGAGCCAACTTTTATCTTGTACATGGAATTATACACGCACTCTTACGAACACCCATTGTCTAATATGCATATGCCCCTTAGACCCTCGTACTATGATGGAATGGTTGACTTTTGGTATTGTGCAACTAGCACTTACAGTGTGACCTCATATGTTATGAGTTCATGGGTAGTGTAAAAAGAAGCTTTGCGGGGCATCTGGATGGCTCAGTCGGTTAAGCGTCTGTCTTCCTTCAGGTCATGATCCTGGAGTCCTGGGATCAAGTCCCACGTCAGGCTCCCTGCTCAGAGGGGAGTCTGCTTCTCCCACTGACCCTCCCCCGTCTTGTGCTCTCTCTCATTCTTTCTCAAATAAATAAATAAAATCTTTAAAAAAAAAAAAAAAGAATCTTTGGGTAATATAATCTAGCTTTAAGAGCAAGCTCACTTAACTAAGTTTTGTGACCTTGGGTATTACTTAAAACCCTAAATCTCAATTTTCCTACAATGGAGAAAATAATGTTGTAAAAATCAATGAGAATTATAAGTGATGTATAGAAAGAGCTTAATTATTTTAAAATTATGCTCATAAACTTAAATTGCATGCTAATTTTCTTTTTTTTTTCTTACAGAATTGGGTCTTTATCCTTGAAGATTCAAGGGAGAAATTGCTGTGTGAGATTATTGTCAAAAGATTTTCTAAGGTGAGCATCACTTTTATTATTTATTTTATTATTTTATTATTATATATTTTATTATTATTGCTGTTATCACTATTATTATTATTGCTCATTTAGAGCTCAGTGCCTTCATTTTGTAGATGGTCTTGCTACTGAAGGTTAGGACTTTAATTTTTTGATTCACATATGGATGCCTGTTCCTAGTCATATAAATATAATATATACATTTCTATTTAAGTTTAGTCAAAAGGCTTCATTGAGTCACATATAGATGCCTGTTTCTAGTTATATAAAATGGCAACTATATATATTATAAATAAAATACACATATTATAAATTTTTAAAAATTTATATTTAAGTTTAGTCAAAGTCTTTTTTAAGAAGTTTCAGGAAACCAAATTCAATGGTTAGTGCCGCAGATTGGGACCTGGAGGCTAGAAAGAGGTAATGGGAATTTTTATTTTTACTCAAACTTTACTTTTTGGAATTTTTTTTAAACCATTGATTACTATTGTATAATAATAAAATATCTGATTTTCATAAACATTTGGCAGTTGAGCCCTTCATTTTGGGCTCCACATGTAAGCATTGCAGACACATGGAATGAAGAAATCGTCACGCTGAGTTGTTGAGGCAGACAGCCTGTCATTTCATATGCAGCACTGACTTTTCCAGGCTGTTGATTTCATTTATGAAATGTAAATTGCTGATGGGCCTGGGGAGGGGAGCTTCATTAATGATTTTTCAATGTCATCAACACTATGCTCTCAAGGAAAGCAGGCCAACCAAAACTTAAGCGTGTATGTGATTGAGTCAGAGAGGGGCCACTATGGAGATCAACTCCATATAGGAGCCTCTGTTTTGTCATTATGAAATTAAAAGAAAGAAATCTACACAATATATAAGTCCCCAGAATCAACGTTCTTTTAAGAATGTCTCCATTTTAAGGGTCCCTGGGTGGCTCAGTCAAGCATTCAACTCTTGGGTCCAACTCTGTTTGGGTCATGGTTTCAGGGTTGTGGGATCAAGACCCTTCCATTCCCACCCCTGTCCGATGCAAGCCCCCCACCCCCATCCCAGTAGGGCTCCACACCCTGAGCAGAGTCTCCTTGGGATTCTCCCTCTCCCTCTCTCTCTCTGCTCCTTCCTCTGCTTTCTCTCTCTCCCTCTCAAATAAATAAATCTTAAAAAAAAAAAAAAAAACAGAGAGAGAGAATGTCTCTATTTTAAATATTTTGCAAGGAGAAGCTGAATATCACTGATTTTTCTTTTTCCATTTTATTTTGTTACCATTTTCACATTTGCTTTTCAGTACATAGAGACCTTATATATGAAATAAATAATAATAATAATAAGCTTTTGCAGCCAATGATACTTTCCTCATGGTACTCACTAAATACGTGTACTATATACATTATTTATATTTTATTTATGTAATAATAAGCATTTGTGAAGTTATTTGCTTTCTAACCCCAGAATATAAACATCATGAGTCTTGAGATGAAATTTTATTTTCTCTGCCGAATCATCATGCCTAGATCAATGTTTTTTGCAGAATAAGGATCAGTAAATATTTGTTGCACAAATGAAGAAATTATCTTATATAATCCTCACTCACCTCTCCTATGAGGTAAATACCACTATTACACCCACACTAGAGATAACAATATTGAAGCTTCATAATTTGTTTAAGTACATTTCCCTATTAAGGGGCAAAGCTTATCTTTGAATACAGATTCTTTCCTGACTCAAGAGCCTTAAGCACTCATAAGCAAATAGCTATAACTGCTATTATGACGGATAAAATGAAAAGCTTTCAAACATTTCATACATAAAAACTATACAGTAAACCACCTTCTACATCTTATAGATTGGTTATATTTACCTAGGTTATATTATGTAGACAAATTACTAACATAGTTATTAGTATTCTAGTTGGCATAAACCTCATAGCCACTGAAGTTTCTGTTTTCTTCAGTCATTAAATTATGTTGTATAAATGAGTTTCCTAAATCCAGCTGGTTGAACGAAATAAATAGACTGTACATTGATAGAAAATTGATTGCTGTCTCATATACTCCTGGAGTAGTATTCCATATTTAATGGCATGGGAAGCTTTTACATTTAAAAGCAAGTCACAAATCTATTTTTGTAAAATATACAAAGGAATTTCAGCAGTCAATTGTTTGTGCATTTTGGTCTGAAGGAGTCTGGAAAGCATGGTGGCTAAGGACAAAGGCATACTGCCAGACATGCATCCCAAATCCACCTCCCGTGCCTGTGGGACCTGGGCAAGTCACTTTCAGTACTTCAGTGTTTACATTGATTAAAAAAAAAAAAAAGATGCTGTAAAAATTAAATTGAACAGTACATGTGAAGTATTTGGAACAACATCAGATAAAATGCAAATAGTGCACGTTAGTCTCTTTATTGATATTTTATATGATGTTTCTTTTATTTTCTACCATACTGTTAAATAAAATATATTTTAAATAAAAATATTTTTAAATAAAACAATTAAGGTTTATTAAATATTTAATTAAAAAGTAGCATTCATAAGTTTATTCTAAACCCATGATTTTCACATCATTTGAGTAATCATTTGCATTTTTTGATGAAAATCTGCTACTAATGCACACATATATACATTTAGACAATTTCACTGTGGTTCTCATTATATCACTTAAAAATAATTTATATGCAAAACACACCCATACACACACCCACACACTTCCCATTTTGTTTTTTATATGAGGCTTTATGGGATGGGATGGAGAACTACTATTATTCCAAGTAGTTTGGCTTCAAAATTTGGGAATACGGAAAATTCTCACTGAACTCATGTTTTTTCATGTCTTGAGAGGCATTGTTTTGCCCACACTCAATCTGTTTTGATAGGTAGGATTTGATTTCATCTGCTGTGGACACATTACTTTGTGGTCCAGGTAATGCCACTATGAGAAAGAAGAAATCTGACTACCTTTAGGTTTGACTCGGAACTTCTAAGTTTAGTTCATAGACCTCCAAAAGAAAATACTGTTCCAAGTTTTGGTGACATCACATGGAGAACCAACCCCTTGGCATCATCTTCTCCATGACTTTTTATCTTATCTGTGCCTGCATTTCTTTACTTCAATATCCCATGTGTTTAATGTTTTCCTTCCACTTTTTTAACCATGTCCATATGGTTTTGAAACATTCTGTATTCTTTATGCTTCCATTTTTCCTGCCTGAATTTCTAAATCAGTATCATCTCTGTTTATAAATTGAGGAATCCTCCGTGCACCCTCAAGGGACAAAGCGATGACGTTCTCAAGTAATTATGCAATCTCAACCAAATTGAGACCTTGACGTGATCATTTTGTACTGCAGCTGGACAAGAGCAGACAGACATAAACTGACTGGACAAAAAAAAAAATCTCTTGGTTTGAAATTTATTCCTTTCATTTGTTAACCAAATGATTTAATGTAAGGTATTTGAAACTCTAAATTTTAGTTTTCTCACCTTATGAAATGGAAAATGATAATTAGCTGATGTGTTTGTGGCTAAGACTAGATCAAATAGTTTCATAATATTTGCTGAGCACTCATGTATTGATATCTAAATAGCAGGTGTCCACAGTTTGATTGGATTAAAAATCTAGGATGTCTGGTCCCAGGCACCATTGGAGACCACTTCACTCTTCTCTTTTCCAGCCCTCTTTTTCAAGTATTGTGATATTTTCTTGGACAGGGATTTTATCTTGTTCATCTTTGGAAACATAGTGCCTAAAGTATCCCCAGACTATTACGCCACTCAAAAATTGTTATTGATACAAATACAAAGCAATGTAAAATGTGGTTTCAAGATGCCAGGAAAACCTAATTTACAAGCTTCACTTTTAGGTGGTTTACAGTAAAATATGAGGTGGAATCCCTGTCCCATTAGCTAACGCCTTACCCCGGTGGAAAAGCCCATTCAAACAGACTCACCACATTCAACACTGCTGCACATTATCTTTAGATTTTTATATTTAATTTGCCCTGGTCAGATATAATTATCTAGAGTAAGTGAATTAACTAGTTTATAGGTTTTTTTTTTTTTCCCCCAAGACTTGTTTACTTATTTGAGAGAGCTAGAGAGAGAGGGAGGACAGACTCCCCACTCAGGAGAGAGTCCAACAGGGGACTTGATCCCAGGACCCTGAGATCATGACCCCAGTCAAAGGCAGACACTTAACAGACTTTGCCACTCAGGCATCCTAATAGCTGGTTATTTTAAAGCTAAGCTAAAGTCTCCAGCTACTGAGCAGGCTTTTTCCGTAACACACATACATACACACAAACCTCATGCACCCACACATATGTTCTGTGTCTGTGTCTGTCTCTCTCATCTCTCTTTCCCATTAGGTAAACAAGAAAAAGCAAGTATGTTTTAAAAGCTTCTGTAGGCATAGTTCTCAAATGGCTCCAGTTCATAATGTCAGCACTTAATGCCTGACTCAACGCTTTAGGTCTTAAGTCCTGATTCTGCAATCCTTCCTTGGCAAGATTCCCAAGGAGTTTGATGCTCACAAAGAAAGTTTGCTGAGTGGACACTAAAGATGCAAAATAAGCCAAAGGGCATTCTCCCTTCACAGCACAGAGTCAACACATACATTTTTCCTGTCTCATTCTGTCGTCATTTCATTTCCATGACCCTTTGTTTTTTCTATATGTTAAATACGATGTACTACCTTTCTGATAGTGTCTCTCTGCTTTTATCTTCTCACTCTTTGATGCCTCCCTATGTGTGCTTCATTATTCTTTCCTTCCTGGAGTTTCCCATTGTGCAAAGTACACAGTGAAATTAGTGAGGAATAATTGGAAGAGGCTGCACATACTGGTTGCCCAAATAATAGTCAGTTAGAACAACGTCCCATGATGTTATCTGAAGATGGCAGGATGGCTGGTTGAATATATTTTAGGTCATGAGCCAGTTGACTTTAAACCATTCAATGGTTCAGAAAGTTGTGCAATAATCAATTGCCAAGGCAAGTAGACATTCTTTTGTTTCTCCTTATCAAAGGGAGAGTCTGTCTCTAACTAGACTCCTCCTTGTTTCTCTGGGTACCAACATTCATTTTCTTTAACTTGAAGTGAGAATAATCTATGAAGTTAATAAAAGGTCATAAGTTTAAATATGGGTCATCCTAAATCTCACTCAAATATGTAAAAATAGTGCATGACCATATATGAGAAAAGAATTCATTTAGAATCTTTAAAATGAGCAGGAAAAATGAAAAAAAAAAACTTACTGTGACATTTTTAAAAATTTCCCTTCAAGGAGAGAAGCATATTAGAACATTTGCATAAGGCAGCGTGGAGTGACAACAAAAGTAGGTATGCAAAAGGACAGTGATTCATTTTTTCATGCTACTTTGCCCCCTTTAATGAGAGATTAAATGGACAGAATACCAAGGAAGGAATGGGGGCTTAACTTTTGTAACTGTTTATGTATTTCCTATACATATAGTTGTATATATATTATCATTGTGCATTAATATTTTGGAGGGAGAAAATGAAAATTCAAAGTGCTTGGATACATTAATCTGTAAAGACAATGATCACGATAAAGAAAATTCTGGCAACCTCAAGTGCTTTTCTTACCAACATATAACCCCTTCCCATTCTATCAACTTGGAATTTTGGGCCAATGGGCACAAACAGGGAAAGTGTTAGGTCTGTAAGATGCTGCTTAAGAGTGACAGAGCTACCATCACTGGTTCAATTTTCACTTTAAGAATTCTTCGGGAAGAAAGTAATTATTGATTTGTAAAGGCACTTATGGACTTTCTTTTTATCTTATTTTATTTTATTTCTTTTCCAAAATTCATTGTTTATGCACCACACCCAGTGCTCCATGCAATACATCCCCTCCTTAATACCCACCACTAGGCTCACCCACCTATGGACGTTTTATGCTTTTGAATCTGACTGGTCTTTTTTTAATCGATAAATCCTCGGTAACTTTCCTCCAATCCTACCAAATACAAAAAATTGTTATGGGGAAAAAAAAAACAACTTTGATACCACGTTAGGGTAAGTCTTGCTAATATATCCCAATATTGAAGAACAAAGGAAAGTAAGATTATTTTTAGGTGTATTTAAGTCTATACTAAGTAGCTAATCCAGTGTAGAAAACTTATATAATCTTTTAATCTTTTCGCATCAATTTCTTCACTGTTAACATGATAGTCATAATATTTTCTCCCTAAAATAACTCAAAGCAAAATTAAATCATGTCAACATTTAAATCAGAAACAAGTCATACAAAGAAAAACAGAAAAAAAATTACACAAAATTTAAAATACTAATGTTGATTATAAAATCTAGTATTCTAGATCTACTGTCAAATTTTAAGAACAGTATCACAGCAAGTTCTAATATTTCTTAGAGGAGAACATTGTCATAAGCAAAGATGATATTTGTGAATTGCAATGTTATTAGAAAAACTTTTAAAATTCAGAATGGTGAACCAACTATATAGTTAGTCGCATTTGCTTGTTAGAATGATCAATTACAAAAGACGAAATAAATACCTGTCATGTCAGTTTAGAGAATTAGAACAATAAATAACATTAAAACTAGAAGAAAACTTGATTTTTTTTTTCAGAAGAATTTTTCAGTAGAAAACTTTTTTTTTCAGAAGAATTTTTCAGTAGAAAACTTTTTTTTCAGAAGAATTTTTCAGTAGAAAACAATTTTTCAAAAGAAAACTTGATTCTTTTTATGTCAGTCATTAGCCATCAGAACGTCTGTGGTCACTAGATAATGCAGTAGTAAAGGAACATTGGTTACATTCTGATGGATACATGTTAGTTAACATATTCTAAAAGGTGCTCTTTGGGATAAATCTCTGAGCCCAACTGCTTTTGATTCTTTCTCATAGAAGCAGAGTATATAATATCTACTCTTCAACGAACTGTCAAGTTTTTCCCTGCAGGTCTGTATGTGGATAAATCAGTATTTAAATAATGTTTATAGAATCAACATTGGAACCTTCAGAATAAGACTTAAAAACTAGTGACAATGGAAAATGCATAAAATACCAACTTTTGGAAAATAAAAAGAAGGGCAGATAGATTATTAGTATTGGCCGTCAAGATGCCTGATTATATTCATGCTAAAAGAAAGTTCTGGGTTCCTCAAGATTCAGTTTTAAATGTACTCTTTACTAACTTTACTCAGAACTTTACTCTTCTTACCTTGATTCTTTCCATCACTCATCCATGCATGCCCGTACCTTTAAACTCCATACACTGGTAAACATACCCCACAAGTGTTATCTTCAACCTAATTTCCTTTCCTGAACCTCACACTAGGATAGTCCGCTTCCAACTCTACATTTCTACTCGGATGTCCTATAAGCACCCCAAACTCAACATGTAAGCCAGACTTATGACTTATCCTAAGCTGCTTCTTTCCTGGTGTCCCATGTCAGTGGTATCACCAACCATTAGTTACATGAAATAAAAATCTTATTGAATATTATATTTGTCAAAATTGTCCTCTTCTCTCCATTTCACTTGAAATCATCCTAGGTCAAGGTACCATAATCACTCACTTAGATATTATCAGTAGGTGTCTTTACTGGTCTTCTTGAATCCCATTCTGCCCTTCTCCAACACACTACCATAGTGGCCATTACAGAATGCAGCCCTCTTCCCCTCAAACACGTATAAAATACTTTTGTGTGTATCCACTGCCCTTAAACGAAATACCAAAATCCTTAATATGGTTTATAGCAGGGGTTGATAAACTTTTTCTGTAAAATACCAGATAGTAAATATTTAGCTTTATAGACCACTTGATCTCTGTTATAGCTACTCAACTCCAGTATTAGGGCACAGACTGCCACAGAGAAAACACAAATGAATAAGTCTGTTTGTATTCTAAGAAAATATTATTTATAGATACTGAAATTGGAATTTATTACATGCTTTAAGTACCCCAAATATTATTCTTCTTTTGATTCTTTTCAACCATTTAAAGATGTACAAACATTCTTATCTCATGTTACAGATTTCAGCCATGAAACACAGTTTGCCTACTCCTCGTCTTCAAAATTCTGATTATCTCTTATGTTTGTTTTGTACCTCTCTTGCTAACACTTTCTACACCTCCATAGCACTGTCGTCTTTCACAAGAAATTTGACTGTGCTGAAACATTTTTGTACTCCTTGCTCTTTCCTTTTTTCAATTCTTCACTTGTTAAAATTCCTAATTAATCTTCATACCTCAGATCTAATTTTGTTCCATTAAGAAATATTCCTTGATTCCCTGACCTAAGTCACATTTTTTTAAAAGATTTTATTTATTTATTTGTCAGAGAGAGAAAGAGAGAGAGCACTGGCAGATGGAGGCAGAGGGAGAAACAGGCTCCCTGCCGAGCAAGGAGCCCGACGTGGGACTGGATCCCAGGATGCTGGGATCATGACGTGAGCCGAAGGCAGCTGCTCAACCAACTGAGCCACCCAGGCATCCCCTAAGTCACATTTTTCTATGCCTATACTCATAGCACAGTGCACCTTTTGTCAAAGCATTTTTCTCAGTTTTGTAGGTCTTTATTTATTTGTGTGATATCCCTCCTTAATATTCATCCCTTCTGTTAGACTTCAATGAAATCTGAAATCCAATGTTTGGATACCATTCTATTTTCTGTATATTAATATGATAAAATTCAAGATAATACTCTCAAGTGAAAAAATATTAAAGAACAATCTTGGTAGTATACACAAGGGACTCTGATTTTATTATAATGTTCATATATTTAAAAAGAAATTATATTCATATATTGCCCATTCTGGCTGATGATGTAGGCTGGTTCACTCGACATCTATCCTCACACCTCTTTCTCTTTCCTTCTTCTAATATAGAGGCTGGAAAATGAAGTACAAGAATTCCCAAATCAGGATGCCTGAGTGGCTCAGTCAGTTAAGCATCTGCCTTTGGCCCAGGTCGTGATCCCCGGGTCCTGGGATCGAGCCCTGCATCGGGCTCCCTGCTCAGTGGGGATCCTGCCTTTCCCTCTCCCTCTGCTGCTCTGCCTGCTGTGCTCTCTCACTCTCTTTGTCAAATAAATAAATAAATAAAATCTTTAAAAATAAACTAATAAATTAATTAATTAATTTTAAAAAATTCCCAAATCTTCTTGGGGTTGGATCGGCCACTGAGAAGCAGTTATGGCCAGAAAGTTGTGGACAAAAGCCACTGAAACAAGCTTTGCTTTCCAAATAGACAAAGTCTTGTGAGGAAAAGGTGTTGAATCTCTGTCCTGTTCCTGGTGAGAACAGTTACAGGATACCTGGATGACAGCCAGTTTGCCATCCTTGGGACCAAAGACACAAACCAATGGTGGTAAAATTGGAAGGAAGGAGAAGCCAGAAGCTTGGATTCTTGACAACATCCTTGAACAATTTGTACCCTAGTCTTCCTCCCTTTGGTCACCTTGTTGCCCAAAACAAACTTCTTATTTGTTGAAGATCACTCTAATCAGATTTTTGATTAGCAAAAGAGGTAAACATACACAGACACAGATATGATTCACCTATGTAACTAAAAATTCATAAAATTTCTAGAATACAGTGGCAGAATTTGATTAATGAGAAAACTGGCATCTCGTAAGACTAGTGGTAATACCTTCTCTAAAATAGCCAAAGGCTACATCTTAAGACGTTTTTATGTCATAGAGTAATTTTACATACTATTATGTTGACTGCTCTGTTCTTAATGGTATACCATTATATACCATATATTATCATTTACACATATTGTTCTTTGACTCTTAAGAAAAATGACAATTGTCCTAAAGGGAAAAACTATACATAAAGGCTTGTTCCCCTTTTTACATTTTATATTACAATGTATCTCTGTTTAAATATGTGATGTGCATTCTTTGCTTTAAAGTTCTTTTTCTTTATAGTTTTATAGCACTGGACAAAATGTTTATTTCACTTATCTCCAGTGGATTTTATTTTACTCCATTTTATTTTATTTTTATTTCAGTATTATAATGGTGTAAGTGACACATAAAACTGATAGATATTTAAAGTGTACATCATGGTGATTTAATATATGTACACGCTGTGAAAGGATTTCCCACAACTGGGTTTTATTTTGTATGAATATGTCTGCCTCTACGTTCATTCTGCAATTGAAGACATGTATCATTTAGGGTTTGCAACACCAAGCACAGTGCCTAAAAAAGCCACCAACCAAGCAACCAGACAACCAACCAGTTTGCCAAACACAGTAGAGACTCAAAAAATGTTTTGAGTAATATTGAAGAGTCAATAGTTGGGGAAAATCACAAAAGAAAATTGCAGGTGGAAGTAAGTTACCTGAATTATTTCCGCAGCTTTCTATTTCACTATAAGTGATGAAAAGTTTATCAGCAAAAAATGAATGTTTGAAGTCATGTGAGAGGTTTCCTAGAGTCATTTCTTTACATTTACTTTTCATTTCAATATTAACTTGCAATAACTATTGCAAGTTTATTATTAATAACTATTAATAACTAAGTTATTGCAATAACTATTGCAAGTTTATTATTAATAACTATTAATAACTAAGTTATTGCAATAACTAATCTGCACATATTAAACACAAATTTAAAAATTACAGTAAGAGTGAATATCACAAATGCTGACTTGGAAAATCAGTCAAGATAGTCTTGGTTCCATAGTGATTTCTATAATTCAATAGAAGTTGTGGCAGAATAAAATTATTTACAGATGTACCATAAAAGTCTTTCTTTATTTTCACTATTTACTTTGCTATTTGTTTAAGAAATATTACTTTGATTAATATAAATGATAAAATATGGATTTCTCACAGTACCGCTTTCTGAATGCTACAACTATAATCTTATTTATTACTCTAAATATATTGCTGTATATAATCCACATATTTGAGTTTGTTTAATATGATCTATAAAGTTCTTTAAGAAAAAAATCATTAGAGATAATACAGCAAAATTGTGAGTTTGGCTTAATTTTGTAGACAAAAAATTAGAATTAGGTAGCTGGCCACTTGATTTTTGTCTATGGTTTTATGTTTAAATAATTTTAATTACCAGAAAAGCTTTTACTTTTTCATATCAAATTAAATGATTGACCATCATCTTTAATGTCATATGAAGCTACCCTCCAAATTTTATGAAGCAGAAATAACTGAAAACTGTATATTTTCATGCAAATATGAAATTGAAGATTATTAATTCCTAATCTAAAAATAAGTATGCAAAAAAGAAAACTGGTGTTTTCAGTGTCTTCTGCTATTTTTATGATATCATGTTAAATTATGTCATGTTACATAGCAGCTGAAGTGAAAGAAGGGGATGGAGGGACAAGCTAAAAATTTCTGACTTTGCCTGATACAAACCAAGGTTGTACTTATTCTTTATTTTGTTTTATTTAGATCAAGTATATACAACAATCGGCTGAACACAAAAATCAGAATCTTTACAGAAAGGTTAATGGGAAGTGGGAAACCTCAAAGACAGATGTCTTCAGACCAGGTAGTACACCTTCTAAAGGGCTAAACCAGATTTAACACAACTGCTACGTACCACTTCTTCCACTGGGCTGTGCTTGAACAAAATACTTCACATTTCAAAAATACATTCACAGGAATTCTCATTTCCTGGTGGTCATTCTTTGTAACTAAGAAATTTCCATAAAGAAAACATTAAAGTACCCCTCCAAGCATCTACCTCACCACCAAAACAGTCTTATGCACAATGAAGAATATTTGGAGTCAAATATGATATTCTGAAACAAGAGCAATCTCTTTGTACTTTGTGAAAATAACCCAAAAGGAGATATTGAAAGGGTTGGAGAAAAATCAGAAAATTACAAACACAGGAGAGTGAATGAGCAAATAGAAAGTGTAATGATTTTTGTTTTGGTTATTTTAGTAGAAAATATCTTCTAAAGTGCTTGTGGAGTACATAAACATGTAAAATATGGTTTGTTTGTTTGTTTGTTTTTACACCTTTAAAATAGGAACGATATTTTATCAACTACATACCATACAGGCCATGAGGGCCAAAATCATTTGAAATAAAGAATAAAGAGCAATGGTGATGTGAGCTAATTATTGTCTGTATTATCAATATAATTCGTATTTTTAAATTCCGGTGTTGGATATTTTATTCACATTCACTTGAGGATTTCTTTAAGGCAAAATTCTAGTGTGCTGCTTTTGTGCAGTGTTTTTCTCTTAAATCTATACAATTTGATTTTGTCCCAAATTGAATTCCTTACATTCATTTCTATTGAAACTAGCTTCCAATATGTTGAAGTAATTGTGAATTGTATTACTACCTTCCAAAATATTTTCAATTTGGAGCACCTGGGTGGTGCAGTCATTTAAGCATCTGACTCCTGGTTTCAGCTCAGGTCGTGATCTCAGGATCGTGAGTTCAAGCCCCACTAAAAAGAAAAAAATTGCCTTCAGAGGAAACTGAGCCCCAACTTGAGCTCTGCGCTCAGCACAGAGTCTGCTTAAGACTCTCTCTCCATCTTCCTCTGTCCCTTCTGCTGCCCCAACAAGCTCTCTCTCTCCAAAATAAATAAATAAGTCTTCAAAAATAAAATAAAATATTATCAGATCTATATTAAATTCTGACTACAATAATTTTCCTAGATTACTCAAATTATTTTATATATATCATCTTAGAACTAAAATGGGGTTTATATCAATATCCTATTAAAAAGCTTCATGTAGTTTAGATAGATTCCAGCTATTGTCTCTCTCTTAATTATTTGACTTTTACTATATCATGGAAATAAGTTACATTTGTCAGTCCTGATTTAAAATTATAAATCTTACCCAAGTGCTTCAGTGATTATAAAAATATTTTATGGTTGGGGCACCTATGGGTGGCTCAGTGGGTTAAAGCCTCTGCCTTTGGCTCAGGTCATGATGGTCCTGGGATCGAGCCCCACATTGGGCTCTCTGCTTAGCAGGGAGCCTGCTTCCCCCTCTCTCTCTGCCTGCCTCTCTGCCTACTTGTGATCTCTCTCTGTCAAATAAATAAATAATTAGATAAATAAATATTTTATGCATAAAAACAGACACATAGACCAGTGGAACAGAGTAGAGAGCCCAGATATGGACCCTCAACTCTATGGTCAAATAATCTTCGACAAAACAGGAAAAAATATACAGTGGAAAAAAGACAGTCTCTTCAATAAATGGTGCTGGGAAAACTGGACAGCTATATGTAGAAGAATGAAACTCGACCATTCTCTTACACCATACACAAAGATAAACTTAAAATGGATAAAAGACCTCAATGTGAGAGAGGAATCCATCAGAATCCTAGAGGAGAACATAGGCAGTAACCTCTTTGATATTAGCCACAGCAACTTCTTTAATGATATGTCTCCAAAGGCAAAGGAAACAAAAGCGAAAATGAACTTTTGGGACTTCATCAAGATCAAAAGCTTCTGCACAGCAAAGGAAACAGTCTACAAAACAAAGAGGCAACCCACGGAATAGGAGAAGATACTTGCAAATGACAGTACAGACAAAAGGTTGATATGCAGATCTATAAAGAACTCCTCAAACTCAACACACACAAAATAGACAATCATATAAAAAAATGTGCAGAAGATATGAACAGACACTTCTCCAATGAAGACATACAAATGGCTATCAGACACATGAAAAAAATGTTCATCAACACTAGCCATCAGGGAGATTCAAATTAAAACCACATTGAGATACCACCTTACACCACTTAGAATGGCCAAAATTAGCAAGACAGGAAACAACATGTGTTGGAAAGGATGTGGAGAAAGGGGAACCCTCTTACACTGTTGGTGGGAATGCAAGTTGGTGTAGCCACTTTGGAAAACAGTGTGGAGATTCCTCAAGAAATTAAAAATAGAGCTTCCCTATGAGCCTGCAATTGCATTACTGGGTATTTACCCCAAAGATACAGATGTAGTGAAAAGAAGGGCCATCTCTACCCCAATGTTTATAGCAGCAATGGCCATGGTCACCAAACTGTGGAAAGAACCAAGATGCCTTTCAACGGACAAATGGATAAGGAAGATGTGGTCCATATACACTATGGAGTATTATGCCTCCATCAGAAAGGATGAATACCCAACTTGTAGCAACATGGACGGGACTGGAAGAGATTATGCTGAGTGAAATAAGTCAAGCAGAGAGAGTCAATTATCATATGGTTTCACTTATTTGTGGAGCATAACAAATAGCATGGAGGACAAGGGGAGATGGAGAGGAGAAGGGAGTTGAGGGAAATTGGAAGGGGAGGTGAACCATGAGAGACTATGGACTCTGAAAAACAATCTGAAGGTTTTTAAGGGGCGGGGGTTGGGAGGTTGGGGAAACCAGGTGGTGGGTATTAGAGAGGGCACAGATTGCATGGAGCACTGGGTGTGGTGCAAAAACAATGAATACTGTTACACTGAAAAGAAATTAAAAAAAATTTTATGGTTGTTTGTTCGATTAGCTATTTTTAAAATAAATAAAAGTTGACAAATTTGGCATTTCAGGTGTGTTTGCTCTATTTTTTATTTATCTGTAGATTTAAGAAGTGTAACGTGGTTCTTTATGCTTTGTTCATTATATGCATTGTGATACATTTTCCCAGTGTGAAATTTATCTTTTTTTTTCAGATTTGTTCTCTTTTTGTCTTAAATCCTACTCTAATCATATATACACAATGGAATATTTCTCAGCCACAAAAAAGAATGAAATCTTGCCATTTGTAACAACATGTATGGATCTAGAAAGTATTCTGCTAAGTGAAATAAGTCAGAGGAAGACAAATACCATATAATTTCACTTGCATGTGGAGTTCAAAAAACAAAATAAACAAAACAAGACAGAAACAGTCTCATAAATATAGGAAACAAATTGTTGATTACCAGAGGTGGAGGAAGGGTGAAATAGGTGAAGAGGATTAAGAGGTACAAACTTCCAGCTATAAAATAAGTAAGTCATGGGGATGTAGCGTACAGTACAGGGGATATGGACAATAATATTATAATAACTTTGTATGGTGATAGACAGTAACAAGACTGATTGGAGGATCATTTCATAATATACAAAAATATTGATTCACCATGATGTACATGTGAAACTAGTAAGATATTGTGTGTCAGTTATACTTCAATAAAATAAGCATAATTCTAGAGACTGCATTTAATTGACTTTTTATACAAACCATCCCTTGTCTATACATACATCATTAAAAATTAGGAAGAAAATGGTACAATAATAAAAATTCAGCATTCATGAATAGGAGTATAATGTTAAAAAATGTATCTTTTCCAAAATTCTTTCTTTTCCAACACTATTATCTGTGACCATGAACTGGCTTGTGCTAGACTGACTATTTGGTACAGGATGATGAATAAAGGATACCTGGGATGACAGGAAAAGAGAAAGGAAGCTCTTAGGTATACATGTCCAGGGATCAAAGACTGAAATGCACATCAAGTGCTTTTTGGTGGAAATCTGAATTATTTTTCATTCATATGTATATATTCTGCATGCATTTCTTCTAGAGGAAATCCTTTTGAACTGAAATTCCTTAATAAAAAATGTGCAAACTTATAATATGTTTCTCTCTCTTTTTTTTTTAGTATTTCTGTTTTGCATTGAAAAAGGAATAATAGCATCATTAAATGATTAAATTATTTAATGGCATCAAACTATTTCAGCTTAGATTGTGATATAACTGTCCATTCTAATCACCAATCAGATCATGCTGAAGAAATCTAGAGTTTCTTGAAAATAAATTCGTGTTTAAGTAAATACATAGGAATGTCATTAGTCTTCACAATTAATTCATTCTTTAAAATGTAGCTACATTTTGCTATCTACTGGACATTTAACATTACATGTTAGAATTCTCTTATAGTTCAAAATATTCTAATTTACATATTATACCAGAACAGCATAAAGTTGTATATAGAACTGAAATAACTACTACAATAAGTGATGATAAAGCTTTAGATATGATAATATATTTCTTAAGTGAAACATAAATTCCTTAATAGGTCTGAAGTCTATGTTGCTTTAAAATACTTTTTAAGAAAATCAAGTACGCCTATGGGCTGAGAAAAAAGAAATCATGTTGTGCTTTTGTGTTTCATTAAATAGCAATTTTGTTTAATTTAAAATTAATTGCAATGTTAGAAAAATATGACTTAAGGGTATTTTTTTATACATTGCTACACTAACTAATGAAGACTCTTCATGCGCCCTTCATCTCTGACTGATTTCTCTGTCAGCTTTCCCCTCCCCCAGCTCTCCCATAACTCTCCCAACTCCAACACATATGTTACAAGTTCACCAAAAGTCTCTTTCCTTTTAATAAAATATTGCCAGTAAATTGGGATTTTTACCACTATGTCCCTGTGCATTAATTGGTCAATAGTTCCTGTAGATCTTCTCCTCTGGTAAATGTAGAAACAGGTTCCGTTTCTAATATTCAGTATAATAGGTATAGTTCACTGGTTCACTTACGTTTATCTTGACAACAAGGAATATTAGATAATTCTGACTATGACACCATGCCCATAGAAAGTACTGGAGTTAATTAGAAACTAAATATATTACGTTGGACTTAGCATATTTACTTTTGTTTTAGCGGACATAACTTCGTGTACAGCATGTCAGACTCCACATTACTTTGAGCCTAGTATAATGGGAATGCACTAACATGCATTATTAGAGTGCTTGACTTAGAAGATCAAATTTTTAATGCTGGCTCTATTGCAAAGTATGAGAACTTCAGAAAGCTTCTTGACTATACCATTTTATTTATCTATAAATTGAGGGTATTGGACTATAATTTATCTCTAAGTTCCTCCTAGCTATAAAATTTGTTTAGTTTTATTATATCTGAACTTAACAGAATGGCAAGCTACCACTGAGAATTGTTAAGTATTTTTATCTTAAATCTTTGGTTTCCATAGGTATTCCTTATAGGATTCACCTTGGGATATTTATAAAATGCAGATTTTCCAATTCAGACTTGTAGAATCAGAATGACATATGCATTTTAAAAAGCTTTCACGGTATTTCTGACATAGCTACTCTTGTCTTTGCTGTTTCATAATACAATTTAGAATTTTATGATAGAAAATAGTCCTTTCTCCTTTGCTCAAAAATATACAAGGGCATATGAAAGTCATAGTTTTAAAAGCCTGAAAATTAAATGACATATTACTTTTTTGCAAATAACTGAATATGCAGCAGGCAGGTCAATGTGTTTTTACATTTCATTATACAGTATTATCTTTTTCCTTTAGGGAAACTGGAACCTTTACTTCTTTCCCCTTAATTGGCTCTGCAAAGAAACACTGAGCATTTGTTAGGAGCCAACATAAAAGGATTTGAGAACGCATATATAGTGGAGTCAGTAAGCTATCAGTAAGGTGAACCTGGTTGGAAATTATGTGATGTTCTCTTTCAGTTTGAATCATACAGAGACAAGGAAACAGTATAGAGTACAACAAGCCATCAACTTCTGATCATTTTCATTTAAAATAAATGTAAATTGTTGAATGAGCTACAATCTATTTATTCATTCAAGAGAATGGGCTTTTGGAAGGATCATAACTTATTTTAGCTGTAATTTTGAAAAAATACATGGCTTCTAGAAGTCTCCCAAAACCATTATAATCAGCATTAGCTTAGTTTACTTCTTTCAGGCTGTGTGATTCTTTTAAAAAATAAACAAAGGAAAACGCTGCATCTGTCATGGAAATGCGGTTCTTTAGTATGAGACCCAAGTCAAACTAATTTCATGAATAAGACTGAAATAAAATATAAGAGAAAATTTATCCATAAACTCCTAACATCTTAAAAATGTGGTCCTTAGTTAAAACAAAATAAAACATCATTTAGTCTACCAGGTTCAAATAGAAAGTGATTCTAATCATATCATAGGTTCCTGACACATAAATGGGGGATGGCTTGAACAGTGTTATGCTTTGTCCACAGCCTATATAAAAGATAAACCAGTTTTCTGCCTCTTCTGCAACATTATATCTGTGTCCATTTCACTGACAAAAGTCATTTTTTTTTTTTTTAATGCAGTGAGAAAGGAAGGAAAGGAAAAGAAAATCTATCCTGCCAGCCTCTGTTTTGTTCCCACCGTACGGTTTGGGGTTGGAATGCAGAATATGATGGTGGCACTTGTAAATGACTATCCCAGGCAAGCAGTCACTTAAAATTGAGTCCAGGTGACTGAGGATGGTGTCAAGAATGGACTTAGGAGTTCTACTGAAGTGGCTGTGTCCCTCAAGGCAAGATTTTCCTGGTAGATAACCTATGGCCTTAACTATCCATATGTTTGCAGAATATTTTTAAATGGAGTTAGTAGCAAGGAAAAGTCCATGTTGTCATTTAACGTGCTAAGTATAAGTAGGGCCTATTTTTTTCTATATTCCAGCATCCGAAGATGAAATCAAGAGCCATGGATTGAATAAACAGAATGAGAAGCTTCATTAACTTTTTTCAAGCTAATGGGGGGTAATTTACTGCTTTTGAATTTCCTGGCTAAACCAAAAAAAAAAATAATGTATTGTGAAATGAGAAGTGATCATGGGGACAGATCCTTAGTAGGGTAGGAGAGTGTGTGCTTGGAACTTGAGAATTCAAGGTACAGTATGCTCTTTTAAATGTTGCAGTGAGATTAAAGTAATTATAAAATCCAAGGCTGAGCACTACTGGGTATTAACACCAAAGATGCAGATGTAGTGAAAAGAAGGGCCATCTCTACCCCAATGTTTATAGCAGCAATGGCCATGGTCGCCAAACTGTGGAAAGAACCAAGATGCCCTTCAACGGACGAATGGATAAGGAAGATGTGGTCCATATACACTATGGAGTATTATGCCTCCATCAGAAAGGATGAATACCCAACTTTTGTAGCAACATGGACGGGACTGGAAGAGATTATGTTGAGTGAAATAAATCAAGCAGAGAGAGTCAATTATCATATGGTTTCACTTATTTGTGGAGCATAACAAATAGCATGGAGGACAAGGGGAGTTGGAGAGGAGAAGGGAGTTGAGGGAAGTTGGAAGGGGAGGTGAACCATGAGAGACTATGGACTCTGAAAAACAATCTGAGGGTTTTGAAGGGGAGGGGGCTGGGAGGTTGGGGGAACCAGGTGGTGGGTATTGGAGAGGGCACAGATTGCATGGAGCACTGGGTGTGGTGCAAAAACAATGAACACTGTTACACTGAAAAGAAATAAAAAAATAAAATAAAATAAAATAAAAAAATAAAATAAAATTTTTTGTATGGGAAAAAAAAAAATCCAAGGCTGAGGCAGAGGACCCATAAGACTGCTTTGATATTGGTGGAGAAAGAAGGAAGAGGTGGAAGAACAAATGTAATTTCATAATGTATTTGAAAGTCACATATCACCTTACGTGTGGAGAAAGTGCTCAGAAAATAGAGGTGATTTTTATCACTCGGTAATGGGAAGATGTTCTTTGCTCCCAGGCTGGATCACCTCCTCCATTGACCTTCCTACAGCTCATTTCCTCTCAGTGTCCTTTTCGACTTCAAGGGGTTTTGATCTGATTTAGACAGCCCACAGGCTGGAACAGAAAGGGAGTGAGACACCAAATCTGACCAAAACTTCTGTACTTCTATGTTAGGAAGGATAGGTATATTGTTGGTTTGGGTTAACTATAAAGGTATTTTTAAGCCATCTGCATTGTTTTTTGGGAGCAAAGCCTTGGAGAGCACTCTTTTGTGTGATTTTACAAATATGGTAGTTTCATTGTGTTTGTGCAAGAGCCTATAGGTAGGCTTATGATCTTGATTATCAAGATATAGAATGTTTAAAGCTGCATGGATATAAATTAGAATGCTCAAAGTAATCTGAGCAAGGAAGTTGCTCAGTGGTAGCGTTGCCTCTGTGTGGATTCTTTCTTATTTGTTTGTCTGTTTGTTTATTTGTTTATTTGTTTATTTATTTGACAGAGAGAGCCAGTGAGAGAGGAAACACAAGCAGGGGGAGTGGGAGAGGGAGAACCAGACTCTCCACTGAGCGGGGGCCTGATGCGGGGCTTGATCTGAGGACCCTGGGATCATGACCTGAGCTGAAGGCAGACGCTTTAAAGACTGAGCCACCCAGGTGCCCTTTCAGGATGGATTTTAACGTGTATGTGAAAGTGGAAGCAGGAAGAGACAGGCAAATGTAGGCAACCTTTTAGCTGCTTATTAGAAATAGCACTAAATGCAGTGACTCCAGTGCAATAAGTGGCTTTTTTTGCAGGTGGAATTGCTTCATTCTGATTCTGCCACAGCTCAGCTTCAGTCCTCAAAGCCTCTCCAAAAACAGTAATATTGCAGAGGTTTTTAATGTCCCTGACATCTTAGAGGTAACACTGCAATTTTTTTCTTTGATTTTTTTTTGTAATAATAAATTATATTAGGAAGATAAAGGAAAGATGGCAATAAAATTCTTCTAAAATAGCATCCAACTAATACATAACAAAGACATTTGACAACATTAATACATTTGAACAAGAAAAGAGGTGCATTTGAAATAGTTCCAAATCAATAATCATATTCAGTGAACCTTTATATACATGATTTTCTAGTGACTGTGGAAACATCTTGCAAATAGTAGAAACTTAACATTGAGGGAAAAGTATTCACTAGAAAATTGCCTGCAATTGTGCATTAATAACAATAACAACAAAAATAGAAATTACAGGAGTCTACTCAGTGGCCTGTGTGGATTTAAATCTCCCAGATAATATTCTCCTAGACAGATTTTTACAAGTACCATTTCTAACTAGTTTAAGCTTTGGCACAAGTGAAGTCTTTAAGTAGTAGTTTAAATTTTTGATAATCATCAATGCCTCAACGTTTACTTTGGAGGTAAGTTCCAATCTTTCTTTTGAGCTGCTTTTATTGTGAACAATAATATATGGTCCAAATATTCTTGTGGTATAATTGTGGACCAAAATAAATGTAATCCATTAGAAGGAGGGAAGGTTTACCTTGTGCAAATTATGGTTTGCAAATCATATACATGTATGTGTATATAAATAGCCATACATATATTTGGATTTTCCTGGTAATATCTTTCAATAACACCTTTAGTTCTCACACAATCAAGGACAGTGCTCTTATTAATTGTCAGATAAAATGAGAGAGGAGAATGAGAAGGAGTCTCTCTCAAAGTGCACATAATCACTGGAGAAAGAAAAGACTAAACTTCTCTGTGGGAATTAATTGGAGACCCACCCCCAATAACAAAAGAACTAAGACTATTTTTCCATTCCAAAAAATAGAAACTATTTTTCCACAGAGCCAGTGTATCTGTGTCAAATAGGTTTTTCAAACTTAGGTAATGAACTCTACCCTCAAAGCAAAATGGCTCTGAAGAATACAAATATTTAAGAAAGCTATTTTAAGGAGGAAGCAGTATCTGTGTAAAATGAAAAGATGAATTTTAGTGTCTGAAAGGCTTGACTTTGATTCTTGCCCTCACCTTTTAGCCACAATGAGATACCGAGTAGCTTACATTATCTACCTATGCTTCAGCTTCTTTGTTTATAAAACAATTGAAATCTCAAGCACAACTTGCTGAAGCAAAATGTATAAAGTACATATCTATGTGGCTGGCAAAAAGCTCTTCCCTCAAACAATTCTTACGCTGTGCCTGGCTAATTCCTCATTCTTCTTACTCAACTTTTAAATATCACTTCTTCAGGAAAGCCTCCTCTGATTCCCCAAACTTGATTAGAATCCCCGATTACAGTCTCTTACAGCACCCCATATATGTCTTCCATAATTCTTTCCATTTTAATTAATTATGTAACTAACACTGTAAATTCCACTGTAAAGACCACACCTCTCTTGTACTCCCAGTGTCTGGTGAGCACATGTTTTGATTACTGTATATTAGATGCACAAAAAGTAATTATCAAATGTGGTACTTATCAGTCCATCTAAAAAATTAACATGAATAATATTAGCTCTTGATACTTAAGTAGGTGGCATTTCTGCTAATTAATACAAAACATATATGTATATTTGTATTAGATAATAAATATATGTTTGTGAATTCAGAGAGGATTCAGTGAAAGTTGAAGTAGTCTGAGAAGTTTTGATGTTTTATGTGCACATTAGTCTTAGAAAGAGGTCTGGGATTTAGATGGACAGAAAGGAAAGCCAGTCCACTGCAAAGACTGAGATCACAAAATTTAAATAAGAATGTCATGCTCTTTCATAGCAACAAAGAGCCTGACAAAACTCAAACAGACCCAAACTTGACTAAGAGTCTTTGAAAAGAATAATTCAACGCTCCAATTCCCGAGTCTTCCTCCCTATTACTTGCCTTGCCATCTTTATTTCTCCAGAGATAAGCAAGTGCGTAGAATGATTCTGCACTAAATACAAATTTTGTGAATGGATAGAAAAAGAGAGAATCAGAGCACATGGTGGCATTTTCTTTCTAACTTTTACTTCCCTTCTAAATTTGTTTTTTACTCTTTCCATTATTTAAGGAAAATCCTTACTCTTTCTTTTGGAAATTGTAATCAGAGCATTTCTAAGTCACAGTGAACTGGAAGAAAATGTTTAAGGGATAAGTCAATAAATACAAGTTTTCAAATATATAAGTGTGACCTGGGCAGTTTGGGGTCACACATCTGCAAAGGAGATAACTCTAAGGTACTATGGTCTTTTCCAGATATTTTTGCTAATAAATTCCTAGTGTTATATTAAATTGAACTATTACCTTTATCCTTCAAAACTGAAGACGTCTTCATGGATTTTTCTTTTCTAATTTCTGTAAGAGGAATCATGGGAAGAACATGTTATAAGGAATCACAGAAAAAAAAAAAGCAAAAAAAAAAAGCTCTGCAAGTTTCTTCATGTTTTTTGTTTTTGTTTTTGTTTTCTGAAGCTCAACAACTCAGAGAGTGGCTCTGAGTTGGTATACAAGACAGACATATCTCCTGTTATAAAGTGCCTGTAAAACATTGACTAAATATGCAAAAGATACAAAATAAGCCCACGAATTATTATCACAATTGGAAGACTATCATAGATACATTAAAGGTAAAAATAAGATGCTGTGGGCTTTGAGGAAAGGAGATATAACAATGGTCATTAGCATTGTCTATTCACTATATGTCATAGGGAATGTTCTCTACTGTTGACCATTCAACATTCATGACAACCTTGTAAGGTAAGTGGATCTTGTTATTATTTCTGCTTTTCACATAAAGGGATTAAATAACTTCCAAGGTCACATGGCTGAGATAGGAGGACTAGAATTTGAGCTGATATTTCTCTGAACTTAACCAGAAGGGCCCTGTCTCTCCCAGCTGAATGATGGGATCAGGAAAGGCTTTGGCAGGTGGTACTGAGGCAGACCTTGAACATGGAAAGGATTTAGATAGACATAGAGAAAATGGAGAGCAAGATACATTTTAGAAGGATAGAAGAGAGCAGGAGGAGGCTTGAGCTGGTCACTTGTCAGTACGGCTGTGTGAGTCACCTATAACCAACAGAATGCAATGGAAGTTATGCTGTGTGACTTCATGGGCTAATCATGAAAGCCAAGTTCTTTCCACCTGCTTCTCCAGGGATAACAGCTCGGAGGAAGCTGACTGCAAGGTAAGTACTCCAACCACCACTCTAACCACCACTAACCGGGTGTTTAGTACTCTAACCACCATGTTAGAAAAGCTACACACAGGCACCCAGTCAATAGGTCCTGCTGAACCTCCAGCTTCACTGCTAAGTGAGTGTAGTGTCTTGGACGTCCAGAAGATGATCGCTTTAGATGACTATAGCCTAAGCCCACATTTGCCTATAATCATATTGAGATACCCAAGTAAAAACTGCCTAGTTGATCCTTCCTAAATTTTTGATCCTCTAAATCATGAGCACAGTAAAATTGTCTGTGTAAACTATACCACTACGTTTTGGAGTGGTCTGTACACAGAAACAGCATTTGAAACCATCGGCTAATAAGTAACAACATACTGAAGCATGCTGTAAGTTCTCCAGTGGAGCTCTGTAGATAACAAAGAAATGATTAATAGCTCTATTTTATAACTGGGAAGGTTTTCATTGAGAAGAGGCCATTTGGGTTTAGTTTCCTAAAATGAGTAGAATCTCACTAGTCAGGAAATGTCAATTTAAGTGTTCCGGGATGTAGGATGTAGAACAGATTTTAAAAATGCTGAGGATAGCTTCTGGAGTTTGTACATGTTTCACATGTACAAGGATAATCTGCCATCAATTGAGATATGAAATGTAAGAAATAGATGCCTTTAGAGAAAGATATCATCCTTGTTTTGAATGTATTATGTTTCATGTGTCCACAAGATAGCCAAAAAGGAAATGTCTAGCAAATAGTGGGAAACACAGGTAAAATGCAGATTGTATGCAAGTGTTGCAGAAAAGCAAAGCAACCTGCAGTCTCACTGATAAACGGAAACTAACAATATAATCAGTAACATGAGTTTTGAATCCCCCAAACAAATCTTATTTACTGTTTACATATACTGACTTGACTTCATGAATAAATTAAGTACACAAAGGCAAAATAAACCAGAAAGTTAAAAATTTTGTTCTTCATAATACATACAAATTAAAAAAAAAGACTGATGGATTATAATGTTTTGCTTGTATATTTTAAATCTAATCTTATATAATTTGCCTATACTGAAATATCTTTCACTTATTGGTAGTAATATACTTAATCTTATGCATTTTGATCAGCTATTGTCAAATGTTTTAAAGTCACACAAACTGTGATCAAAATAGAAATGAAAGTCAAGTTTTAAATAATTTACTAGATAAAAATTATTCATTTTAAGAGAAACATACTCAATTTCAATAATGCCAGAAATTTTTAAAATATTTATTTATTTATTCTATATATAGAGTGAGAGCACAAGAGGGAAGAGCAGAGAGAGAATCTCAAGCTGACTCCGCGCCAAGCATAGAGCCAGATCTGATGACCCTGACATCAAAACCTGAGCCAAAACCAAGAGTCAGACACTTAACTGACTGAGCCACCCAGGCACCTGAGACCCAGATTTTTTTTAAGTTAAGGAATTGAATATATCTAATCAAGATTAAGAAATAGAAAATAACATTTGCTTTTTCTTCTAACATGGTCCTGTAGAAGATAAAATGCATCTATAACAACAGTGTTCTAAAGAGTTTGTTTGTTTGTTTAACGCCCATGAAACACGCAAAACAAAAGACTGAAATAATGGACAATCTTATAACGGAGGAAATCAGCACTAGAGTTTTTCCATAGCACATGCATAAATATTTTGAACCCCAAGCAATGTGTTTAAAGGAACTAGCACAAATAAGAATATCTTTGATCTGCTATTTATTTTTCATTGCTCTGAATAATCAAGTTCAATGTCAATTTATTATTAGTGACATTAGGATATTAAAAGTGTTTGTTGGAGAATCATGGTTTGATGTCAATATCACATATAACTAAATTTTAAAAGGAAACAGAAACTGGAAGTTTTAAAAAGCCTAACAGAATCATCAGACAATTTAAGCCTCCTGGCTGTGAAAAGAACCAAACTCATAACTGTGAACTTTTCTTACCCAGCGAGCTTTAATGAGGTGTTCAGAAATGTCATTTTTTAAAAAACTGTCTTTTTTACCTCTTTTGTAGATACAAGATGTCAGCTGATTTGAGATATTTTTTTCAATGTATCAAATGTTTTGGACTTTTCTTCTAATAGAAAGAATAGTTTTAAAGAACCATATGGAGACCTCTATTTATAAGTTTAATAATACTTGATAATTTCCTAGATATGACTATTAATATCCATCACATAGCATCAAAAATATTAAAATTGTTTCAAGCATTTCTACTGCTTCCTAAAGTGACATAATATTGCTCCTAAAGTGATTTAATTGTGATTAATTGCATGAATTTTTAAAATATTTATTATGTGAATACTTTACATGCATCTGTTATTATTTTCTGTTCATTTAGACACAATTTTTGACAAATCAGAAATATTTTAGAAAAGGCACTCTATAGAATTTAATATTTTTCCAAACTTCAAAATATACTTTTTATAAATCAATACAGACAAAAACATTCTCAAGTTCTCTAAATGGTTTAAAAGCTGTGCTTGTAATTCCCATGAAAGAAAATATAATATATTGATGTTTATTTAATAATAATTTTGAATCCTCCTTAAAAGATGTAGTCAGAGTTTAATTTTACTGAGACACTGTCCATTAACTTTGTAATTAAATATGACTTGGTGGGAAGCTATCTTTAACTTTGTCTTTGTCCTAATGATACATTTAATCATTCCTTATTCTGTGGGCTACAGCACTTGACACACATAATTGCAACATTTTAAAATGCTTTTCTCTAAATATCTGTTCAAAAATCCTTAATTAAAAATGTTTCCAATTCAATTACATTTACATGTTGGTATCTTTTTTGTTTTAACCTTGGAACCTTCATTGTATTTCTTTCTTAATCTTACATTTTATTAAAAAAAGAATGTAACTTTGTAACTGATATTATCATCTACCTCCAATTGGACAGCTAATTGAAGAGCATAATATGAACTATGCTTTGAATGACATCTGGACAATGCTGTCAGGACTTGGAGACTGTGGTGAGGTATTCCTCAAGATATTGTATATAAGGCAAATTAAACTATTCTCTGAAAGTTAAGCTTCATAATCAATACAGAGTGGGAAGAGTGAGTGAGCTCAGAAAGTACCAACTACATAATACTATAAATACACCTCCAAAGGGCTTCCTTGCATTACTCAAGCACTGTGGAGACCTCGGCAAGCTGGGCTGTGTTAATAATATTAAAACTGTGACATAGACCACAGCATAAGAATTCAAAACAACTAACAGATATAGAACTTGTTCAATATACATCTTGCAATCACAATGGGGGAGAAAGTCTTGTCCAATGGATTCGGTATTCTAGTCCTTTTGATGAGCTCTTCCCTGTAATAGTACAGTTTTTCAAATTATCTTAGTTGAGGGACTCTCCTGAAATCATCTAAATATCCCTTCGCATTAAATTCTGATTGAACTTTATAACTGTGATGATTTTAGGCTGTACAGTTTGGCTGCAGAGAGTGGACCCTTTGTACATGCCTTAATATTCTGGTCCTCGTTATACATTAATAATCAGAATACTGATTGGAATTCTGGAAAGTACCTCAGTGGGGTGCATTTTAGTCATTTTTGTTCAACTCTGCCCAGCTCTTTTGGAAAGATCAGCAATATGCAATGATTTAAAAAAGGAAAATAAGCATTTCTTTATATATTTGGAAGCTGAGATGAACTAGGACATCGTAGGCACAGAATTAGCTACAGAGTCCTAAATCTACTATAAAAGATTTTGTTTTTCATGGAAAACTTTATTAGTCATTAAATTTTTCTCATGTAATTATGTTCCAGCCAGGATGCCAAAGTTCCCATGTTTGTTTAAAGAAAAAATATTATTACAGGAATACAATTTGCTTGGTGGCAGGCAAAGCTAGGTCTTGGCCATTCTTGTGTTCACATACAATGATGAAGCATTATTTTATACCCTTAGGCATTTTACATATGATCTTTCTATGAACTGAGTGTTTGTGTCCCTCTGAAATTCATATGTGGGAACCTAAAACCCAATGTGATGGTATTTGCAGGCGGGGCTCTGGAAAATTATTAGGTCATGAGATTAGAGTCCTCATGAGTGGAATAGTACCCTTGCAAAAGAGATAAGAGATAGCTGAGCTCCGTCTCTCTTTTTCTCTTTCCTCCATCAGGTATATAATCAGAGAGAATCTGTCTGCAAACCAGGAAGAGGACTCTTACCAGAAACCAAACTGACTGGCACTTTGAACTTACATTCCCTAGTCTCCAGAACTGTGGTAAACTTCTGTTTAAGTCACCCTGTCTGTGCTACTTTTGTTACAGGAACCTCAAGTTGACTAAGACAAACCTCTTTAAATTCTCACTCATTCCAGCAAGTTAGGTATTATCTACATTTCATAGATTGACAGCAGAAGCTAAGAGGCAAAAACTTGTCCAAAGTCACATCTACTAAACAGAGGTGGGAAACTTGAACCCAGACCATCAAACTACAAAGGTAGAGTTAAACTAGTAGACTATACACTAAGAGAATAGTGGGTTATAAACTAGATAGCATGTCAGATGCCCCCTCAGAATGAACAGTGAACATGTTTGCATCACCACATCACATCAATTGTTCTCCATAACTACCAGTCTGCCATAGCCTTCCCAATACTTCCGAAGGCAGACCATGTCATCTGATACATACTAAGAATTCAGTAACTATTTATTTAAAAAATTAATAAATCTGTCAATTTTATACTGACCACATTTTATTAGGAAAATTGCTCTTCGATATTTACATAAAAACCTAATAATCATTATAATCACCTTTTATGGTTAGTTATTGCCTGACTTTGCAATCCTAACATAGCTGTTATCAAACTAAAATGAAATAGCTGATATTTGATAGTTTTATCATCAAAAAAAGCATATATTCCAATCTAATATTTACCTAGCATTTTTTTTTTCCTGGAAGTTTAAATCTAGCATTTTACTTTTTGTTGTATAAGAAATATGGGACGTTGAATTTCCCAAATTGGATAATCTCATATTCCCTGTGCTCCACTGATTCATCCCTCCCTCCTCCAAAACCCCTGACAACACTAAACTTTGTACCATCTCCATGGTTTTACCTTTTCTAGAATATCATGTAGTTAGGGTTATATAATAAGAGGACTTTTAAGACTGGCTTTTTTTTTCACTTAGAATTTAAGTTTCCTCTGTGTCTTTCTGTGACTTGATAGCTCATGCATTTTTAGTACTATAAGAAGTAGCGTTGTATGGATGTAACAGAGTTTAATGATCTAATCACCTATAAAAGAGTGTATTTGCTTCCAAATTTTAGCAACTATGTATAAAGTAGGTACAAAGGTTTGTTTGTAGGTTTTGTGTGGACATGAGTGTTTAAGTCTTTTGGGTATGTACTAAGATTGCTGGATTGTATGGTAAAAGTACATTTAGTTTTATAAGAAACCAACAAACTGTCTTCCAGAGTGGCTGTACTATTTTGTATTCCCTCCAACAATGAATGAGAGTTCCTGTTGCTCCACATACTCCCCACATTTGATGTTATTAGTGTTTTGGATTTTGCCCTTCTAATAGGTATGCAGTGGAATTTCATTGTTTTAATTTGCAATTTCCTAATGATGTATGATGCTGAACATCTTTTCATATGCTTTTTTGGTCATCTGTGTATCTTCTTTGGTAAAGTATCTGTTCAGATCTTGTGTCAGTTTTTAAAAGGAGTTGTTCATCTTCCTACCTTTTGCATAACTATCCTTTATCAGATATGTATTTAATAAACATTTTCTCTCATTCTGTGTCTCATCTTCAAGTTTTCATAACAGTATCTTCTGAAGAACAGACGTGTTTAATTTTGATGAAGTCCAACTTATGAATTTTTAATTCATGGCTTTGCCCTTGGTGTTGTACCTAAAAAGCCATTGCCAGAAGCCAAGGCCACCTAGATTTTCTTGTTATCCTCTGGGAGTTTTATAATTTTACATTTAGATCTATGATCCTCTTTGAGTTTTTGTTTTTTGGTTTTTTTTTTAGATTTTACCTGTTTATTTGACAGAGAGAGAGAGATCACAAGTCAGAGAGGCAGACAGGGGGGGGGGGAGCAGGCTCCCCGCTGAGCAGAGAGCCTGTTGTGGGGTTCAATCCCAGGACTCTGAGATCATGACCTGAGCCAAAGGCAGAGGCTTTAACCCAATGATCCACCCAGGCACCCTGAATTTATTTTTTGAGAAGGGTGTAGAGTCTGTGTCTAGATGCTGCTGCTGCTGTTGTTGCTCTGTCTCCTCCCCCGCCCCCTCTCCCTTATTCCCCTTCCTCTCCCTCCACTTCCTCCTCCTCCTCCCTCTTTTTTTTCTTCTTTTTCTTCTTCTTCTCCTTCTCCTTCTTCTTCTTCTCCCTCTTCTCCTTCTTCTTCTTTACTTGTGGGTGTCCAATTGTTCCAGCACTATTTGTTGAGAAGATTATACTTTCTCTTTGGAACCATTTTTCCTTTTTTTGTCAAAACCTAGTTGACTATATTTTTGTGGGTCTATTGCTGGGTTATTCTGTTCCATTGATCTATTAGTCTACTATTTCTGCACAACTATTTAGTCTACTATTAGTAGTAGTCTATTAGTCTACTATTTCAGCACCATGCTATGTTGATTATTCTCGCTTTATATACAGTTGAAGTTGAAGTAGTAGTGTCGGTTCTCCAACTTTGTTTTTCTATTGTCTTAGCTATTTTGGGCCTTTTCTTTTTTCATAGAAACTGTCTAATAAGATTTTTCATAGTTACAATATCAGTTTGTCAATATCCACTGTCATTTTACCATGATTGCATTGAATCTATAGATGAAAAACTGACATCTTAACAATTTTGAGCCTGCCTAACCATGAACATGGAATAATTCTCAATTACTTGGTTCTCTTTTTTTTATTTGAGTTTTGTAGTTCTCCTCATATAAATCGTACAAATATCTTGTTATAATTACATCTAAATATTTATTTTGTTATTCCTAATGTAAATGGTACATTTTGAATTTTGATCATTCCAATTTTTTATTGCTGCCATATAAAAGAGCAACTTACTTTTGTGTATTAATCTTGTATCCTGAAGACTTGCTATAATTACTTACTAATTTCAGGAGGTTTTTCTTGATTCTTTGGAATTTTCCACACAGATACTTATCATATGAGAACAAAAACAGTTTTATTTCCTCCTTCTTAGTTGGTAAGTTTTTATTTCCCTTTCTTGTCCTATTGCATTAACTAGTACTTCTAGTACAATGTTAAATAAAGGAAGTGAGAGAAGTATCCTTGCCATTTTTCTCATCTGGGGGAAAGCTTCTGTTTGTCATTAATTCTGACATTAGCTGTAGGTTTTCTGTAGATATTCTTTATCTAGTTAAGGAAGTTCTGCTCTATTCCTAGTTTGCTAAGAGTTTTAATCATTAATGGGTGTTAGATTTTTTCAAATGATTTTCTATTCCCATGAATAGGATCATGCATTTCTTCTTCAGCTTGTTGAAGGATTGTGATGGATTATATTAATTGATTTTTCAAATGTTGAAACAAAATGCATACAGGAATAAATCCCAATGTTTAATTTTTTAATTCATTGTTTGATTTGATTATATATTAGAGTTCCTTGATTTTTTTATAAAGTTCTCATCTAAAAATATTTTAAATTTTGTGGTATATATGTACATGTAAAAAAAATGAAGTCCCAGACTTTCCAAAGCAATTTAGTTGAGGTAAAACAAAAGCTAATGCCATTAAAAACAAACAAACAAACAAACAAACAAAACACCTGGAAACTCTCCTTCCTATAGTGCTTATTAGTGTGACAAAGTGATCCCCTGCAAAACAAGGACCCTCATTTAGGTTCCTTCACTCGGGAACAATATTTTAAAAGGAGGACTCATTTTTGTATTTTAAAAAGATAAACTCAATTTATTCAGTAAATGTTTATTCAGTGCCTCTTTTGTGCTGGGAGCTGGAAAAGCACAAATGGTTGCAGTGAGTTCAGTTAATGTCAGAATGCATCTACCTGGATGATAGAGACACATACACAGGGATCGAGGCCCATAGCATATAGATTACCAAACTTCCCCTGATGGAAAGAGAAAAGATTTCACAGAAGTACTGGCATTTGTAGTGGATTCTGAAACTGAATAAGAGGTTTGTCATTAAGGAGGCATTGGAAAGACATCTCCAATATAAGGAACAACATAAACAAACCATGGAGTATGAAGGTTCATGTGGCTGGATTGCTGGATATACAAAGTAGGGGAGAAGCAGTGAGCAAACTCTTGAAAGTCACATGGAGAATTGGTGGTGAAGGGAACTATAGTATCCTACCAAAGATTTTAAATTTATATCCTTCCCATGTAGTCTTAGAAGATGCTAAGTCCAAATATTCTTTCTGGTATTATGTCAATGTAATTAATAAAGTTTTGTTCATAAAAGAACATTATACATAATAAACTGACCAACAATATGTAGAAAGTCATTGTCATCTTATTTGGAAATAGTCCACCCACAGTTGTGTTATCCACATCCTCCTGTCTCCAGAGACAACATCTTCTGTTTCATCATTTATAGTTTCTTTGTTACATGTGTGTCAAGGACATAATTTCTATATCCTGTGTGCCATTGTTACTGACACTTATGATTAAATCATATTTAGAGAATCTTTATTTCATTTAATTAAATATCGTGCTTTGCTCCAGAGATATACTTTTTGACTCTTAAGTGTGATTTAAGCATATATTTTGAAATGTAAACAGAGTAAATACTTCAAATAATACAATTCCAGTTAGTCGATTTACATAGTATTTTTAAGCATTTTCATTTTAGAATCTGAATCTGACTTTCATGTATTTATACTTTTGTACAGATTGTACTTATAATCAGAAAAGTAAGTCTATCTTCAGAATTTGGGACAAAGTGGAAATGCTTCAGACATAGTAAATATTTTTTACAAATGAGAATTAGACAATATTATGACTGGAAGCTCCACTAGAGATTGCTTAGTGAAATAATCTTGGATTATAAAAGAGGCAGGTAACTAGCCTAATGTCACAGAATAAACTATGGGAAAGGCAGATAGCTTATTTTGAGATAGATCTATACTTCACTGTTCAAACAGTTAATATTTTTAATTATCATTGGCTTTTATCAGTTATTTTTTTCAAGGACCAACAGTATAAGTGCTAACTTCAACTTAAGAATTGTTCACCATGATTGTTATTGCCAAGAATTTTAGGACAATATAGATGCTGTATATGGCTTTTCCGACTAGAATCTTTATTCTAGTAGTATAAGAATAAAATGAAATAAAAATCCAAACTTTGTAAGTTACAATAATGAAAAAAATTCTTAACTTACATTTTGCCCTTTTAGAATTCCAAAGAAGATCTGAATTAAATTTTCATTTTTTTAAGAATTGCTTTTCAATCAGTTTATTCTACATTATTATTCTATGAAAAATTGGGCAATAATAGTCAATAAGACACAGGTAATTTTATGTAGAATAGTGATAAAATTTTCATGTTCATTCCTGAAATTATTTGACCAAAAATGTATAATTTCATTCACAGCAAGGAGAAAGTAACAATGCATGTGGGGTCAATGATTTCATATGATTTCTTGCAATATGACTTTTAGAGAATGGAGCTAACCTCCATTAATCTGTTATAAGATGTAGCATAACAATTAGTTTTTATACAATTTTATTCAAGGTAGTGTATGTCAATTTTTTTTTCCTAAACAAGTCTTTAATGGAAAATTGATTTATAAATGAAAGAAAAATTCAATAAAAAGAAAAAAAACTCAAGAAAAACCTTTGTTTTGTAACATAACAGCTTAGAATATACATTCTATTAAAGATTTCTAAGGGAAAAAAGATCCAATCCGTATGCGGTTTCAGGATAATGGCAGGAGCAGAACGAAATATTAAAACAAAAAGGCATAATTAGCAGCTTGATGTTCTTGAGCTCATAAAGAGGCATTTTCTTGGTGTGTTGTATGGTGCATTTCCACAATCCTTTATATAATCTAGCCTAGAATGTCAGTGGAACAAAGCTGATTTTTCTCACTGTTGAACAAAATTTTAATCTTCAAGTCTTTTTTTTTTTTTTTTTTTTAAGATTTTATTTATTTGTCAGAGAGAGAGGGAGAGAGAGCGAGCACAGGCAGACAGAATGGCAGGCAGAGGCAGAGGGAGAAGCAGGCTCCCTGCCGAGCAAGGAGCCCGATGTGGGACTCGATCCCAGGACGCTGGGATCATGACCTGAGCCGAAGGCAGCTGCTTAACCAACTGAGCCACCCAGGCGTCCCTAATCTTCAAGTCTTTATGTTAAATAATTAAAAGTTGTTTTTACATGCCAGTGATGGTAACTGAAATTGTATATGAGGAAAAATAGGATTTGTGAGAGAATTTCACTATGAAAAACATGGAAACAGACTCTTCAAGATTAAAGGATGTGTGTTTTTTTGTTTTGGGTTTGAAGCCCAAGATGGGGCTTGAAGTCAGTGTAGGGCTTGAACTCATGACCCTGAGATGGAGACCTGAACTAAGATCAAGAGTCAGGGACTTAACCAACTGAGCCACCCAGGTTCCCCCATTTTAAGGATGTCTTAAAGAACTATCAACCTAAGATTAAGATGTAGATACTTTCAAGAATACATACTTTCATTATTTTAAAATTATGAAATTATATTAAGTATTGACAAAGGAAATCTGAGGTTCATTGCCATTAAATTCAGAGAGCATATGACAACTTTCTTCATATTTATGATTAGATTTGACTGGGCTTTAGGAAATGGTTCATAACTGCATTCTATTATTTTTACATGAAGATTGTTGTAAGTCAAATCAAAACAAAATTTGAGAATTATAAATGAAGCAAGAGCACATATTTGATGTAAAAAGTGTGTTACTTTTAAGAACTTAAAAGACTGATAACATTCCCATTTAGAAACCACTTTGATAAATCATGGAAGGAGTAGAATGCAGGCAGAGTAGGAGTGACACATTGCTCCTGGATATGGTGTATTTTGATGTAATTCAACCCATCTACCTAACAGTTTCTCCTACCTATAGTTAATAAGGTTACTTGGTATTAAGAGTGGTGACCCCACCACCACCACCAAAAAAAGAATGGTGATTCCAATATGAAGTGCAAAAACAGGTTCCTGGGGGCAATCTTACAGTTTTAGTGTGCTTCTCCATAAAATGCCCAGAATCTCTAAGACAGGGAAGGAAAAAATAAGGGTCACAGAAGCCAGATAGGCAGAGGAATGATTCATTTTCATGATAATTAAAAGGCAGAATATTTTAATGGAAACAAAAATTAGGGCATTAAAACTGTATCCCTGTGTGACCTGTACTTACTTCTTGTATAGCTTGCATAAAATAAGTGATCAAGTCACACATTAGCTCATTACAGAAAAACGGATCATTAGTAACAAAGAGCCTTTAAGTTCCGAGAGAAAGGTGCAACATGAATGGGTCTCATAGCATCACCTCCAAATCTCGTCAACAGCATTGGCACACATTGCTCGTTTACTGGGCTGAAATTCTCTTTAGCACTGAATAGCATTCTTATCAATAAATGTGTGAATCACATAAACCAAATGTTGCATGGCAGATTACCGCACCCTGCGGGAGATCAATGTAACAATACGCATTTCTTTTAAATAAATGTTGTTCTGCTGTGTAGATAGGATTTAGATCTGTCTAGTTATTAAAAGGATGAGGGGAGTGGGGAGGAACATAGTGAGAAAGAAACTAGAAAAGAATTTCCTATTCATAAGATAAAATAATTTTGAGGACATTCCGAAAGTATTAAATAAAAGTGACAAGTGAGAAGCGCTATGTGAGAATGGAGAATTGCCAAAGGTTCTCTTGAAGATATATAAAATACATAAATAAGCAGAGTGCACTCCTTTTCATGTGTTGTAAAGCTCCTCATGTAAACCATCTTCTCTCCGTGGCCCACTTCATGTTCCTCACACCCACTCTCCAGCGCCTAGCCTGTTGTGGGCGCTCAATAAATATTAAACAATCAAAGCACAAACTGTTGTCAAAAAGTTTGGAATTCACAGGAATCAATAGTATTGTTATCATTTAACATTTATTGAGGGTCAACAGCATGACTTAGTCCACATGTGCAAATAGGTTATTTTATAATCACATATTAAGCAAATAGTTAAATACAGTTTATGTTAACTAAACTTCCAGTTTTACTCCATTGGTCTAAAATGCAAAATTGTTTCTTTTTAAAATAATTTTGACACACCATGAAATATAAACATTAATTATTTAAATAAGTTTCTCTCAGGGAAACCATTACTCTTAGATATTATTAACATACACTCTGAAGTATGAGATAAATCTACAATAAGTACACATCACGTATTCTAAATAGACCAGTGCATGTACAAATAATAGAAGAATCTGAAAAGTGAAGGACAATGACAAATACACAAAGCTGTAATAGCATTTGGGTTTCCCTGCTGTTATGACAACTTAAAACACTAATACAAATATGTAGGGCACCCTTGTTTACAAATAGAATCAAAGGCAAAGAAAGAAACTCTTCAGGCGAACACAAATTAGTGTGCTTCTGAATTTAGAAACATTTCTTAATGTTAAGGCAAGATATATTTTTTTATTACAGGAAATGAACTGTATTTGATACATTTATGATCCAATTTATGATTTAGGCTCCAGTTTTATCCTGAGTAAAATGAATACTAATTGTGCTCAGATTTATTCTTGTGACTAATAGGCACTTAAATTCTATTTAATCTTTCTTTGTGAATATTTTTCTGTCATGTTTCTACTTAATGATTTTGAAGTGATTTTTAATAGTTAAGAGAATGGAAAACTACATTTAATATTTCTGAGGTGATTTTTTTCAGTTTAATTTTAGGATTCTCAAGTATCTATAAGTATTCAAGTTTATGGTATGTTTTTCCTTAACATTTGAATATCAGAATCTTAGAAAAGAAAGTATTTCTAGACTAGCCTTCCCCTAAAGGAGAATAACCTCTATATCTTGAAGTAAGGAACACACTGCTTAAACACATGGTTGAATAGAAAATTTTTACATTTGGAAGGACTAAGAGATCATCTAATTCTGCTCCACAGTTGTAAAAATAAGAAAAACAAGGATAGGTCTAATGTTTCTATATTTATACTCATATATTGGCTTAATTGGGCATTGTTTAAATTTCTCCTTCATTTTTAAGTTTTTTAAAAAAAATTCACAAGAGTTGCAATTACTAAAATTTAATTTTTCAATGTTTATCTTTATAATGACTATTCACCATATGCAGTTTTATTTATGTAAGAACACCATTTACAAAGATCATAATAATATGGTGTCACTAATGAATAATGTATATTTAATTATTATTTTTTCTCTACTAGTTCCATTTTAGAACTGAAGAATTTAATCACTTATGTCCTGGTTTCTAAAATATGGCAACCTTCACTCTTGGAAATCATATTTTGATTAACTAAAATATTCTCTTAATTGAACGATATTTAGAGGAACAGTTCATCTAATAGTCTTTTCTTCAACAACCCCTCTGTTTTCATTCAACCCACAGATACTCATTGAACACATACTGTATGCCAGCACTGTTGCAGGCTTCTAGAACAGACTGTTAGAGAAGACCTTAAGTGAACTCATACATAGGTATGAATGAAAGAAAAGGAAAGATGACTTGCAAGTGTTCTAATTTATTACTATTTTCTTTATCTTTTTACTCCTGGATTTCAGTCACTTTGAGGGAAGAAAATTAAAAATGAGGAGATGCTGGGACTTCAATCTACAATTCAGATCTTTTAAAGTTAATTGTCTTGACTGGTGTCCTTCCCTGCCCATGTAAGTAGCTAGCCCCTGGATGCTTCTTTAGAGTGACTCTTTTGCTCATCTGGCTAGTAACAAACAAATACTGCTAAATGTTTTCTTCTGAAAGAAATCAAGATTGAAAAAGAAAGGTAAATGAGATTTAGGAGGCAGGTCAATTTTGAAAGTGAATAACGAGGAAGAAAATGTACACTATAAGAAATTAAATGTCAACAAATGAATAAATTAAGCTTAATGAAACATGATCCACTCTTTCTAGGTGTAATATACAAATATCTAAAGATGAGTCCTCCTATGGTAGAACACAGCTCAGTAGCAAGGGTTACGTTTTATCTTTAGCTTTCCTTAGCTCTCACTATAATAGCAACACTTACTGTGTTAAACATTTGTATCTCTTGATGCTCCAAGTACGGCCTATTCCAAGGAGGAATAGTTAATGATGTGTGTGGCATATGTGTGTGTGTGTGTGTGTGTGTGTGTGTGTGCACACCTTTAAAATGGAGAAATTATTTATAAAGTGTTTCTTAATACTCAAAATTCTAGTCCAGCCAATTTAAGATCTTCACAAAAAGAATAACTAAAAAAACAATTAATCATGAGTTAGATAAAATAGAGTTCCATTTTTGGACTTTTGCAGAAGTTAGATTAAATTTCTATTTCTTACGTGATACGAGGTCTAGGTTACTAAATTACATTAACATGAAATTCATTCCACCTTTCACTATGTGAATTTCCTATAATGTAAAGTTTAGCTTAATCAATGTTTCCTAAGCACAATTACAATTCAGACTAAGTTCAGAGGTTCAGTAGATACAATTTTATATAGATCACCAAGTATATTTTCAATCTAGTTAAAATTTTGAAAATCATATTTTTCCCCAGTACGAGTTCATGATGCAAACTTAAATGAATAAAAGTGACTCTTTAAGAACTATTTAATTGTATTTCAATGTATTATAAACTGGTTTTAGATTATACTTCTGAAGATAACTAAACTGCATAAGCAAGAGAAGTACACAATAGATTTAGTGTCTCATCTTATGAATAAATTTTAGAATACTCTGATGAAATCTATAAAATGTCATTGACTTATTTTCGCATTAACTTTTGATTTTTTAAATCACAAATATATTTTTCATATCAATTATTAGTCATACATATATCATCTCAAAAATACGCAATTTATCCAAATACTCTATTTCTTATGATATGTTGAAAAATATGAGGATATTGCTTTGCAATATTTAAAACCATAATGATTTACTAAGTCAATATTTAAAAAGCCACTGAGAGAACCTCATTTTTTTCTTTAAGCTAAGAGCCTAAGCTTTTATGAAAAGGTGTTTTTAATAAAAATTAATTATAGAATTTTCTGAAGAAGTTAACTTCACATCTCTAAGAGCCATATCTAGTCTCCTACCTATTTGAGGAAATATTACAGAATTAATGAAACGGACACCAACATGCAGGTAAGAAGAAATAAACAATCTGTGTTTAAATACTTATCTCTTAGGTGCTATTATTAGTGTGGGCATTTTACATTCTAACCCGTTTTCTCAATATGCTGTGGCTATAAAAGCAAATCTACAAATGCCAAAGATGAGCAATCAACACCTTTATATAAAAAGGAAAAACTGTGAAGCTTAGTGAGATCAAAGTGGTTTGACAGTTTATCTCACCTGATTTGATAAGGAAATATGCCTACGTAAGGACTATGCAATTATTTAAGAATTTTTCATTCTTCATATCTTTTCTCATGTTTTCTCATTTGAGCTCCACATCTTATCAGATAGACAGTTCAGATATAATTAACACCCTCTTATTTATTTATTTATTTATTTATTTATTTTTTCCAGAAGAAATTTAGGTTCAGGGCCTTGCCTAAGTGAACAAATTAAAGTTGGGATGTAATCCTCCTATCCATCTCCTTTATATATCAGAGACAGAAATACCCACATCAGAAAGAAGTTGACAGAAACTCTCTATTGAATTGTAAAATTTCACAGAGCCCCCAGAAGCCAAAATTAATTTGAAAATATTTTCAGTATAATTGCAATCTGATTTTATTTTGAAAAGCCCAAGGAAATAAGTTTTTAACCAATCATTTAACTTAATTGAATCTGAAACCTTAATTTACTTATCTGAAATGTGAGAAATTAAAGGGTTTTCTTGATATATCTGTGTCAAAAATATTTTTTTTCATATTAGGAATTTAATTATTCCCAAATTTAAAAGAAAAAATTATTTTGATTTCATTCTTGACAAAACCATTACTAGTTCTGATTTTATTACAATAAGTAATAAGTATTATAATAGATGAAAAACCAAAGACCAGGGAACCATAATTAAAGTTATTAGCACTCTGAGCTCTAACAGAAGACCCAACATCACTTTACAAGTTTTAACTCTACTGTACTCTTGCATTTTTCTCAAGGATACTCTAGAATAATATATTTATTTCACAGCCACATAAATAGAACTAAAACGTATTACTTTATTCTGAAAATATTCTGATTTTTAATATTGAGATTTCAGACCTCTTGGGAGAATCAGTTGCTGAAGTTATAGTATAAACTCAAATAATTTACTTTTTATTTTTTTCTTTAAGTTTTACATATTATTTTTTAAGCATGAGAAGTTACTTTTTCACAAATAGAATTATGTCATCTTTATTCTTCAAACTATGATCAATGGGGTGGTGTTAAAACCACAAACCAAACAGAAAAATGTCTACCAGTTACCCCAGATCATTTCCTTATTCCCAATAATCTTCAGCATTTTCTCTGATATAATTAAGAAGTCTGTGGAGTTTTCCTGCTCTAAACTTATACTCAAAGTTTAGTTATACAAAAGAACAAATACCCAGATTGCTGCCTCACATTCTCCCTGGCACAGAAAAGCATGCAAGGACAGTGATAGAGAGTAAGAGATTTAACAGTTATTGTCTTCCTCCTGTCTGAATCCAGTGCTTTCCTCCTCATGTTGTTGTCTTTCTAAAGAAGATAATGTCAACCTCCTTCATTTTTTTTTACCTTGCTCCACTGTCTTGGTTGTTTTCTCTTCCTTCTTACCAGGTACAGCTGCAAAGCAGAGATAAGGTTTAAATAAAAGTTCCAGATGGAAATGCTGCTTTTGCTCAAAAAAGCATTTTGTAACTCATTCACTGCTAGCTTTTTCTTCTAAACAAGCTATTTCAAAGCCTTTCAACATTTCTCATTTCTCTGTAAACCAACTGAAACCTATTTTAAATCTAATGTTAAAGAATTAGAGAAAAATGAAATAATTTCTTGCCTTCTTCTAACTGGTTTTTCCACTCTTTTCTACCTTCTTCTTTTATATTCTGCTTTGATAAACAAGCTCTATGAAGAATTCTACTTGACAGGACTATGACTATTCGACTTACAATTCAGGTTATTGCTGGAGTCATTCAGTGTCTTGAAAATGTCAACTAAGATGTTCCTTTGAATTCAAGCTTAAGTTAGCTTAACCAACTGAAAGAAGAGTGTGGTCATGCTTGAGATTCATTTAAATATGAAAGTCATCCCAAATCATAAGTAACCAAAAGAGAAATAAGATTATCATTTAGATGCGGTTTAACCTGAACTCTTCTTTCTCTAAGAGTTATTGCTTTCAGTAGAGTAATCACTGTTAACCTATTTATACATCAAAACAGTAGCAATTATTCATACAAAATCACTACTCCTTACTGAAATAATTGACTCAAGCAAGGATCTTCAGAGGACACTAGCAGCCATCTGATGAAAGATGATTAGGGGACTGAATATTGCCATTACAACCAGGTATTACCCCACAGAGTTATAAGGAGAAAAATGCAACTTTGAAACAAAGCAATGTGATTGTCACCAACTTAATCACTGATGAAACTTAGAACCATTCATTCAGTATGGGACATCCTCACTGTCTGGCTTCTTAATGATATGCAGTGTGATATATATAAATCAGTATTGCCCTCTGAAGTATTCTTGCCAAAGCAACTGACTATCCAACTGGAATCCACTTAAACCAATGATTTAGTTTCCAGTTTAATCTAACATAGGATGTAAAAAAGTATTGAAGAATATTCTGAAGAATTCACCAAAGCAATCAAAAATGTCTACAGTGTACCTGGCCAAAAGAAAAACAAAAGAAAAATAAAAGAAAAACAAAAGAAAAACAAAAACAAAAACAAAAAACAAAAAACAAACAAAAACCCCAAAACCAAAAAACGATATCATGAACTAGAGAAGGGAGGGAAAGGTAGCATAACTTCTTTTCAGAAAACTTGCTGAATTTACCCATTAATTATAATAGTTCAGCTGTAGATCCTTTTGATTGTTTCAAGTAAATAATAGTTTCATTTGTGAGTTTTATTTCTTACTTTTCTATTTTTGTACATATTATTTCTTTCTCTTACCTTATTGCACTGGCTAAAAATCTAGGACAATGTCTAATAGAAGTGGTAATAATAGACATCCTTGTCCTAATTCTCAGATGGAAATTTTTTCATTTTTTTCTGAGAATGATATTGGCTAATGGTTTTATATATCTTACCAGATTAAGGAAGTTTCTTTCTATTCTAGTGATGTATTATATTAAATGGATCTACTATGATGAATGTAATTTCCCTTTCTTCTATTATTCTGATTAATTACATTTTTTTTCAAACTGCATTTCCTAAATAGAACCAACTTTATTATGTTTTATCTTTCATGCACATTATCAGACTTGATCTCCTAATATTTTGCTAGGATCTATGTCTCTATGTTCATAAGAGAAGTTAGCTTGTATATTTTTCTCTTTTTTAGTCCTTGTTAGGTTTTGTAATCAAGGTTATTCTAGCTCTATAAAATGAATTTTTCCTCTTTTTTCTATTCCCAGAAGGTTTAGAGTGAGATTAGTGCTAATTTTTCCTTAAATGTTTGAAAAAATTCACCAGTGAAGCTATCTGGCTAGAATTTTCTTTGGGGAAAAATTATAGTTTTGGATTCAAATTGTGAATTTCATTAAAATTTTCAGATTTATTGTAAAATATTCCTATTTTCAATTTTCTGTAGGATCTGTCATGATGTCTCCTGACATTGTTAATTTTCTGACACTGATGTTTCATGCCTTCTCTCTTTTTTCTTAGTAAGTTTTCATAAGAGTCTATATATTTTATTAGGTTTTATGGCAAATCTAATTTTGACTTTTTTGCTTTCCCTATTGTAGAACTTAATTTACTACTTAATTACTTCTTAATCCACTACTTAATTTACTTAATTTTATTATTACTTTTTAAAAATTTGTCTTCCTTCTAATTTATTTGGGTTTAATTTTCCATATTAAAAAACCATTGGCTTTCTTGATATTCAATTTTCAGCCTTTCTTCTTTTCTAATGAATATTTTTAAAAAGTGCAAATTTTACCCTACTACCGTCTAGCTGCACCCCAAGCTTCAATGCAATATTTTCATCATACTTTAGATCAACATATTTCCAAATTTTACTGTCATTTTTTCTTTGACACATGGGATATTTAGACATGTATTGCTTACATTTTTATACTATCTAGTATTATTTCTAACATAGCAAGTGATTGATATGTTTTTGCTTAATGATTAAATGTATTAGTTGACAAATAATATGTCTTAATAAGAAATGTCCTGAGTTGAAAGGGAAAATGGGTAAGCTTTGGTGTTAGTAATTTTCCAGGAATAGGATGGATTTTTGGTGTAACAAAGGAGCAGGAAAGCCTTAGATACACCTAGAGGAAAGTGAACAAGTTTTGCTGAAGTGGAATGTTCCCACAGAGGAGATATGGAATAATTTAAAATAAAAGATGAGGCCAATTACAGAAGGCTTTGAATTCCAAACTAGAGTCAGACTTTACTACGCATACTTTAAATAAAGGAGCTAGTAAGATGTGTGGTACATTAATAGAAATGAAACACTGAGATCAGTAATTCTAATAGAACCTATGGTTATATAATCTTACTCATAATTATTTTATCCAGAAGAATCATTATAAATATTACATAGCAAATTTATACTTTTCAGTTTATTTTTTTTAATCCTCTGAGAAGTAAATGTCTCTCAGCAAACAATTTGAATGTGACTTATACATAAAGACCAAGTTTTCTTTTCAATGATGGGTTCCACATTCATATTAAATAGAGGAGGATAGTCCTCTAAAGTGGTTTTTGTTACTCAGAAAAGGTCACTGCAAATGTTGATTATCTGTACAGAAAAGAACACATTTTGCATGAAATGATGATCCTTTCACTTCTACTTCTGATGTAAAATTCATTAAGCCTAATTCTGTGGAGAATAAACTTTAGAAATAAATAGCTCATGTTAGTAAGTGGATTTCCTAACTGTCTGGAATCAAAAGAAGACCTCAGTCAATTTCTTTTTCTATACTACAGGGTACGTACCTGAAACCTCCTTTAGTGCTGAGAGAAATTCTCTTTGCTCTACATTTGGAAGGATTTCTTTAAGGGAGGAAAGCAAATTTATATTGCACTCCTTCAGAGATCCCTACTAATATAAAGGAAGCAAAGTAACTAACATTCTTAGAAAGTAATGCCTGGATTAGAGATAGTCCTGAGGTAAACTGTGAGGCTGAGAAATTGGTTTCTGTAGTTCCAGGCTTTTATTTCATTATTCTTCTCCTCAGTTTCTTTAGGGACTCAATTCTCCAAAACAATTTAATCTCTCCTTTCTTGACCCTCATCACTCCTGAAGGCCATGATGTGTTTCCATTAGCAGTAGGGGTTGTACCCAGGCAGTGAGGCTTCCTTGGAAATGCAGTATGTTAGAATCCTGGTAAAGTAAGGAGTAGGAAAATATTTATTGTTTGAAATGTCCCCCACATGATATTTATGCATTATTTCTGGGATGTAGGCCTACAGCCTTAGCATGATAAACTATTTCCAAGGAAATAAGAATGTAATGTTATTTGCTCAGCTTTTGAGTTTACAGCCTAGGGATGTCAATGATTGAAACAATAGAATAAATCATTAATTGTGGAAGAAACAGTCTTACTTCTTAGATATAAGGATCCTCAGATATATATTATGGTGGAGAAACAGAAAAAAGAGACTTAACAATTCTTAGATGATGCTAACTGACCAGTGTATTCATAAGACCATTCCTTCCTGCTACCAACTTTCCTGAATTTTACTTTATATTCCTGAATTTGGAATTATGAGTAATATGGTATTTATTGCAGCATTCAAAATGGGACATATCTGAAAATGAAGTTGAAAGGGAAATAGGGGTTAGATCTTGGGGTCTCATGTCATTTTAACAAGGTTGGACTTTATTTATTTTATGACCAACTTGGAAAAAGATGGTTTTACATTGAATGGCTTAGTCAGTTTTATGACCTTGATAACTTGGTTGTGATTGTGGGGAAATTCTGGTAAGATCAATATTAGTGAAATAAAAATCAAAAACCTAAGGACAATAGTGAGTTCATTACAATGGTTCAAGCATGATATAATAAAGGCTTAAATTAAAATGGAAGTCACAGTTATGAATAGGAGGAAATATATTCAAGAAATATTTAGAGGATAAAATCAGCAGAACTTGGAGACTCTGAATAATCAGGTGAAGGAGAGAAAGATCACCCCCAGTTTTCTAGTGAGATAAATGGTAGATTATGGTTTCACCAATAATAAAAAAAAAACAAGTTGGGGAGGGGGAGTGAGGTGTTTAGTTTAAGACAGGTTTTATTTGAAGATGTTTATTGGACATTTGAGCATACAAGCTTGAAATTTTCAGAGAAATGCCTTTTCACAGCAATGTCCTGAAGTGGCAACATACAATCGGGTATCTTTAGGATACAGGTCAGAGTTTCAACCTTGAAAGTTGATCTATTTCACAAAGAGACAGTGTAAAATGAAAACCCCAGAGTATTAATAATGTAATCTGGGAACACTAATAATTTAAGAGTCAGCAAAGAAAAAAAAAAAAAGTCAGACGTAAAGGTCACAAGTCAGACATAAAAGGTCAGATGATATGTGGAGAACCAAGAGACTATGTTGTCATGATAGGCCAAGAAAGCAGAAGCTTACAGAAGAGGCAAAGTGGTTAATACAATTGAGACACCTAATAATGTGAGTACTGGAATGGCTCCTTTGGTTTAGCATGGATAACATCAACAGCATTATCCAGAGCATCAGTGGCTCAGTAGAGACACTCATGCATGAGCTAGAAACCTCATCCTTGTGGGGAGAGGAGAAGCAGTACTAGCATTCCAGTATCTGGGAAACTGGGTAAAGTGTGGAGGAGAGAAATGGTAGAGAGAGAGATAGTAATCAAGAAAAAGGAGTTTTGAAGTTGAGAATAATATTTCCAAAATAAGGAACAAAATCAATAACAAGAAAGAGGATGATGCCTCAAGAAAGCACAGATGCCTGATTAAGGAGGACACAACTGCAGAAGCTGGTCCTGAAAAGAAGGGTAAACACTTTACATCTGAGATCAAAAAGGAGATGGCTCTAGATTAAACAAGAACACCAAGCTGCTAACCTGTGTTTCCTTTTATTCCAAGCCATTTTCTTCAGCATAACTGCCTGTTTTTTACCTCCCCTTCCCTCAATCCATTTGTCATTCCTTAGCTTTCAAGTATGCCATTCCCCTGAAAATTCTCTTTTAAAAATCATTAATAATTAATTATCCATTGGCAATGACTTGGTGACCTCCACCTTGTCCCTGAAATTCTTTCTTTTCCTGTAGTTACTATGACATTATAAATAATTACATCTATTTTTCTTTTGAACTCTAATCTTTCTGGTCACTTTTTTCTTTGACCTTCCTTGTCTTCTTTCCTCCATATGTACATGTTTTCTAGCCTTCCACCCCAACTCTATTCTCTCTCTAGGCCATCTCTTCATGACAAACTCATGGACTTTTACTGCTTCCACCACTAACCCCATGCTGAGGGGACACACCTATATATTGCAGTCTTGCCATTATCTGGAGCTCCAGTTTTACAATTAGAGCCTCTTATGTGATGTCACTTGCATGTGCTACTGGCACTTTAACTTAAATATGTCTAAAATCTTGTCTTCCCTCCTCAAACAACTTTTCATCTTCCTTCTTAACTTTTATAAGAATATCAACAATATTCTTCTAGCTCCCAGTGTGAAAACTTATTATTGTCATTAAATCATTTCTTTTTTTTTCTTTCCCAAAGTTGGTAAATTGTCAAATTCTATTAATATCCCTCCTTTGCAATCTCATAACTAATACCAGGTCCCAATACACCTCACCTACATTATTCCATCCTAATGACACTGCCTCTGTCTAAAGCAAATGTCTGAATATTATTCCTATACTTAAAAGTTTCATTAACTCTCTATTGTCCATGGAATAGAGTCCAATTTTAAAATCAGTCCCTTCTATGGCATTATTAGCCCAGGCTGTATTAATTCATACCATGTTCCTGAAACTCTTTTTCTTCCTCATATACATCCCACAATTTCCCACCACTTTGCCTGGTTCTTTTACCTGTACCCAAGATACCCTTCCAACTAATGATTACATAATGTTATTTAAGACCTAGCTCTAAAGTCACCTTATATAGTAAAGCTTTGCTTTTCCCCAGGTAAGAATAATTTTTTAAATTACTATGGAAACTTATCTGTATTTAACTCTTTACTCTGTTGTCTTTGAACCGTGAACTATAATTACATAGAAAACTTTTAGGTGATAGCAAAAATTGAGGTATAAACAACTTAGATTCCTACTTTTCAGTATTTTAAGTTGCTCAATAACAATATTAACATCTATATTTGATCTTAATTCTGTACATAGTATGTGAAACATACATATATGTTAAACGAAAGTGAAATGATTTGAATGTTGCAAAACAAATTTAAACTAAGAAGATGATATATTGATGATTAAATACTATATACCCACAAAGAAAATATCTTAGAAAATAGGCTTAAGAATAAGCTGATACCCTGCAACCTCCCCACTCCCACTTTGGGATGAGACTTGTGTGATGTTCTTCCAGGAATCTCCCTAGTATCTTGATGTTAATGCCAGGCTAGAGGGGATAAACAACCTTAACATGAGAATGGCAAGGCCCCGGATATCCTGTAGGTCCTTTTCAGCGTATGAAAGGTCTTTTGAAACCTTCCTTTTTCCTGACCTCACCCTTCCAACTTGTAGATATATAATGGGCCCCTCTTAATGAAGAGTTCTACTCTTCCTGCCCAGGGATTCTTTCCCCATACTTCAATAAATATTAATCACCCTTTTCACCAAAAAAAAAAAAAAAAAAAAAAAAAAAAAAAGTAGGTTTAAGATCAAACACTTTATACTGAATATATAATTTGGCACATTGTAATTAATTTACTAAACTTTTTTTTACCATGAAAATTTTAAATCAAACACAAAATCAGTAATTTCCTCTTGAAATTGCACACATAGCTCCTAGTTCAAACCTCAATGTAAAAGAACAATTAACAACATTTTGCAAACAAAAATAACCCTTATAATTTTCTTACTCTACTTATTTTGGAAAGACTAGAAGTTGAACATCTTGTCAAGTATGCTAAGTGTTGTGGAGATTAGGGGCTGGCTACTAAGTGCATGATGAAGCTATATGTATTTTCACGTGTGATCAATTATCAGTGAGTGGGTAGAGGACTGAAAAACTACTTGAGGAGTAAGAGAAGTCTCTTTCGACTTTTATTTGTAACTTGTTAAATTGGCACAGCGCTGCCTGAATTTCAATCTATTTATGACAGCTTAGGAAAGAATGTAAGGACCTATTTAGCCAGAGCGATTCCATCTTGGATTAAACAGTCATTTTGTCGTTTATGCAGTAAAACTTAAACTGACCCTGCCCCCCCCACCGCCCCCAGGGGACTTACTTAAAAACAAGTCCCAGAAACCAGTCCCAGGTAACAAAGCCCAAATACAAGGGTGGATCAGGCCAGGTGGAGACATCCAATCAGTGTGTGTGTTGGGGGGATGACGCATACTGTCTCTCTAGCTACCAAGGAGTGTGGGTCCCGCCTTTTGGGTGCCAATTCTGACCAAGGTGATAGGTTAGTTCAGATATCTACTAGGGTAAATTATAATTCAATTGGTCACTTAATGTGTGACCTCGCATGACTGTGCAGCTTTCTCTGTGTGTTACAACTTCATTGGCCACCTGTGAGTGTCCAGGCCCAACCACATGGCCTTTGCCCTTAAAAGCTAGTCTGTAAGGCAGAGAGAGGTCATCCTCTCTGAAAGAGGCACGGCCCCAGCTGAATCGGTTTGTTTCTTGATGCTTGGCATGGAATAAAGCTTTGCTTGACCTTTGCTTTATATCAGTCTTGCTCCTTTAATCATGGACCCATTAGTGGGGGACCTTTCATTTGGGGGCTCTCTCAGGATTAAGTGACGAGAACTGAGCCAGCATCAGAATTTCTGGGAAAAGCCTCCGGAGGTAAGATCTCAGGATTCTGTCTGTCTGGTTGCGGAGCTCCAGGGTATGGCCCACCGGGGAGAAGCTGGACACAGCCATGCTCCCCAGGGCTGGAGTGGATGTGGGAACACCCCTTCCCTCCACTGGTAGATCGCCAGGGGGTTCGAGCCCCCCTAGAGGGGGTCAGGGGGTTCAAGTCCCCCTAGACGGTCGGGGGTTCGAGTCTCCCTAGGTGGTCAGGAGATCAAGAAAGTCCCCACCAGTGGCAGGTTCTAGGTAAGGACCGCTGGGCCTGCTGTTGTCTTTGTCTTGTCTTTTTGTTGTCTGCTGTGCTGTTTGTTGTGCTTGAAGGAATGGGGCAAGCAGAGAGTAAGGGGACTCTGACTTTTAATGGCTATAACTGGAGCCAGCTGTGGTTAGTCTAACTCAAGACAGAGACTTCAAGGAATATTCCCAAGCAGCTGCCAAAACTCCCTTCATTTCAGGGAAATTCCTGTCTTCTCTGGCCCGACAGGGACTGCCTAGCCCCTCCCCCTTGCTGGTGGAAAAGCATGGCGTCTGCTCCTCTCTTGGAGCTGATGAGCTGTAGAACTGGGAACCTTTCTCTGCCTTCTGGTGGCACTTTCTTCTGTTCTTCCCTGTCGGGAAACAAGAAGAGTGCCCCCTGGACCTAACACCCCCACTCCGGATCTTCCCACCCGGGTCTCAGTAAACATTCGAAACGGAGTGGGCCCAGGTGGAACGTAAATCAGAATTTAAACTAAGTTAAGTTTGTTGGGTTAATTAGAATGGTCATGTTTTCAAGTTAACAGCAGTAAATGTGAAACTTCAAAGTTTTTACTTAAGGTCAAATAAGCTCGTGTTATTTGTTAAAATCTGTTAACAAAGAGGTTACTAAAACTGATGGTTAATTGTCTGTCTCAGAGTTTTAATGGGTAATTGTTAAAGTAGCTTTCAAAGTCTTTGGTAACCTGAAACTTTAACCAAATGAGATAAAATACTAGAGTGCTGGTTGCTGGAACTAGGTTTGTGCTTTTGAAATCTGTTGGTAAACGAGTTTTGTGCTTAACTGATTCATAAATTTGCTAAGAATTCTGTTGTAACAGTTCACAATTGGTTAATATTTAATCTTCACTAGAGATTGAGATGGTTCTAAGAAAATGTAAATGGTTTTCTCTTTGCCTGCCCAGAGTTGTAAATGAGATCTCTTTGACTCACAAGGCTTTCCCTTGATATGCTAAGTTACTCAGGGAGTACTGCTAAACCAATGACAAACCTTGGGTTACATTTAGGTACATGCTGTAACTACTCTAGAGGTTCTATACATTTCCTAAAGTTTAATGTTTTGGTAGGGTCATCACTTGATATTTAACCATAATCTATTCTGAGTTTTTGTCATTTGTAATTGTTTTAATTCTCTTGTAAAATGAATTCCGCCTTAAAGGAAATTCATATGGGAGACTTTCAGGACAAAACAGGTCTTTGATATGTTAAAATCCTGGAACTGAAATGGGTAAGAATTTACAGAAATAAGAGCTGCATTCGGACTAAACCAGAATTAGTAGCATGGGACTAGATGAATTGAAAGATTGTAATGTTGTGTCTCTTGATGTTTTGTCTTATTTTAAACAATTACTGCTTCTGTAATGTTTGCTCTTCCAGACTAGGGAGACTTTTTCTTAAGTTATCTGTAACTTACAGAGATGTACAAGTACTCATTTGTAAACAAATCAAAGCATACAACTTTTTCTCTCTATCTGAACCCTCTGAAACTCAAGGTCTCAGTAAGTATTCTTTCTTCCATGGCAATCAGTCATTTGCATAAGTTCAATAAGATTCTGTTCTTCTTGTAACAGGATACCATTGGAAACACTGGTTATTTTACCAAGGCTTTGAATGGAATGTCATATTTGAAAAAGACTCTGATATGACAGCTTAAAGGAACTAAGGTTGACTTTATAAAACCTGGAGCCATAAAGCCCTTTGGAACTGTTGGCCTGATACCTTGCTTTACAGAGTTCCCAGCAGCCTCACCAGGTGAGTAAAGAATGTCACTTCCTGGCAGGTGCAGAAACCTCAGGATACTTTGGATACCTCAGGAAGAGGAATTCACCCAAATTGACAGGTATTGCAGACATGTCTAATGGCAAGTATGTAGCTTGGCTTCTGGCCCGGAGAGGCTACTAAAAGTTCAACCTAGAGATTCCTTATAAAAAGTTCCAGCAAAGCAGATTCTAAAAGGTCTATATGATCATTTACTGTTCTTGCTGAGCTTATGTAAATAATTAGGCCAAGTTTGTTAAAACTGGACTTGTTTTTCAATAAATTAGTCCTGATTTGGCTATCTCTAGAAATGAGGGTTATTTTAGAGAGAAAAATTATGTTTTAATAACACACCTTTATGGATGTTAAATTCTAGATTTGATTGTTTTTAAATGCTTGTTTACCTAAGCCAGACAACTTGAGGTAAACTTCAGAGAAGTTGAACGATAGCTCGTTTAGACGATCTTGCTTTTGCCAGTCAGTCAGCCCCAGACATAAGGAGGAAACTTCAGAAAATTGAAGGATTTGAAAGAAAGAATCTGATTAAGTTAGTGGGAATAGCAGAAACAGCCCCTGAGGACTATGGGTCATGCTTGCCGGGGACGAGAGCTCTCTTACAGACTCCACAGGAAAAAGGGTATCGGGTGTCAGCAACAAAAGCACAGCTTTGTCAGAGCCACACCACTTATTTAGGCTTTGATTTCCACGAGGGAGTTTCTTGGGATAGTGGGCTACTGCAGGCTGTGGATACCGCAGTTCATGGAGATGGTGCAACCTCTCTGAGAACTGACTAAAGGAGGACTCACTATAGTAGAGTGGACAGCTGAGGCAGAAGGAGCATTTTGGGAATTACAAACAGCCTTACTGAGTGCCCCAGCATAGGCCATCCCAGAAGTTACCAAGCCCTTCCACTTGTATGTGGATGAAAAAGCAGGGGTGGCTAAAAGAGTTTTGACTCAGACTCTGGGGCCTTGGCAAAGGCCAGTAGACTATCTTAGCAAGAAACTAGATCCAGTAGCGGCTGGGTTCCCCTTCCCTCTGCATAATTGCTGCCACGGCCCTCCTGGTCAAGGATGCAAGTATATTGACTCTGGGTCAAAATCTCATCTTGACCACCACCCACACTATCAAGGGCCTTCTCTGGATTCCACTGGACCAGTGGATGACAAACGCCCGAGTAACAGGGTATCAGGCCCTCCTCCTCAACGAACGAAAAGTGACCTTCCGGCCCCCGGCGGTGCTAAATCCAGCCACGCTGCTGCTAGAGGAACTGGCTGATCACCCACACAATTGCGGGGAGGTCCTAACCCAAGTCACAGGAAGGCATCAGGGCCTGGATTTACGCAGGTCACATCAAACAAGCTGAGGATAAGGACGCCCCCCAGAGATGGATGCTGCTGTCGATGGAGCCCACTGATTGTGCACTAAAGCTAAGACTCAAAAAAACGATGAGTTCATTGAATTCATTGTTGCTCTTATTGTTAAAGTATAGGTGGGAAATATAAGCAATTAGGGCTTGACATAGTATTTCTAGAAAAGGGGGGCTCTGCATAGCCCTAAGAGAGAAATGCTGTTTCTGGGTAAATCACACTGGAATCAATAAAGACAGTCTGGCGAAAGAGGACATAGAACTGGCTGAAAAGTCAAAGATCCGACTAATCTCCAAAGAAAAGGTGGAAATGTAAGGGACTATTTAGCCAGAGCGATTCCATCTTGGATTAAACAGTCATTTTGTCGTTTATGTAATAAAACTTAAACTGACCCTGCCCCCCCGCCCCCAGGGGACTTACTTAAAAACAAGTCCCAGAAACCAGTCCCAGGTAACAAAGCCCAAATACAAGGGTGGGTCAGGCTAGGTGGAGACATCCAATCAGTGGGGGCCCATACTGTCTCCCTAGCTACCAAGGAGTATGGGCCCTGCCTTTTAGGTGCCTTTCGGGCGCCTATTCTGACCAAGGTGATAGGCTAGGTCAAATGTCTACTATAGGGCAAATTGTAATTCAATTGGTCACTTATGTGTGACCTAGCATGACTGTGCAGCTTTCTCTGTGTGTTACAATCTCATTGGCCACCTGTGCATGGCCAGGCCCAACCACATGGCCTTTGCCCTTAAAAGCTAGTCTGTAAGGCAGAGAGGGGTCGCCTCTTTGTAAGAGATGGCCCTGACTGGTCAGTTTGATTCTCGATGCTTGGCGTGAAATAAAGCTTTGCTTGACCTTTGCTTCGTATCAGTCTCCCTTCTTTGATCACGGACTCATTATTGGGGGACCTAACAAGTTCAATATCTTTGTTCACTCCAGTTGGATCAGACTGGACTCCAAACTATGTGTACTTGTATTTCTACTATATTTCTACTCTAAATATCCAGGCTCCAAGTGATTCAGAGTCTGTGCAGGGCTCAGTTACTAGGAGTCAAATTTTTCCTTCTTAACTCTGTCTCCAGACCATTTTTCACAATCAGGAATTCCATAAGGCTCAGTATCTGGAATCTAGCTCCATGTGAGAGCCAAACAATGGCTATATAGACACCCCACTGGTCTTACCATTGGCTACCAATTTTGAAACATGTAGCCTCACTTTTGTTCTTGCTTTTAACACATACCAATATCCTGGTCTCATATTCACTTACTGGGCTATGTACACTTTATCCTTTCCTAGGTTAATGACTTTCTCTGAATCTATATTTAGACCTTTAGCCTTTTCGTGACACCATGGCATTAGCCTTTGTGAAACAACCAAGTTTTATCCACATTCCACTTAATGTCAATAAGTAAAATTGATTTGAAAATAAGACACCATGAAAGAATGAGATACATTAATATGGACTTTGATGAATTTATGGACTCTACCACTAAGGGCACATTGATATCTAGCAAAAGATATCAATGTAACATGTACTATAATCACTTATCAAAAATGGCAACACAAATATTAGGTTATTAGAAAAAAGATATGATTAGGATTTGAGAGAGGGCACCCATTAATTTCAGTAACTCTAGCTTCTAATTATTACCTTACAAAAAAGTTTATATATTTTCTTTAAATATTCCTTATCTAATTTTTGTCTTACCCTCGACATATACATACTAATTTATACATTAACATATATTTATGAAATATATTAATTTATATTATAATTTATTAACTAATATATAAATTTATATTGTGTTAATTTATGTCCATGTATTCATTTGTATTATATATGTACATATATAAATTGCTTGGTTTTGAGAATGTGGATAGGTTATGTACATTTTATATCTCCCTAGAGTCCTGATAAATATTCTCTTTATAAAGCACATGCAATAAGAGAGTTTGTTTTTTTCTAAAGACTTTATTTATTTGACAGAGAGAGATCACAAGTAGGCAGAGAGGCAGGCAGAGAGAGAGGGAAGCAGGCTCCCTGCTGAGCAGAGAGCCTGATGCGGGGCTTGATTCCAGGACTCTGGGATCATGACCTGAGCTGAAAGCGGAGGCTTTAACCCACTGAGCCACCCAGGCGCCCCGATAAGAGAGTTTTTTTGGAAAAAAAGTTACGATGTTTTAGTGGAGAATGTGTGAAAAGGTATGTGTGTAGGTTTGTGTGTGTGTGTGTGTGTGTGTGTGTGTGTGTGAGTATAAGTATAAGGCTGTTAAATTGTCCCTTGAGATACTTCTGGCAACACTGGATATATTACTGATTTCATTTCTATCAGTAAAACAGAACCACACATTTTAGAATTGTTCCCGTTTATTTTGAATTGCGAATATGCAAAACTTTTCTTTTTTTTTTCCTTTTTTGTGTTAAGTTAGACACCATACAGTACGTCATTAGTTTTTGATGTAGTGTTCAATGATCCATTAGTTAACATATAACACCCAATGCTCATCATGACATGTGCCCTCCTTAATACCTATCACCTGGCCACCCCCACCCCCCACCCTATGCCCCTCTGAAACCTTCAGTTTGTTTCCCAGAGTCCATAGTCTCATCATGATGATTATTTTTAATGTATATTAATGTTCTTAAAAATATTATTTAAAATGTCTCCTTTTAAAGAGAGTCAATATTCATATAAGTAGTTGCCTCTGATTAGACATGGCAAAAGAAATAACTTTGAAAACTTAAATTCCAAACTTCCCAATATTTCTTAAAGCAAAATGTCCCCAAATGAGCATTTCAAGGAGCATATTTTCTAATTTAATATTATGCAAGCACAAAGTGAACATTGTTCACATAAGCTCTCCTCGTCCAAGTTTTATCTGTTCAATCCCTGCCTTCCTAAGGCAGTATATTGAATTTGGATGCTCTCCAGATGATTGGGACGCTGTTGAGCTTAAATAGCTGCATTTCTTCAATTTTTCAAACACTAACTTGCAATTGGACTATAATTACTAGTTTTAGTTTATCACCCTAAAGGAATGAAACCATTGGCACTAGAACACTGAAGACAAAGACTTGGGAACATGGATACCATAAATCTTGTGCAAAGTAGGTTTGTTTTTGTATCAATGAAATAGTAAAATCAATATAGAATTCTTCTATAAGAACCAAACAATACATTATGTTAGAAACCTTAGCAGAAATAAGCTATAGACATGACATCTTTTTCTTTAAGCTGCAATTACCTTTTTTAGTTGAGGCAGCACTGGTCTCTTCTTTGGCTCGTTCAGTTTCTGCAAATTCAGATATTAAAGAATGAAACATGGATATCAGAAATGCCAGGTCATTTTCTTAGGATATTATAAGTCAGGCAAGACTAGAAGTGCCCCAAAGATAAAATATGGCACCTGAGAGCAAAGCAAGCAGCAGAGAAAACCACTCTATAAAGTACTTATATATTTTTTTAAGTAATGAACTCTCTTATCTCTCCAAGATACAAATCTGTGGCATTAAATTCTTGCCAGTGTAAGTAGTGGCCATAAAACAAGGTGGCTTATTTCACAAAATACACTGGAATACTAATTAGTTTATATTCAAATCTAAAATGGTGTATGAGTTGTGGGGAGGAGGACTTCAAAGGACTTCTTCATTTAGCCTTTAATTATGGGGGTGGTAAGCAGTATTTGACCTCAATCAATTAGCTTTGTATTATAAAAGATTCACCATAATATTATAGAAAATTCCAATTGAATATTTTTTCTGAGAGAGACACACATGCACACAGAGAGAAATGAAAAGCCAAAGTGTATATTTGCAGTTTCTCTGAATATCTAGTGTGGAATGTAAAGGAGCTGCCTTGAAGACATAATCTGGAATGCTGGTCCTACTACACAATTTTGGACCTCAAGTCAAAGCTAATTAAAGTTTTCTCTAATTCATAAGAAAACAAGAAAAATAACAAGGAACTGGTGAATATTTACAAATCTTCATCTACTTTATTTTACTAACTTTTTTTTGTAATGTTGTTCTCCATCGTCACCTATATTTTTATGTTTATTTTTATTCTTATTAGTATCTGTATGTATCCCCCTCACTCATATACATTCAGCAGCCGGGGCTCTGGACTCTTCATGTCCCTTTGCCCTCCCTGTGTCACAGACCTTGGGCTGTGAGAAAAATCAGATGTCAGAGGAGACCTTCACATTATGTTTAGGCTTTAATTTCATAATATTAGATACCAGTTTACAAGTTGAGCCTAAACAAGAAGTCATGTAAATATCTTCTTCTCCAGGCTGTCTTAAGACTCTGAGCTCCAGGACTGCCCAGACCCCTGACTTTATATACCTTGCAGATAAAGACTTTACACCAATGGTTCTCTAACTAGAGCGTGCAGCAGAGTCACTCCGCGGGCTGTTAAAACACAGATGCTGAGCGCAGAGGTTTTGCTTCCGTGAGTCTGGAGCATGTCCTGAGAATTTACATTTCTAATCAGTTCCCAGGTGATGCTTATGCTGCTAGTCCAGACCATAGTCTGAAAACTGTTTACCAAACTTCCCCTAAGAGACAATCAAGACATTCTTCTGTGAGCCCCATCCCTGTTTACCTCAGTTACCACCACGAGTTTAGGCTTCCAGCAGAAAACAGAATTCACATTTCTTTTTTTTTTTTTTTTCACATTTCTTTTAAAAACAAAATCTTTACAAAATCCTTCTAAAGTCAACTCCCCACCACAGTACACATCCTTGCATTAGAACGAGGGCTTTGCTTTCTTCTTTTAACTACACCCAAGCTCCTTAAGGACACTGCGTCCCTGCAAGCCATCATCTAAAATGGAGAAGGTTTGTTTTCCCATCCCCTGCATACCAAAGTGCCTGGAGGTGATGTATATATCCTCTTTACTTCTTATTACTTCTCAAAGGTTGTTACCTCCTTGCGTCCTCTAAATCTCAGTTCCTTTGAAATACACACTGTTAGGTTGCCCCTGGCTCTATGTCTCTTTTTCATTGTCATTAACTGACCTTATACTCTTGCTCCATCCCACATTGAATATTTTTACACACAGCTGTCATCCTCTCCATTACTACTGGGGGATTTCATTCAGAACGAGTCTCAGCAAACCATAAGAGACTTTTAATCACAGAAAACAAACTGAGGGTTGTTGGTGCAGGAGGGTGAGAGGGATAGGGTGGCTGGGTGATGGACATTGGGGAGGGTATGTGCTATAGTGAGTGTTGTGAACTGTGTAAGACTGATCATTCACAGACCTGTACCCCTGGGGCAAATAATACATTGTATGTTGAAAGAAAGAAAGAAAGAAAGAAAGAAAGAAAGAAAGAAAGAAAGAAAGAAAGAAAGA